>NC_137252.1:1486019-1607115 GCF_965637545.1 Phallusia mammillata
CTAACACTGTTGAGTTGGACTGTAGTTGATCAATTGGCCAATATATTTTCCTAAACATATAGGATACAGCAGTCGCAAAAACACGAATAAGTATACAGCAGTCGCAAAAACACGAATAAGTATACAGCAGTCGCAAACCTTTTGTCGTAATGGCGATGCTCTACTACAAAGCTTACAGGTGCGGCATAAGTGACATGCAACAGTGCTTATGGTTTGATATTTGACGGGCTTACAAGTAAGCGTGTAGCTGAGTTGGTAGAGTGCGACCCCAGGAAATGCTTTTTGTCGTGGGTTTGTACTCCACCGCAGTTATTACATTTCTAACGTATTGTCACATGAAAATGTTTGCGTTATCGGCTTAATTAGACATATCGCCTTCGACACGCCTGATTTATCCTTGTTTGGTTTTGTTTAATGTGAACATGAAAATTTTGAACAAGTCATTGATAATTGACACTTACTTTCAGTTTGTCCCTGTAAGCAATAAACCAGTAGCGAAATTTCTAAAAACTTGTTTAACCAAATCGCCAATCATCGGGTTGGCGAACAGATTGGGCTGATCATACACTTTCGGTTGTGTCTACTAATTGTCTTGAGATGAAGCAAAGTACTTGAAACAAACAAATATTTTCCTTGCAATGTCATGTTATTTTGGTTTGTGTTACCGAAGGTGATTGTGTTTATTAAAAACTTTTCGTGCTCATATAACCATTCACTAAAGCTAGCGGCTTCAGCAGAATGTTTTACAAGTTACTACATTTGTTTTTAAATTAACTAGCTCTTTGGTATATGAAAATGTTTGTACAAAGCTGCAATTCTAATTAAAACTCTGATTGGTGGAAGTCAATTATACGGTTCTTGTTTGTCAGGCTACATCACCTCAACATCTTAACCGTACAAAAGGGTTACTTAAATGATGTTTTGCGCTGCACATCTCTTCTAGGCATTTGGCACTAACCATGGCTTGTTGTTTTGCCTCTGAGCAATTGACTCCAAAACAGACGCCTGTGTGTGGAACATTACATTACGTTGCAAAAGCTCTACGTAGGGGATAATGAACAACACTTACCAAATAACGTTTTCACTGTGAGCTCTGTTAGTAGAGCGCCTCCTCATAGCAGGTTTCTGTTGTTGGTTGGATCTGACTTGTCCTAAGCTTTTCCTGCCTACGCCATGTTGCACGAGCAAACGTACATTGACTTGGTTTGCAATATTTCATCCTGTATGGCGTGTGCACTGTAGCAAACTAACTAAATCATTATTTAATGTGATTATGTTTAAACCTATGTGTTTAGTTCAAGGTGATGTGCAACCCAGACAAGGAACGATCAAGTTAATATGTTTCTGAAAGAATACGACCTCAACGCTTAGTATGTCCAACCTCACATTGTATAGAACTTTTTCAAGGAGAAAACTTGAAAAAAGTTTCAAGGAGAAAAGAGTTACGAAGTAGCGTAACGTTACAGGACTTACATTTCTCTTCTGTTCTTGGACAGCAATTATGCAGCACAACGCGACACACAGAGTGAACTTCCACACTCAAGTGTTGGCCTCGTCAAGAGATCGCACACGGCTGCTGCATTCGAAGTTCCAACCTCAGCCCCAAGCAAAATGTGGATAAAAAATCGACCCAAAAAATTATCTAACCCTGTTCTCCAAAAATGTTGTTAATGAGATTAATGATTAAGCTGAAATGATTTACCGCTTTCACTGTGATTTTCACTTTATGCCGATCATACGATGTTTAGATACGGACGAATATCACGCTTTCTATGTATTGCTAAATACTTCTGTTGTCTGATGGACAGAGACCGTTTCAGCAGACAATGTTATTGTTGTAATAAGCGTGTGTCGCTTTGCACAATCACCGATTACCAAATAAAGCTTTCCGCATAAGAAGCAACAACCCTGATGATGTCCTTGATTTTGTGAATTTTGAAGTATGAGCGCCACCATCTACATGCAAAGCGCCATTTACGTTGTACCGCAGAGCGCAACGTATTTGCTAATTATGACGTTGATTCCGATGCAAGTCGGACTGTCACATCGACGTGTGGATACTTCTCGGCCAGAAAACGAACGCTGCAAACCGGCGGTTTTATGTGCGGTTCCTGGGTATTTGCAAAGTTTAAGTTTAATTTTCTAATAGTCGAAAAGATTGGTCTTTGAAAGTTGCCTCATAAATTCTAATTCAAATGTTTTAAACCGTAACGACGGCAAAAACCTCAGCCCAGTTTTCCGCGACATTTTGCGTTCGACTTCCTCTTCAAATATCGGGCATTAGTTACGCACTGTCACAATATAGCACACTCAACCCATCACGATAAGCCTTTGTTCTCTTATAATTACTTTACGTTATATCCCGCTGCGCTTGTGCATTTTCGCCTGTTATGCTTGCACTATATCGTTCATTGCTCTGATAAAGCCCTACCGTTCTGGTGGGCGAAACGTTAGCGAAATACAAGTTCTTAAAAACAACAATTAGTATTTTGTTCAGCATTACACCAGTTGAACGACAAGTTTGTTTAAATATGCAACCTGGTGGACGAAACGCCTGTTCAGTATTTTCTATGATGAGAAGAGATTATAACGAAGCGAGTCTACAAGCGGCCAGAAGGTATGTCAAGGCAGTCGGTACAATCGAGAAAGAATATGGCCATATCAGGTTTAATCACGCCTGCAAAGCGGCAGATATGTTACCAAAAAGCCTCCGCCTAGCTCCTCCAGACAAATCCAGATCGTCGTTTTTGATAGTTCGCAAGTGTTGCTGGACACTGCTCAAAGACAGAATAACCGATTCGCATCAAAAAATCGGACAACTCAAACTACTCTGCAAAGACTTAAAACTACAACTCACGAAGGTTTTAACACAGCAATGTATGGATGTGTTGGAACAATATGCTACAAAACGTCAATGGTCGACCACAACCGGATGTTCCATAGTACATGAAAAGAAGCTCCAGGCGCTACAAAAAGATCGGCAGACAAAAACTACGAGGAAAGGTAAAAACTTCAGCAAACAAAGATGGGTCAACAACGTTTCTTCTAAGATTCTAACCAAAGCGGAACACAGTGTTTTGGAAAAAGGCCACGGTTTCGCAATTGCACCCAAGAAGGTTCCTGTCCTAGAAATGGTTGGTGCCGCAGAGGCGGGTCTACTAGGGCTCGCTAACGACGATGCAGCTGCCGCGGATTTGGCTAGGAGTCGGATTGCGCAGGTTTTGAAGAAATCCACGGCACCCAAGCCAAATTTGTCTCCGGAAGAGACCCGCGCCCTAAGTGATCTGCGAAAGGATGAATCGGTGACAATCTTGAAAGCGGACAAAGGAAATTGCACAGTGGTTATGGATAGGAAACAATATGAACACAAGGCACAAGCACTTTTGGACGACAGCTCGGTATACCTACGATTGACAAAAAATCCACTCAAGGGCATAGAACGGGAACTAAACAAGTTCATTTGGAAACTACGCACGAACAACTGTCTCACCGACCAAGAATACCGTCACCTCAGAAGCACAGACGGACTTCTTCCAAAGTTTTACGGTTTGCCGAAGATTCATAAGGATAATATCCCTTTGCGACCTATTGTTTCTTTCGAAAACTCACCCACTTATAGTTTATCAAAATTTCTCGCCGCCATAATCTCGCCTATCGTTGGTCGTTCCGGTTACACAATTAAAAACTCTTTGGATTTTTTAGACACTATTTCGAATTTTAATATAAAACCAAGCGAATGCCAAGTTTATTTTGATGTTGTCAGTTTGTTTACGTCCATACCTACCGATTTGGCACTTTCGATCACTCTGGACAAACTCAAACACGACACTACACTACACGAACGCACCGGGTTAGATCTTTCTCACATACAAACAGCTTTACAGAATTGCCTTAACGCAACAGTTTTTACTTACAGAGACACAATATACAAACAAATCTTTGTTACACCCATGGGCTCTCCTATTTCAGCTATTCTTGCTAATCTCACTATGGAACACATAGAGCAGAAGGCACTTGCAACTTTCCACACACCGCCACGTCTATGGCTTCGATACGTTGATGACACATACGTCATTATCGACAGAAACATGGTCTACACATTTCACACACACCTGAACACCATATCACCTACAATAGCTTTCACCATGGAAACCGAACAACACGATACCATTGCGTTTTTAGATGTGGCTGTTACCAGGCAGCCAGATCAAAAGCTCATCACTGGCATATACAAGAAGCCCACGAACACTGACCGCCACCTACACTACACGTCTCACCATCCACGGCACCAAAAACTTACAGTCGCCAAAACGCTTTACAACAGAGCCACAACTCACATCAAGGATACGGTTCTTCACAAACACGAATGCAAAAATATTGCACGCGTGTTAAAGAATAACGGTTTCCCGCGTAACTTACACCACTTGACCCATAACACAACCACCTTACAAAACAGACAGTTTAAATCATTCACATGCTTACCGTATGTCCAGGGTGTATCGGAGCGCCTAAAACGTATCCTGAATGATGCTGGGGTAAAAGTGGCAATGAAACCTTTTAAAACTATTGGGCAGTTACTACCAAAACCAAAAGATGCCACTATACCACAACATCGTACAGGAGTTGTTTACCAGTTCCCTTGCCGTGATTGTGATATGGTATACATTGGTCAAACTAAGCGGAATCTAAATTCACGTCTCAAGGAACACAAAGTGGCAGTCAGAAACATGGATGTTAACAAGTCCGCCTTATGCGAACACGTTTTTGTATGTGATCACCGCATAAATTGGAACGATGCCCAAGTTTTGAAACAGGAACCTAATTGGTCGAAAAGATTGGTCTTTGAAAGTTGCCTCATAAATTCTAATTCAAATGTTTTAAACCGTAACGACGGCAAAAACCTCAGCCCAGTTTTCCGCGACATTTTGCGTTCGACTTCCTCTTCAAATATCGGGCATTAGTTACGCACTGTCACAATATAGCACACTCAACCCATCACGATAAGCCTTTGTTCTCTTATAATTACTTTACGTTATATCCCGCTGCGCTTGTGCATTTTCGCCTGTTATGCTTGCACTATATCGTTCATTGCTCTGATGAAGCCCTACCGTTCTGGTGGGCGAAACGTTAGCGAAATACAAGTTCTTAAAAACAACAATTAGTATTTTGTTCAGCATTACACCAGTTGAACGACAAATTTGTTTAAGTACCCTATGGCCGCATACAGTGGAAGTGTTCATTGTGAGCAATGCAATACAAATAAAATACTGATATGCTTCTTTGCTGATTTAACTTTGATAAAGTAACGATTTTTACAGATGTTGTGTACATTACTATTTCACTAGTTAATGTTTAAATGAAGGAATTCGCCCAAAAATGAATGCTCTTTACCTTTGAACATTAATCACTCAGTCTCATTGCACATACGTCACACTCGTTCAATATCACGCGCCTGTAACATGTTATCGCCGCAGTGGTTCTCAGTACAAAGAGGAAAATGTGCATCTGACGTGACAAGAATGAACTGCCATGACACAACAGTATTGCAGGCGATGACGTTGGTTGATGTGTTTTTATCGACAAATTTCCGGGAGTTTAACGTCTACTGCTGCCCAGAGACAGTCGGATGAGAGGAACTCGGTATGTTTTTCAGTGACGTGGAATCGCTTTGAAGTGAAATTACTACTAAATCACATTGCACAATAAAAGCCACAACACATAATAGAGTGCAGAATTTAAAAAGAAATCGAAGTGTAATAGTCCATAACACTAAACAAATTTTGGTATTCTTGAAAGAATAATGGAGTTTTACCTGTAAAAAGTGAATTAACACATCTTAGACATCATATTTAAATCGACACTGTTTGCGCCAAAAAGTTTTAAATGTCTGCTGACACAGCAGGTGTGTAATCCCAATTTCAAACACAGATTCTTTTCGACTAAAACACAAATTTACGCGAAAGTTCAATTTTAGAGTTAAATCATCTGCCAATTGACACATTACAGTACAGTACAAGAAAGATAAGCAAAAATGCCAAATACATGAATGCAGCTTTCATGCAATGTTATAGAAGACAGGTTTATATCAAGGTGACGAAGATCTTAGTATTAAGTACTCAACAAGTTTGAACGAATCGACAAAAAAGACTTTCACGCAAGTCACCCCCTAAAAGTTTGTCCTGTTACTTGTGAATCAGACCCAACATCAGCTTCACGCTTGCACGGTAAAACTTCCTTTCTGACGTCATCATCAATGACACAATACAACAGAAAGACGACGATACCCTGCGATCCGTTAACCAAGCTGTGGATGTACATGAACACCTCGTTCGAAATCTCGTTGCCAATTCCTGCAGAAAAGAAAGGGTGCTTAACATTTATTGATGTAACTTTACATTGATGTAATTAATTTGTTAGTAATTCGAAACACACAATGTACAATTATTACCTGTGAAAAAAGCAAAAATCCAAGTTCCACCAAGCATGAGGAAGAGTAAGATGAAAGACTTTGATGCTCTTAATGCATCTCCTGTCCCCGGATCTTCTCCTCCGTTTCGCATCCGTCTCGAGTTCAGCATCACATGTGTTGTCTTCAGGATAATGATCAGGTTGATGAAGAGGACAAGAGCAAGAGGAGCGATGACCGTTGTGTAGAAGATCGGAGTACCGGGCACCAACCAGCATCGGTCGTATTTTTGAACCTGTATCAATTGGTTACACTGCTCGTTTAGCGGTTGGGGCTTCATGTAGATTCCCATGACAAACCCCACAGTAGTAGATATTCCCACTAATAGAGCGGGAATAAGCCAGCCAGTGAGCATAAAAACCCTGAGACGTTTCGTTGAATCCTGAGTTTGAAACTCGACTGGAAAGGAAGTGGCCATAAACAGACGAATTCCTTCGACCAGAGACCACATTCCTGAAACAAACGATTCAATCGATCACAAACAAATCTTTTAAGGGTTGAATTATGTGGTTAGTTATTTACCTGCACAGAGTAATAAATATTGATTGGCTGCTGTGTGAATCACGCATGGAATCTCGTGCATCACGGCAAGATCATGGGATAGGTTGACTGCGTGGAAGAGTAGCAGAGCCATTGACAAGCTGATTTGAACCGGAACCCGATCAATGTTTTGTTTCGATTTGTATAGGATTACTATGGTGGCAATCAGAAATACGACTGATGTTGATTCTGTGGCGTAAGATGTGATCTGAAATAAAATATTGCGTAATCATGTGCTGTTTGTTAAGATGACATTTGAATCTTTAAACTTTACATTCTAAAATAAAATATTTCTTAATAGTGAGCCATTCTTTAAATTACTTATTTGAATCTTTACCTTGATGCCCTTTGGTATGGTGGTGGTCTCGACAGCCAGCAGAACAGTGAACAAGGTGAGATGGTGGCATTTGCAAGTGACGTTGCCTGTTACGTCATCAGTAATTGTGGCGCAACCACGATCTGAATACTTATCTTCAACTCTGTCGAAGTAGAGACAAATTGGTTTCATTTTGTTGATAATAAGGTTTGCATTGCTGATCTTTCCCAATTTGATTTTCTTGCAGACGGATTCTAGTGACATTGGAGATACGGTGAAATTTGCTTTTCCTTGAAGATGATTGTTTTCCTCGTTGCTGGTTGAATGGTTGCTGGATATGGGTTCAAAGCTATCTGCATTGCGACCAACAATATTAATAAAGGTGGTGTTCAATGCAGCTTCATACTTTGTTGTTGTCAGGGAGCCGACTTTGAGAGGTTGAATCTGTGCTGTTTCGGTTGTGTTTATCTGAAAGACATACACATCAATAACGATGCGTTGAACCCCGTTTGTCTGCAATGAGATGTCAATCTTAGATGATCCCAGCTGTATAGTCGAGTTATATGTCTCTTGGTTGATGCTGGTAACAACGATGTACAGTTGAGCTTCTCCGTAATCATAAGTTGTTCCGTTGGTTTCAGCATGATTTTGGGAAAATATTCCAATTTGTTTTGCAATGTTTTTGATTTCTCCAGTATTTGCTAAATTCTTATTTCGGAATCGTTGGAGGAATGACAGGGCTGCAAAAAACAACTCCGTTAAAAAATATATATAACGACTAGCTCGTTACTTTTATAAGACAAACACTTTTTTATCCTTAACTGCAAAACGTGCTTATACTACAATTCATTGTCACTTGTTGAGTCATTTCACATCAGAAAAAGATGTACATTAGGTATGGACAAAAGTATTTGAAAAAGGATTGAAAGCTGCATTTTTAATATTCTTTACACCAGGAAATCTTTTGTGTTTCAGTTCATGCATATTAGAACACTCACGTTTCACTTGACAAGCATAGTAAGCCGGTTCACCACTACAGTTCATGCTTGACTGCTTCCATCCGATCCCATAATGCAACATTCCCTGCTGGCAAGATGTGACGTTGGAAACAGGAAAGTTTGCCGGAGATCCATCGCTCCAATACCAACCATTCAACGACGTGTTGTAACGAGCTCCAACAAACACTTTAACTTCTAGAAAGAAGGTAAATGCTTTTTGACATGAGAGCAGATGTATTACTATTTAAGATCAAACGCTCACTTGGTGCCAGGAATGATCCATCATATGTAGTAAAGTTTTCAAACGATTCATTGACACTTCGCAGTTTGCTTCCATACATTTCACCGATGCTTCTGTAGCTGAATATTTCGTGTTGACGTTTCCTTGATTTAGCGTCGAAAAACAAGGAATATCGTAGGTTCCATCCCGCATATATTTGTATGTGAGATACAAGACATTAAATAAAAAAGATTTTGTATCAAAACCTGACAAACCCAAAACATAAACTGTACATAATATGTTTTGGCAATAATATATTTTTGTGGTCCAACAAACTTTACTGAGGTAATAAAAACCAACCGGCCCAATCTCCATGAGGTAAAAGTCCGTCACAATTTCTTCCAATAGACACAAACCACTTTTCCATTTCAGGATTCCTGTCTTTCCAAGCCTCGCAGAAGTAAATTGGTTCCATCGCGTTTTCGAGATTCCTGTTCGAAAAAATTTAGGTTAATTGATAGTGACAAGTTTATAACTATCTGGTTTTAACCCTTATAGTAGTGATTTTGCTTTAATTTTTTGTTTTCTAAGGTTAACATTCAACTTTATAGACCGCTAATTCTCGAGTTGATGAAACGGGCCGCTATGAACACATAACTGAAAAATTTTAGCCGCTGATCCAAATGATCATGAAAAGTTTATAATTATCTGCTTTTTACGTTTTGTACAAGTCGAAATACCACAGATGTCCGAGAGATTTTGTACTTTTCCAGAAATCCACTTCAGCCGAACTACATGAGTATTTGCATCGTTCATATGTGTCCGGGTCAAAGAAAATATAAACCCGCTGCAAATCTGAAACAACGTTTTGTTGGGATAGGCAGTTAAGTCGTTTTGTTGTACTTTGTTGCCGAGCCTTAAAATTGTATACCAATATGCCAACCTTTCGTGTATTTGTCTGTCATGAGTTGAGTGAGAGTTGTGTTGATCTGTGGGTCATCAGTCATTGCAAGACTTCCACCCAGCAAAGAACATTTCTCCTGTGCAGTGTTTGCATCCACAAGATCGTCAGATAATATCAGCACACTGTCCTTCACTGCTTGCATCGTTTTGTTGCAACCTGGAAAACACCTCGTTGTTGCACTGTTTTCTGCAATTGTTTTGTCTAATAAGTTGTTAAACGCAACACCAGGCTTGAGTTCGGACAGTTGGCACAATTAATTGCAAAATTGGCAAAATTAAATTGCCCAACAAACGAATATTAACACTTTTAGTGGTAACACTTACGTTTAGTTTGTCCGTATACATTGTGAATCATCAGGAACAAAATCACAAACTTGCTGATGGAAAGCCCAGTCATCACGTTTGTCACAATGATCACATATACGGCCACTTTCTACTTGCCATTACTATTTGCTGCAGAAGTAGAAGACACGTTGTGTTTCACTGGCTGCAATTATAACATAAACTTTGAGCTCACAGGTGGGCTGTGGACGTTTCAGTCTGTCCTGACGCTTTGGTGTGCTGTATTCTGGCTATAGCCAATACGGTCAATGTATTGTAACCAGCTGAACCGATTCGCCCTCATTTTCTCGCAATACTGCTTTGCTTCCGGACCAAGTGAACACAAGTGAACTGGACATTGTCTGTGCTTAAACTTTGTAACCAATGTAAGTTATTTTACAACAGGGAAGCTAAAATGCACAACACTTGATTTAAAATCTCCATGCAATGTGCTATGCCAGGGGTGGCCAAACTGCGGCTCTCGAGCCGCATGCGGCTCATTGAGCCTTTGATTGCGGCTCTTTGATGCTGCACATGCATTCCCATCTTGCAGTTGTTTGACCAGTTGATAAAACAATGCATTTTATCACGTATTAACAATAGACTGACTGTTTGTCATAACCAATGTACATTCCGAAACCAGGCGAAAAGAACATTTTTGTACAAAAGTGTGCTATAACTTGTGCATTATAGTCAAATATATTTTTAGATTTAAGCTGTAAGTCAGGGCTGACATTAAAAGCACTTTACATTTCTATTGCAGCTTCTACTAGCAATAACTGCAAAGTTTAAACCTGTGTGTCTTATCTGTCAAGCTTTGTTCAATCATTACAAAACTAGTGACTTCAAACGTCATTACGAAGCTAAACACAAAAACTTTTCCATTATATCAGCCAAATTTCAAACACCTTGCAGCCCAGGTGGAGACTCACAGTATCACCATACAACAATAATCATTATTTGATAGCTTATGCTTCGTGGTGATTAAATGAATTCGTTTTTTGATTTTTTTTGTGTTGCGGCTCTTCTAAAACTAAGTTATGTGATATGGCTCGAGCGTGAAGCAGGTCTGGCCACACCTGTGCTATGCAAAGCAATATACAACACACCGTCTTACGCTACGCTTGCTTAGCACATTTGTTATGTGACCCAACTGTATACAAACGCGTGTACCTGATGTATCCCTTCATAACACTGCTGATGGCATGTGCCGAACTGTAAACTATGTCGCTTTTTATTTTCTTGGCGCTGTTATTTAAATCATGAAGTAGGGAACCATTTACACAGATCTACTTCTGCTTCCTGTGCGTCAAGATTTTAACCCTAGAACAGGTACGACTACCCACTGCACATCTGCACAACCGACACTGATTACTGACTCATAACACATTGTTGATTAGCTTTGATGGAGTTTTCTGTATGTTGTAAAAATGAACAGCTTCGTCTGAAAGAAAGAGCAATGCGTTGCAAAGCATGACTCAAAGCTGTCTGTATATCTCATCCTCCATTTGTTTTGTTTTATTCCTATAACGTGTAGGAGCGGCTAACGTAAAAAAAACACCGAGCAAGCAATAGGCGGTTATGTTGGTAGCAACGATGTACAGCTTTTCCGTAATCATAAGTGGTTCCGTCCAGAGTTGCAAGCGGGCCCGAAATCTGAGACCGAATCCGGCCCGAACCCGAATGTATAAGCCCGAAGACTGGCCCGAACCCGAATGTATAAGCCCGAAGCCCGAAGCCCGGCCCGAACCCGAAACGTTTTTGCAAAGCCCGTTTGGGCCCGAAATTTTGATTGACAGGCCTACCCACGAAAGCCTTGCAACAAAGGATGAGAAAGAAAAAAGAGAAAGACAACGAACACATTGAACAATAGTAGACAATGGGTAAAACGATACGTTTTAGAGGAGGGTGGGCATGAGGTCAAAGCCAGAGAATTGTTACTTAGCTAAGTGATTTTATTTAAAAAACAATGGCGGACACGGAACGTCAAGTCGGGTCCGTTTTGAGCCTGTTTTCCGATTCCGAACCAGGCCCGAACCCGAACCCGGCCCTACTTGCAACTCCGTCGGTTTCAGCATGATTTTAGGGAAAAAATCCAATTTGTTTTTCAATGTTTTTATTTCTCCAGTAGTTGCTAAATTCTTATTTCCCAAATGTTGGAGAAATAACAGGGCTGCAAAAAACAGTACCGTCAAAAAAAGTACTGGTTCTCGATACTGTGATAAGACAAACACTTTTTCATCTTTAACTGCAAATCGAACTTATACTACACTTCATTGTCATTCGTTCAGTAATTTTACCATAAGAAAACAGCGCAATGAGGCATTGAAAGAAATGGCTACGAAAGATTTTAGGTAGCGTTTTTAAAATTCACTACACTAGGGAATCTTTTGTATATTAGTACACGTATATAGAATACTCACGTTTCACTTGAAAAGCATGGCAAGCCGGTTCCCCACTGCACTCCATGCTTGACTTCTCCCATCCAATCCCATAATACAACGCTCCATGCTGGCAAGTTGTATCCTATGAAACGGAAAAGTTTGTAAGAGGCGTTGAACGTATACAGGCCAGTCTCCTTGTCACTTCCGGGTGGTAAATGTAGGTATTGGATTTGACGTAGTCAACAACCTTGAGGAAGTTAACAAAATATATGCAATAATTGATGACTAAAGTATGAAGTTGCAAGCAGGATCGAAAATTTCTTAAATTCATCCGTAATTTCCTGATCCGTAATTTCTTAAATTCAGAGCTCAATTGACGAAAGTTACCAATTCGAACGTGAAAATTACGACACTTGATTAGACTTCAACCTCAAAAAACCAAAAGGAAAAACCCGACTAACATCTAAATCAGTTGGAAAGAAGCAATGTGATTGAGATTTTTTGGCAAAGACTGATGCCAAGTATTTGCAGTCAACGCATCCCGTCACAAATGACCCTCTTACGCCACCTAACGTCCTTGCAACTTACAAATACAGAGTGGTCGACACCTTCAAATCGCAAATATTGAATTATCGAACACACTTCCGATGGTTTCACTTATGCTTGTGGATCCATAAATACATCCTCACACAACTCAGCAACTAAGCTTCATTGTTTCATGGTGTTGATTTTCAGTGAGACAATACCATTTTAAAGTTTTAAAACAACTATTAGTGTAATTGAGCAGTATTGTTTACATAGTTCCGATGACAAATCTAATTATTACTAAATCAACATATTAATTGTGAACAATTTGCTTCGGTTTGACAAACAGTTTGCTGTTCTACCTTAATGCAACGAAATAGACAAGACATCGTGGATTTTGTACGACATTAATGCACAAGCACAAAATCTAAATATACAACATAAATCACAAAAAACTGAATGAGCAATAAAAATCATACATCGGTTGAAACTTTTGTCAACGGCAATTCAATGTTAGAAGATTGACCAACACTAAAAACGGGCTTTTGAGGCGACAACGACAGTTCGATACACACGAATGTAATCATGCTAAAGAGATAGTTTGTGTTGTGGTTCCGCTTCGTGCATTTTCCTTAAGGCATTGAATCGCCCACGCGCATTCCATAGTCACGTGATTCATTAATTGTACCGCATTCATTACTGTTTTGCCTGTGGTGATTACTATTCGTCTGTGCTATGTAAATTGCAAATTATCCAAGCTATAAATGCTTGTTTCATTTATTCGTTATTCATTCTATTTTACTCTTTGAGCGAACAATACAAAGAAATACAACAGAGTTTATTGGCGACGAGGACGGGATCTACCAACTGAACGAGTTATACGCAGTTTGGTATCGAAGATAGTTCTTTTCAACGATGGAGAAAATTGCAAAGCTGATGCAAGAACAACTAAAAGAGCAGCAAAGACGCCATGATGAACAAATGAAGCTAATTCTTGCCTTAGTTGAGAAAGCTGGTTCAAGTCACAACGCTGCACCTTCCGTTGCTACGCCAAGCTTTGCCTCATTCGACTCAACATCGGAGCTGTGGGACGACTACTGGTCTAGGTTTACAACGCTTATACAAGCACATGCTGTTCCAGAAACGAGGGTGGCTCAAGTTTTTCTCACCAATCAAACCCCTACAACGTACAAGCTTCTATCCAATCTGGCTGGTCAAAGCTCCCCAGCCAAGACTGTGAACGATCTTTCAATCACAGAAATTGAAGGTTTCATGAAAGAACAGTTCGATCCGAAAAGGTTTGTTATTCGGGAACGCTTTAAATTTTCGAGCAACATGCAGCGCAAGCCCGGGGAAACAGTGCAAGAGTTAGCTGCACGCATTCGTCACGACGCAGGCACGTGCGATTTTCCTTCAATTAAAGCCCCGCTGGACGAAGCGTTGCGTGCAAGGTTCATTTGTTCTATAGGTAACAAAGCAGTGCTAAAGGCAAATTCAAAATCAACGCCGCTAAGTTGACATTTACCCGAGCTATTGAAGTTGCAATGCAAACCGAAGACGCTGCAAAGGTTGCAAAGGAAACTGTGTATGGAACTCGCGGATCGGTACACAAGGTACGGGATGCAAAGAAAGGTTTTAGTACGTCCACACCTACAATTGACAAGTTTAGGAAAAATACATCTTGTTACCGATGTGGAAAACCTGACCACCTGGCACCCGATTGCCGCTATAAAAGAGCCACTTGCAAATTCTGTAAACGTATAGGCCATTTGGAAATTGTTTGCAGAAAGAAACAGGCGTCTGTTTCGCCTGTTCAACATGTAAATTCGCTACTTTCGATGAAGCCAGAAGCAGATTTCAGTCCGAAACTCGAGGTAACCGTCAGCATAAACGGTAAAGCTTGTTTGTTAGAGATTGACACAGCAACAAGCGGAAATTTCGTTTCTGTAAATTTCTGGAAGAAAATTGTGAAACCGAGTTTAAAGGAAACCAATCAGCGTTTCAACTCTGCAACGGAACATCTGGTGCCGATACTCGGCGCATTCCAAGCAGAAGTCAAACACGGGACAACCATATGTAGTCTTACGATGTTTGTCTCCAGAATGCCGCATTTAAATTTACTTGGTCGATGCGGAATCGAGGCGTTGCGCATATCATTGGACATAGTGAACGGATATTTTGTCCTTGTACAACTATAAAAGAATGTTACATTTTTACTGTAAAAAGCATTAACTTGGAACGCACATTTTTACAGCGACAATTTGCTTGCTTGTTCTTTTTTCCCTGCTTCTGCTACACGCTTGTGTTTTGACATTTTATTGTGACAAAGCGCCTGTCATGATTGATGGAGAAAACTCTAACGTCAAAATACAACAACGTGAATGATGAAAGTGAATTAAATTGTTGAAACGTCTTTGTCAAACAAAGTACAATTAAATCCTGAAATTTAAACTTGGATTATCAACAAGTTGGTACTTACTTTGATTGTGTTTATTGCATGAGATTTATTTTGTGATAACTTATGAATGTGAAATACCGTAATAATGATTTCTTAGCATGTTTCTTGGTGTACGTTGTTCAGCGTATTCGTTATAATGTGTTTGTGACACCTTTTCTGTTCGTTTAACAGAGCACCAATGCAACAAAACTGTTGAATGTACCCGTCAGGCAGGCAGTGTTGCGTTGGAGACAAATTAGGAAACCCTTGTGCGGTTGTCGGTGACATCCAGGCTGCTCAGACTTTGAAAAAAGTACGGTCACTACACGTATTACCAAACAACCGATAGACCGGTCGTTTTGATAACAAATAGACTGGTCGTTGTGATATCAAGGTCTAACAAAGGCTGTCTGGTGTCCAAATTGTTCAAAAACCTGTGTCGCAATAAAAGACACCATGCCTAAATTGTTCAAAACAACAATTTAACTTAGAATTATATTAATTTATTTTCTAACACGGGAGAAAAGGGTTTTAATTGTGTGTGCACTTTATGGTTTATTTCGTATCGACAGATACTTATAAAGTCAGACATTTGTTTAAAAATCGAAAACGATACGAATTCTATTCGAAAATATAATTTGAATTCTTTGTGTGGGCGATGTATGTTTTTTTGTAGTCGTCAGGTGTCGCCTCTGCGTTGTTTAGTTGCATTTGTTGACCGCGTTATAAACGTGACCGTCAATACAAGTAACGGCCTCCACACATTTGCCAACTGTTGGTTCACAAATTGCATGTACGCAGTTTCATATTACACTCTCCTAAGAAACTCACTAGGCGTTAATTTAATTGTTTCCGGTTCTTTCAAAAGAACAAGATTTTGAAACGGGTTCACTGAAGCAAGTTGAAAGGGAATGTAAAAAATACCTCAGCGTACATTTCTCGTCATTGCCTCTTTTTGAGACAAATACATTTACGGATTGGACATCTGTCAGTGATATCCTTTACCGTCTACGTTCATATTCGCAGAAATTGTGACAGGTTGCTGTGATAAATTAATGAGTGGTACATAATTTGTAAATTTCAACGTACAAAACTGAATGCTGAAATTTTATTCTTTGACACTCATTGCTGGATTCTATTAGCTAATCTGCGTTTCCAGTTAAAAATTAATTTTCTCCAAGTCGATTCTTTCAGTTAAAAGTACAAATCCTGTCAAATGGGAAATGGTGTTAGAAATTTATTGTTCAGTTGTTAATGTTCTAAACATTTGCTTTTGACTATTCTTTTTGCAACCTCTTTATCTATTACCTTTACAATAACAAATTGGCGACCGTCAGACACGCAACCCATACTTAAACATCACAGTCTGAAGACGGTTACGGTGTAATCAGTTTCTTAAGTCATCAATCCATTTCAAAACAAGTTTACGATTGAACATTATATTGCTGTCGTGGTATAATGGCACTGACACTTTATTGGCATAAACAGGAACAAAAAGGACCAAAACGTAAAACCTTTGCTTTGAACGCAATTTTAGCAAAACATTTTTTGCAGCATCCCATAAAGTCAGCACCCCTATAAAGTGTCAGATTACTCAATTAGGGAAATTTACCCAAGGCTTAAGTACCTTTGGTTTAGTATTTGTTTCGAGTATTCTCAGAATTAGTTAAAGTTGTTGAAGTTGAGTTTGGAAACAAACACTAAACTGAGACATTTGGTCAAACACATGGTCAAAATTTTCCAATTCCCATCACTCATTTGTTTAACATTGCATACAAGGGGCATGGTTTTAAACTCAAATATCTTTTTACAGTTTTGTTACGAGAGCACTACAGTTTTGTAACTGTTATCACTAAAAAATGTTGTTTCATTCAGGTCGTCAACATTTAACGCCTAGAAGTAAAATACCGATTAAATACCCTTGGTTCGGTATTTGTTTTTAGTTTTCTTAGTAATAGTTGAGTTTTGAAGTAAACACTAAGCTGAGCCAAAACATATGGTCAATTCTTTTCAAAAACACCCGTCACTCATTTATTTTAACGTTACATACAAATTTAAAATGTACATACAAAATACTGTTGTCACAACACAAAATGGTAAAAGATACGAAATGATAACCATGTTTGTTTGCTGTTAGCAGAATTTGGAATTTAAAATTAATTGGCGCCATTAGCATTCTAATTAGAGGTCAACAGTTATGGCGACGTGTAAATAGAACGGTCAAATAACACACAGCAATGTATTCACTAAGGAATGCACTGAAATAGGTGAATGTAGCGATTTGTAAACATAAATTGGATAAAATTCTGTTGTGCGACCAATAATACGAAATACGAAAGAGGCATGATGTAAAAATAACGAAATAGAAAGTATGTCAACCAAAATTTGAATGGCAAATTGGTAACAATTTCAAAGCCATATAACAACATTGAAACAAATTTAAACGTAGCTGCTGCTGCTTTACAGTTTTCTATATGTACAACTTAATGTAGCGGCTAAAGGGAAATAATTTAAGCTTGGATGTCTGGCACCGAACCAAACACACACACATTTAAAATGTATTTGACGCCAAAATTGTTTTGTGTTATATCCAGGTATGGTGTGTGACCGCCCCAACAGTCCAGTATCATAACATTTTAGCATATTCAGGTCATCTGACAAAAAGGGTAAGGCAAAACAATGAAAACAAACACTGTACTTGCGAAAACTGAAAGTTGTGTCTTTACGTTTTTTTCATTTAAAATTTGACATCCTTCTCGTTCGAACTTTCACCTTGGTGCTCGATTGAACTTTTACCTCCTACCGGGTTTGAACTTTCATCTCTTAATGGGTTTGAACTTTCACCTCCTACCAGGTTTGAACTTTCTTCTCCTTCTGGGTTTGCAGCGTTCTCCTGCAGCTCAAATCCGACATCAGCTTTACGCTTGCATGTCAGCATTTCCTGTTTGAGGTCGCCACCCACGTCGCAATACAACAGGAAGACGACGATTCCCTGCAATCCATTTAACATGTTGCGGATGTACATGAACACCTCGTTCGAAATATTGTTGCCAATTCCTGTACAAAAAGAATTTTTGTTCAAACAATTTAAACAAACAATGCAGGTACAATGATGTTAATATTTAAAAACGGAAAAGTTCAAACACACAAACATCACCTGTAACAAAGGCAAAACCCCAAGTACCGCCGAGCATGAGGAAGAGTAAGATAAAACGCCTTGCTGCACTCAACGCGTCGTCTGTCACTGCATCTTCACCTCTGTTTTGCACCTTCTTTGAGTTCAGCATCACATGGGTCGTTTTCAGCACAATCATGAAGTTAATCAAGAGGATGAGAGCAAGAGGAGCGACCACCGTTGTGTAAAAGATCGAAGTTCCAGGAGCCAACCAGCATCTGTCGTACTTGAGAATCGGAATAAATTCGTTACATTGCTTGAACAATGGTTGTGGCTTCATGTAGATACCGAGGGGCAACCCTACAGCTATGGACAAGCCTACTAAAAAAGCAGGAATAATCCAACCAATCAGCATGAATATCCTGAGACGATTTGACGAATTCTGGTTGTAATACTCAAATGGAAACGATGTTGCCACGAAGAGACGAATTCCTTCAACCAGAAACCACATTCCTGAACAAAAACATGTTAGATTTCATGCAATGCTCCAACATTCGTGTTCTGTTACATTATCTCATTTCTTCACTCACCTGAACACAGCAACACATACTGATATGCTGCAGTGTGCATAACGCAAGCAACCTCATTCAAGACGGCAAGATCATGTGATATGTTGACAACGAGTAAGAGAAGAAGAGCCAGTGACAAGCTGATTTGAACCGGAACCCGATCTCGGTTGTGTTTCAAATTGTAGAGGACTATTATGGTGGCAACCAGAGGCATGATGGATGCTGAGTTTGTCAAATAATATGCGACCTAAATGCAAAACGTGACTTACTTGGTTGTGTTTAATTTACAGTGACCTGCTTACCGTGACGCCCTTTGGTATTTGGATGGATTGGACAGCTAGCAGAACAGTGAACAAGGTGAGATGGTTGCATTTGCAAGTGACATTGCCTGATACGTTATCAGTAATTGTGACGCAACCACGATCGGAGTACTTTTCTTCAACTCTGTCGAAGTAGAGACAGATTGGTTCCATTTTGTTGATAGTAAGGTTTGTATTGTTGATGTTTCCCAATTTGATTTTCTTGCAGACGGATTCTGGTGACATTGGAGATACGGTGAAATTTGCGTTTCCTTGAAGATGATTGTTTTCCTCGTTGCTGGTTGAATGGTTGCTGTGTGCGGGTTTCAAGCTATCTGCATTGCGACCAACAATATTAATAAAGGTGGTGTTCAATGCAGCTATGTACTTTGTTGTGGTTAGGGAACCGGCTTGGACCGGTTGAATCTGTACAGTTTCGTTTGTGTTTATCTTAAAGACATACACATCGATAACGACGCGTTGAACCCCGTTTGTCTGCAATAAGAAGGCAATCTTAGATGATCCCAACTGTAAAGTTGAGTTATATGTCTCCTGGTTGATGTTGGTGACATCGATGTGCAGTTGTGTTTCTCCATGTACGTAAGTGGTGCCATTGGTTTCAACATGATTTTGGGAAAAAGCTCCAATTAGAGTTTGAACGGATTCTATTTTCCGAGCATGATTGAAATTCAAATTTTCCAAATGTTGCAAAAGTGACTGGGCTGCAAATTAATAATACGTCTTAATTTGTCTTTTTCTCACAATCGTGTATTAAATAGAAACTATGTTGCAAGCCATCATTTTTTATTTGAAAAAAAGTTATGTATTTGTCGAAACTTGATCAAAATTTTTACCTTGAGGAAAGCAATTTAATGGCGGATTCCCAAAAGTGGATATCGAATGATTAAAAGTGAGGTTGGCACTCAGCACACCACCAAGCATCACTGTTACCTGAAACATGTAGGTATTTTTTAGTTACTATCAAGTTTTTAAAAAAATAACGACATAAGAATCTTACAGTTTTTGGTGAATAACTAAAAAAAACTTTTATGATTTACTCGGCTTGGTGAAACATTCATTAAACTTCGAGAAAATTTACAAGTTTCGTTTGTGTATAGTGACTGATCAAAAACTTTAAAATTGGTTCTAAGTCTAGAAAGTCTACAAACCAATTAGAATATTTTCTACTTTGCTTTGGTCCAAATAAACTACTAACAAAAACTCACTCAGTTACTGGGACTTCCATCTCCCTAACAAAAAAAATCAACACATAAGTTTTCTTAGGCCGTACTGCCACCAATCGCTTACTAAATTGTATCAAATACAATGGGTATTTTTTTGATTAACGCAGGCCTATCAATTCAGGTACCTTATGTTGCATCAATAGAAACAATGCATAAAGGAAAATCAATCTGTTCGCGTGCACTTTTTACCTGGATGTTGTATAGGGTTAGGTAATCAAGGTTTCCAACAGTAGTAGATAGATCGGTGTACATGGCGAATGTTCTGGAATTTTTTTCCAAAACATATATTTCCACCTGGTATCAAAAGACAAACAGACTTGTCACAGTAAAATGATTTAAATTCCTCGAGTATTGCTCAACAAACTTTACCTTAGCGTTAAGACCCTTTACGTTGCTGATTTGATCAGTCCATCTAACAAGCACAGTTGAAGAGTTGCATCGGAATGTTTCCGCGGTTGTTGCAACTACAAATATTCACTGTCTAAATCAACAGTGGCTTAAAATTGATGAACTTGCTGATGAATATTACTCACGCTTCACTTGGCAAGCATAGTAAGCCGGTTTCCCACTGCAGTTCATGCTTGACTGCTCCCATCCGACCCCATAATGCAACGCTCCCTGCTGGCAAGTTGTGACGTCAGAAACAGGAAAGTTTGCAGGAGATCCGTCGCTCCAAAACCAACTAGTCAACGACGTGTTGTAACGAGCTCCGATCAAAACGTTAAAGGCTGGAATTAAATTTGAAAATGGTATTAATACAACTTTACCATTTGTTGTCTTTTAAAACCTAACGCTCACTTGGTAACACGAACGATCCTCTATAATTGTCGAATCTGTCAAACGTCTCATTGACACTTCGCAACTTGCTTGAATATGGGTGCCCACTGCTTTCATAGATAAATGTCTGACATTTGCTTGTGTTCTTTTCGGAAAACAAGGAATACCGAAATGTCCATCCGTGCCCTTTATAAAAGACTTGTTTTCGACTTACAAGGAAAAAATATAACGTTAGTTGAAACGGAATGACAAACAACAAAAAAGAAAATAATGGTTTTGGAGCTGTTGGTTTGCGCATGTCCTAATATCGAATGCCAACACAACGAAACAATTCACGTCGTGTGTAAAAACGGCACGTAACGTATTTTGCGGTTCGGCTGCGGATGAACAGTTGTGGACAACACCCAGTTGTAGCCAAAAGGTGCAAACGAATTTTATCGGTTAGTTGTTTGTGAAATTTAGTTTTTTTCTCGATGTTTCGTTACTTTTCTAATCCTGTAGTGGGTGTGCCAGTTTAAACCAAACATTGGAGCAACAAAAACATAAAAAAATAGCAATTAAAACAAATTAGCAATTAAAAAGATTTTTTGTACATTAGAAAATGTTATCGAGGCATTATTTTTTAGCAAAACTGTGTTGCTCCATTAAACGTTGCCATTCGAAGTAAAGCTTAAATCTGGAACCTTGACAAGTTGTTCCGATGTTCACAAGCCACTTCTCCAAGTCCATGTTTCCACTTGCGTAATTGCAGAAGTAAATTGGTTGGCCCAAGTTTTCAGGATTGCTGTTGGATAAAAAGAGTGTTTTACGGTTACGCATTTATTTGCGTCAAAAGCCGTCACCTTTTGTACAAGCCAAAATACCACAGATGTCCAAGAGATTTTGTACTGGTCCAACCCTCTTCAATCGAGTTATATGAGTATTTGTACCGTTCATTTTCATTTGTGCGGTAAAATATATATACTCGCTGCAAATCTGAAACAATTTAGTATCGCTTTGTCTACATTGCAGTATTATCTTAAGGAATATAAAATCTAGTTTGAACTGAAATCCACCCACAGTAGCAGTTTTCCGGTGATTACTGTTCTTACATCAATACAATTCAAAACCCTGACGATGCCAAAACTTTTTGGCGAAATATATATTCTGTGAAATACTGTGTACAAGTACGGTTGATTCTGTTTGGCCTAGGGTTTATACACTGGGTTTTGAATTATCTTAAGGAACGGACCGTACAGCCATGTCAACTACAAAAATTGTTGATTGTTTTGCAACAATGATTTGAATCAATTTGAATTTGAATCAAAAGTTGATAGAAGTTTGTTTAGCATTCGTTTTAAATTAACTGTCATGTTCCTAATGTCATTGTATTCGCTCAACCGAAACCTGTAGTGTATTTGTCTGTCATGAGTTGAGTGAGAGTAGCGTTGATCTGTGGGTCATCAGTCATTGCAAGATTTCCACCCAGCAAAGAACATTTCTCCTGTGCAGTGTTTGCATCCACAAGATTGTCAGATAATATCAACACACTGTCCTTCACTGCTTTCAAAGTATTTGCGCTACCTGAACACGTCAAATTTAATTTTAATCATTATGTTAGGTGATTGTGTGAAAGCATTATGTTGGACTCTATAACTTATCCAATAGTATACTAATGACTAACAAATTAACATTTGTACATTGTTCTGTTGGTGGATAAAACCATATAGCTACGTAATGTTTTCTTAACATAGGTAATTTACGTTCTGCTTTTACTTACTTGTGGCATAAACTAGTAACAAAGTAACCAAAACCTTGTCTAGAATATTTTTTGTCATCTCACTGTTTTATTCTTGCCGCCGAGAAACAAAAGCTTCCCAACAAAACTATTCCAGGTTGCAATTAAGCTTAGCCTAAATACTTACACAGCAAATGTTTGAGCAAAGAATTTTCTAATCTAAATGTATTCTCTTAACTTATGTAATGACAAATGCTAGCACTCTAACAGAAAAGCCCAATCCGTGGCTTCCAGCCTTTTTTGGCTTTAGAAAAAAAGGTAAGGATAAAGGTAAGGATATTGCGCCACCCAGCGGCGAACCTACAACAATCGAACGTTGCAATTGCCAACCGACTATATCTTGTTGACAAATGAAAGAAATTTAAATCAGTTGTTTATGCTCTGCGATGCTGTTTAACAATGTAAAATGTAAAAATATCAATTCAATTAAATGTTAAGCAATTGTTACTTAACTAGAACACCTTTAAAGTGAATGTAATGTCTTAACATATTTCTTGTTTGTTTTTGGAAGAGTCAGAAATTCAAACATTCACATTTTCAATTGTTTAAAGAGAAATCCGGCTTCTGCATTTTCTTCTTTTTATCTAACTCCTAAAAAGGTTTAATTGGAAACAAAACTAATGTAACTGATTTTTGAAATAAATGGTCTTGTAGCCAGCAAAAAAAATCTAGACGGGTTTGTATTAAACTTGTTGCAAACAGTAAAAGGCGAGGAAGGTGACAGGCGTCAATAATCAGCAATATACGTCAACACCTGAGTAAAACCAATTCATTTTTTTTTCTATGACTATGTCCTGTGTAATTTTATGCCCCTGGGTCTTACATTCGCCCTAATGTTTGGGGTTAAAAAACTACAACTATCTGTTGAACTTAGAAACAACCAAAGCGGTGTTTAGTGTATAGTAACAGTGCTGCATCGTGATTTACATCAATCTTTTTGATTTCTTCTAGCCTGGATCTATAGTTTGTCCAACGGCTGCTAGAGAATTTGTTTGTTTGTTTTCTGTGTATTGATTGTCGCATGGGTATCTTCAAATCGTTCTCTTCTAGTTTATATTGTTTTCTATATGTGTGAATATCGAAAAAAACACTGGCGCGAATTTCAGAGAAAAAAATCCTCCGTCGTAATTTTGTTTGGGTAAGGAGACGAATTTTTTTTTCTCAAACGTCTGCACAGGCTCAGTGGTGTATGCGTCCAAAATCGAATCACAAGCACCGTTGCTTGCCTTGTATGTCCTCCACTGCTTGCGTGTTTTTGTAGCAACCTGATAGTGAAAGCTTGCGCGTTTTCTGGACAGTTTGAATAAATACCGATATTTGTTTGAATAATGCAAAACTTGTTGGGGTTAAAAAAATCAGTATTTAAAGCTAAAATGGTACCACATATAGTTGTTTTGGCTAATGTAAAGGTCACAAAATATCCGATTTTTATCAACTTAAGGTACGCAACCATTAATAAGTAACAGATCACATAAAAGCCCAAATCTTGTTTTGCTTATTGTTTATTTTCAGGGATTTTCAGGGAGAACTCACTATTCTGCTTCGCCACGATGAAAGTTCTTGTTAAAAGCAAAACAACCGGAAATGTATTATTCCAGTTGTACCACATTTTAGTCCCGACGTTTCTATTATTTGAGAACCAATCTTTTGACATTCTTTGCTAAAAAGCGTACAAACTTCCTACATTTTAGTACATCTGATTCCTTTAAATACGACTTATGTCGACATGAAATTTGATACTCTTTATGCAAAACGTCGCAGATGTTTGTCAACCTAAATTTGCACCAACTTTTCGGCAATGCCATGTAATCTGCACCACTTACAAGGCTTCAATAGAAGAAAAAATATGCAGATAATCTTTGTCTGACTTTGAAGTAAAATAGTTTAATTGAGTGAACTTTCGATGACTTTGATTAAGTGAAATATTTTAATCGAGTAAACATTGGATGACTAACGAAGAACGATATGTTATAAAACCTACTTACAAGCAGTTAGAAAGCGGTCACGTACCAGTCACACTTCGGATCTTATGTGCGTTTGACGTTGACATATCGTATTACGGAACAAAAAAAACACCATTTCTTGTTACATGACAAATTCGTTTCTTTCGGATAATACTCTTTACCTCAGCGTTTTTGTTGGGGCAATGTGCAAGATTGGTAAAATCTGGTTAACTACGTAGGGACATATTCAGCCTATGTTTTTGTATGGAGTTTTTTCATTTCGTTTTTACTTTCGTTTTGAAATACGAAATTTCGTTTCGTACGACACTTTTTCGTTTCGAAACGAAATTCAAAACGAAATTTTTGGGAAAAAAACATAATACTAGGAAACAAAATTTTTTGGCAAATATTTGGCCACTTGATGATATACTTGAGCTAAGAAAAGGAGTTGATTTTTCCAAATCAAAGTTCGTCTGAATAACGTTTCCGAAACGAAATTTTATTTTGTGTTAGATTTAAAAACGAAAAATGCGATGGTATTGAGTTCCACCAAGAAATTAGTAAAATATTACAACATTTGCGGGAATAAATAAAATTGAAACTTAATTCTCTTCCAATTTCGATATTTTCGAGTTGTTTGATGCGACACTGCATTGTAAAGTTGTCATTTATGCAGAAAACAGTTAATTTTAGTGATAACATTCTCACCACACACAAAATCAGCAAAACATCGAGGGTTTCACAGTAAAGTAAGACAATATAGTAATTGTTTATCGCGATAACGTGATTTTTGCACTATTTACGCCAAAAGATAATGTAAGATCTTGTATTCCAAACGAATCTGATCCTGTGTCGTGAAAGGGAAATATAGAAACGAAATTTTGGGTTCGAAATAAAATTTTGTTTCGAATAACGTTTTCAAAACGAAATTTCGTTTTCATGTTAGGTTTCAAAACGAAATACAAGTTGGTTTAGGTTCCACCAAGAAATTTGTTAAGTAATCAAACATTTGTGCGAATAAATGAAACTTTAACTAAATTATCTGCCAATCTCGATATTTTTGAGTTGTTTGATGCGACACTGCATTGTAAAGTTGTCATTTATGCAGAAAACAGTTAATTTTAGTGATAACATTCTCACCACACACAAAATCAGCAAAACATCGAGGGTTTCACAGTGAAGTAAGACAAAATAGTAATTGTTTATCGCGATAACGTGATTTTTGCACTATTTACGCCAACAGATAATGTAAAATGGTGTTTTCTAAACGAATCTGATCCTGTGTCGTGAAAGGGAAATATAGAAACGAAATTTTGGTTTCGAAATAAAATTTTGTTTCGAATAACGTTTTCAAAACGAAATTTCGTTTTCATGTTAGGTTTCAAAACGAAATACAAGTTGGTTTAGGTTCCAGCAAGAAATTAGTTAAATAATACAACATTTGTGGGCAAAAAGGAAATTGTGACATAATTATCTGCCAATTTCGATACTTTTGAGTTGTTTTATGCGACTGCAAAGTGTAATGATTTTATTTGTGTAGAAAACAGATCAGTTCAGTAATAAAAGTCTTACCACACGCTAAATAAGCAAAACATCGAGGGTTTCACAGTGAAGTAAGACAAAATAGTAACTGTTTATCGCGATAACGTGACTTTTGCACTATTTGCGCCAACAGATAATGTAAGATCTTGTATTCCAAACGAATCTGATCCTGTGTCGTGAAAGGGAAATATAGAAACGAAATTTTGGTTTCGAAATAAAATTTTGTTTCGAATAACGTTTTCAAAACGAAATTTCGTTTTCATGTTAGGTTTCAAAACGAAATACAAGTTGGTTTAGGTTCCAGCAAGAAATTAGTTAAATAATACAACATTTGTGGGCAAAAAGGAAATTGTGACATAATTATCTGCCAATTTCGATACTTTTGAGTTGTTTTATGCGACTGCAAAGTGTAATGATTTTATTTGTGTAGAAAACAGATCAGTTCAGTAATAAAAGTCTTACCACACGCTAAATAAGCAAAACATCGAGGGTTTCACAGTGAAGTAAGACAAAATAGTAACTGTTTATCGCGATAACGTGACTTTTGCACTATTTGCGCCAACAGATAATGTAAGATTTTGTATTCCAAACGAATCTGATCCTGTGTCGTGAAAGGGAAATATAGAAACGAAATTTTGGTTTCGAAATAAAATTTTGTTTCGAATAACGTTTTCAAAACGAAATTTCGTTTTTATGTTAGGTTTCAGAACGAAATACAAGTTGGTTTAGGTTCCAACAAGAAATTAGTTACATAATACAACATTTGTGGGCAAAAAGGAAATTGTAACATAATTATCTGCTAATTTCGATATTTTTGAGTTGTTTTATGCGACTGCAAAGTGTAATGATTTCATTTGTGGAGAAAACAGATCAGTTCACTAATAACATTCTTACAACACGCTAAATAAGCAAAACATCGAGGGTTTCACATTGAAGTAAAGCAAAATCGTAGATTGTTTATCGCGATAAAGTGAATCTTGCACTATTTGCGCCAAAACATGATAAAAGATCTTGTTTAAAAAGGAATTTGACTGTGTGCCGCAAAAGGAATTCAGAAAGGAAAATTTTGATTTCGAAATAAAATTTCGTAACGAATAACGTTTTCAAAACGAAATTTCGTTTTCATGTTAGGTTTCAAAACGAAATACAAGTTGGTTTATTTTCCACCAAGAAATTAGTTAAGTAATCAAACATTTGTGTGAATAAATGAAACTTTAACTAAATTATCTGCCAATCTCGATATTTTTGAGTTGTTTGATGCGACACTGCATTGCAAAGTTGTCATTTATGCAGAAAACAGTTAATTTTAGTGATAACATTTTCACCACACACAAAATCAGCAAAACATCGAAGGTTTCACAGTAAAGTAAGACAAAATAGTAATTGTTTATCGCGATAACGTGATTTTTGCAGTATTTACGCCAAAAGATAATGTAAGATCTTGTATTCCAAACGAATCTGATCCTGTGTCGTGAAAGGGAAATATAGAAACGAAATTTTGGTTTCGAAATAAAATTTTGTTTCGAATAACGTTTTCAAAACGAAATTTCGTTTTCATGTTAGGTTTCAAAACGAAATACAAATTGGTTTAGGTACCACCAAGAAATTAGTTAAGTAATAAAACATTTGTGCGAATAAATGAAACTTTAACTAAATTATCTGCCAATCTCGATATTTTTGAGTTGTTTGATGCGACACTGCATTGTAAAGTTGTCATTTATGCAGAAAACAGTTAATTTTAGTGATAACATTCTTACCACACACAAAATCAGCAAAACATCGAGGGTTTCACAGTGAAGTAAGACAAAATAGTAATTGTTTATCGCGATAACGTGATTTTTGCACTATTTACGCCAACAGATAATGTAAAATGTTGTTTTCTAAACGAATCTGATCCTGTGTCGTGAAAGGGAAATATAGAAACGAAATTTTGGTTTCGAAATAAAATTCTGTTTCGAATAACGTTTTCAAAACGAAATTTCGTTTTCATGTTAGGTTTCAAAACGAAATACAAGTTGGTTTAGGTTCCAGCAAGAAATTAGTTAAATAATACAACATTTGTGGGCAAAAAGGAAATTGTAACATAATTATCTGCCAATTTCGATATTTTTGAGTTGTTTTATGCGACTGCAAAGTGTAATGATTTTATTTGTGTAGAAAACAGATCAGTTCAGTAATAAAAGTCTTACCACACGCTAAATAAGCAAAACATCGAGGGTTTCACAGTGAAGTAAGACAAAATAGTAACTGTTTATCGCGATAACGTGACTTTTGCACTATTTGCGCCAACAGATAATGTAAGATCTTGTATTCCAAACGAATCTGATCCTGTGTCGTGAAAGAGAAATATAGAAACGAAATTTTGGTTTCGAAATAAAATTTTGTTTCGAATAACGTTTTCAAAACGAAATTTCGTTTTCATGTTAGGTTTCAAAACGAAATACAAGTTGGTTTAGGTTTCAACAAGAAATTAGTTAAATAATACAACCTTTGTGGGCAAAAAGGAAATTGTAACATAATTATCTGCTAATTTCGATATTTTTGAGTTGTTTTATGCGACTGCAAAGTGTAATGATTTCATTTGTGGAGAAAACAGATCAGTTCACTAATAACATTCTTACCACACGCTAAATAAGCAAAACATCGAGGGTTTCACATTGAAGTAAAGCAAAATCGTAGATTGTTTATCGCGATAAAGTGAATCTTGCACTATTTGCGCCAAAACGTGATAAAAGATCTTGTTTAAAAAGGAATTTGACCGTATGCCGCAAAAGGAATTCAGAAAGGAAAATTTTGATTTCGAAATAAAATTTCGTAACGAATAACGTTTTCAAAACGAAATTTCGGTTTCATGTTAGGTTTCAAAACGAAATGCAAGTTGGTTTAGGTTTCAACAAGAAATTAGTTAAATAATACAACCTTTGTGGGCAAAAAGGAAATTGTAACATAATTATCTGCTAATTTCGATATTTTTGAGTTGTTTGATGCGACTGCAAAGTGTAATGATTTCATTTGTGGAGAAAACAGATCAGTTCACTAATAACATTCTTACCACACGCTAAATAAGCAAAACATCGAGGGTTTCACATTGAAATAAAGCAAAATCGTAGATTGTTTATCGCGATAAAGTGAATCTTGCACTATTTGCGCCAAAACATGATAAAAGATCTTGTTTAAAAAGGAATTTGACCGTGTGCCGCAAAAGGAATTCAGAAAGGAAAATTTTGATTTCGAAATAAAATTTCGTAATTGTTACGGAATTATTTCGGCAGCTTTGGGAATTCGGCTAAGAGATCTTTCAAGTGGCGATATTAAATTCCAATCAACCCCTTAAGCCTAATTCTGTACCTTTAAAACCAAAACTGCCTCCCTAATTCGGAAACGGCCCGAACCCTGCAATAACGGTTCACCACTAAGCCAAAGAAAGACCGCAAACTGGTTTCACTAATGGGCGCCTTGTTTAAGTAAAAGCGATAAAATACACTGGCGTAAAACAACACGTATTTCCAACTTCAATACGCTGCGCTCAATAATCAGTAAACGCCAGTACAACACAGAACAGAAACCAACAGGTGCAACTCGCACGGCGCCCAGAGGAAGACTGACCTTCATTATTTTACTCGCACGTGCGACGCGGCCACGTACGTGGAAGAAACAATCACGTGACGACCAAAGGCACACCCGGGTAACGATACAACAATCAAGCGTAAATTAGTGGCGGGGAAATAGGCGATCATACAACGGAGAAAAGACAACTATTACAATATAAAACAAATAAGTGAATGGTGTATAGTAAAACAAGATATATACAGTGTGTGGTAAAACAAGATATATGCCATGGAAATATGATATAGTGAAAATATGATTGGCGAAACAAACCGATTAAACACAACAATAATAACGGGTGGTAAAACAAGATATATGCCATGGAAATATGATGTAGTGAAAATATGATTAGCAAAACAAACCAATTAAACACAACAATAATAACAAAGTTAAGTGCCAGGATACCCAATAGGCAACGCTTCAAACAAAACGATTATAAGTGCACGTAGGTGTGTGAAAATAAAGGAGCTAACCAGCTCATTATTACAAACGGTGAAAGTGCTAAAAATTCGCCACATTCCCCCCAACTCAAAACTGTCCTACTCCCGTTGGACAACCGTCTAAACCATGGTTTCGGGTGAATATCGCGCTGGTTGACGACGTACCCGAGTCGACCTTCTACACCCATCCGAATTGCCCTGAGGATTCGACTCCATTGTACCTTCCTGTAAAACTACTTTAGGGTTGTAGACATACACGACTGCAGGCACTTCCGGCTGCGGTTGCGGATGTTCTGACGGTTCTTCCGTGGGCCCGGGGAATGAACTCGTCGTTGGTTTTAACCTGTTAAAATGTACAGTTTGCCTCTTGCCTGTCACGTCTTCGATCACGTAGTTCACAGGACCGCGGATATCGGTGATCCTGTAGGGTCCCTTGTATGGACACTGAAGTTTCTTACTTTGTCCAATCGGGACGACGGGGTTTGTTAACAAAACAAATTCGCCTACCGAGTAGGGTCTTCCTTGTTGTCGTTGATTGTACCAGTCTTCCATCCGCTTCCGTTGCGTCGCGAGACTCTCCCTCACTACCTCTTCTGCAAGCTGTAGACCATCACGGAGCTGATCAATCTCCACTCCGTACGAATGTGCGGTGTCACGCGCCATAGACCCCATCAAGTCTGCCGGCAATCGCAATGGTCGTCCGGTTAAGAGAGTATGCGGAGCTTCTCCCGTTGCATCGTGGGCACTCGCATTGTAGGCGGCCACCACCCCTGGTAATGCTTCGTCCCACCGCCGGTTATCTTGCTGTATATAATTCCGGATCATAGTGATAATGGTCTTATTGTTACGTTCGACCCCACCGTTCCCAGGCGCGTGGTATGATGTCGTGCGACTTTTCCTACATCCCATTAGACGTAATAATTCTGCGAATAAATGGCTTTCGAAATTCGAACCGCGGTCGGAATGAACAGTCTCCGGCACCCCATGTACAGTGAACCAATTTCGATATAACAAACCGGCGGTCTCATTAGCCGTTTGATTTCGCATCGGCCAGGCTCTTACGTATTTTGTGAAAATGTCACACGCTACCAAAATGAACTGGTAACCCGACCGGGTGAGAGGTAGAGGTCCGACAACGTCCACTTCGATCCTTTGCATGGGTCTGTCCTCGGTTGAGGGCATGAGCGGGGCTTGAAAATGATGCGTGGGTCTTTTATTGTATTGACAGGTGACGCAGTTGCGGCAAAAGGTCTCGACAGAATCGCGCCATTTATACCAATAAAAGCGTTCCGCTATCTTAGCCAGCGTCTTAGCTATGCCCAAATGCCCTCCCCCGTGTACGTTATCATGAAGATTTGACATCGCCTCATCAACTAAACTCTGTGGCAAAACGATTACAGAATCACTGCCTAGTGTAGAGTTTCCACGACAACAAAGCACACCTGCTTTAAGTAGGAGGCTGGGAAAGCGAGACCAATAATGGCGAAGTACTGGTGATTCTTTTTTAACGGTTTTAAATTTCGGACGCGTACCTTTATTTAACCAGTCCAAGACGACTGCTAGATCAGGGTCATCTTTCTGTCGCTCCAACAAGTCTTCGTGTTGATATCCTACCGTAGACTTTAAGTCAACGACGTGAACTTGGGTATGTTCGAGTCCCTCGGCCAATTTGTACGGACATTCCTCGCAATCTCCTATGTCATCAAGGCGTGACAGAGCGTCTGCATTCTTATGTTTGTTTCCTGACCTGTGATGAATCTCAAAGTCATACGCGGAAAGGTGCTCTACCCAGCGGGCGCACTGCCCGTATAACTCCCTAGACTTCCAAAGCCATCTTAAAGAAGAATGGTCAGTCCGTAAGTTAAATTTTTGACCAAGTAAGTAACACCGGTACAGCTTTGTGGCGAATACAACAGCTAGAAGCTCTTTTCTCGTGGTGGAATAGTTACGTTCCGACCTGCTCAAAGTGCGACTACCATAGGCGACCACGCATTCCTTACCGTCGATTTCCTGAGAAAGGACGCAGCCAATGGCAGCGTCAGACGCATCCGTATCCAGGATAAACGGCATGTTAAAGTCGGGGTATCGAAGAATTGGTGCAGTCGTCAAATGTTGTTTTAGTTGAGAGAAGGCATCCTGACACTGGTCATCCCACTGAAATCTTCTTCCCTTTTCCGTCAACCGGTGAAGAGGACCCGCGATCTGTGCGTAACCGCAAATAAATTTACGATAGTAGGAAGTAAGGCCTAGAAACTGCCGGATTTCTTTTACGTTGCGAGGAGTCAGCCATTTAGCAACTGCCTTGATTTTGTTAGGGTCGCATCGTATGCCCTCTTTCGATAATACGTGGCCCAAAAAGTCTACTTCGTGTTTAAATAGAGTGCACTTGCTAGGTTTTAAAGTTAGACCAGCCGATTTGATTCTTGTTAGCACGTCTGACAGTCGCTTTAAATGCTCTTCAAAAGTTTTTGAGTATACAATGATATCATCCAAGTACGCTAGGGCTCCTAGCCATTCGATTCCGTTTAGGACAATACGCATCAGGCGCTGAAAAGTCGCTGCAGAATTGCACAGGCCCATGGGCATTACATTAAATTCAAAAAGCCCGACGTGGCTAGTGAAAGCCGTTTTCTCCCGGGAAGAGGCGTCCATTGCAACCTGCCAATACCCGGATTTTAGATCCAAAGTTGAAAAATAGGCGGCGTTGGACATTTGGTCTAAACTGTCATCTATCCGGGGAATCGGGTAGCTATTTTTTTTAGTTAACTCATTCAACTTGCGATAATCGACGCAAAAACGAGTCTCACCGGACTTCTTTCGGACCAACACAATCGGGCTGCTCCAAAAACACTCAGGGTGTTTACATCCAGGGATACCTCCCTCTACCACTATACAAGTACCCGGGATTTTGCAATCGAGGTTACCAAAAGCATACACAGGGGTAACCGTAGCGAATCTCGCCCCACTTGGTATTGTTACATCCTCATCCCCCAAATTCGCCACAAACACCTTTACCTCGCGACTTTGCGTCATCGTTACACTTGTCGCAGTCAATAACCCAAATCTCTCCACGAACCCAGCTATCTGCTCCGTTAGAACCGGAGTGGCCAACTCTTGTGAATTAAGAGATTCTTGACATAAGCTGCCTGTTACACATACCTCTGCGAACGCTGGGATAAGGACGTCCTCCGCAACACATACGTCACAGGGTTGGGACAAGGCTGTCGGAGAACTAAAGAGGGGAAGGCTGGCGTTTCCTGCTGTTAACGTATTTTCCCTGTAGCAGATTCTGCACGCATTTGCTTGAAGAAAATCCAACCCTAGAATAAAATCGTGATTAAGGTTCTGCACGATGTAAACCGTAGCATTATTCATTATGCCGCCCACTCGAAGAGGTAGACTAACACTGCCTTTCACCGCCAATTGTAGCCCATCGGCACCTACCAAGTGTGTGGAAGGGGACCTATTTATCTGTAGGTTTTGTTCTGCGCCGAATGAGTCCCATTTTATCGCACTCATCAGACATACACCCGAGCCAGTGTCTAACAAAGCACACATGGTCGACTGCCCAACCAAAATGGAAACAAACCGTGCAAGCGCTGGAGGTGGTGCATTTCTCTCCTTGGGTGTAGATTCCGGACCTGCAGTTGGTCTGTTTGCTCTGCCTGGTGCGGTTGGTTGTTGACTCGAGGACTCGTTTACATTCGCGGGGCGTTTGGGCGGTCTGTAGAAAGAAGTTGGTAACGACCCAGGCTCGTGTCTTACCCTAACCATTTTTGGGCGCATACCCAGGTGCGGGCAGTCTCGTCGAAAATGGCCTGGCTGTCCGCAGCCGTAGCACTTTCGGTTTTGCTCGTGGTGGCCATAAAAATGTCCTGTCCTTTTAAGGGAATCAACTTCAGCTTGAAGGGTCTTCAAAGTGTCTTCGAATTTAGCACTCCGTTCCGTCGTGCGTCGTTCCATGTCTTCAAGCTTTTTCAAAATCATGTCCATTTCAGATGTTTTTGCGTTAACTGTGGCAACCTGAACCAAACTCGGTACTTGAGCATCGACCACGACCTGAGCGGCGGTCCTAAACGTCCTTGTGTACTTGGTTGCTGCAGGGATAGTTTCAGCAAGGCGCCTGTCTTGCAAGCCTTGTAGCAAGGTAATGTACAGCACTTCGTTTTTAAGGGCAGCTTCTGAAGAGTTGCTGTAAGCGTTATCCCCCAGTGTTTGCAGGGCATAAACAAAATCTCGCGCGGACTCGCCAGGTAGCTGCACGCGCCTTATCAGCTCGGCGCGTTGGCGTTCCGCGTGTTGGCCGCTAGACTTATGACGCAGTGCGCGTTCCTTCAAGTCCCCAAACGGAATTGTGAAGAGATTGGAGTCCTTCTCCTGTATTGCCCATTTCAGATCATTGCCAATGCTTGCTAAAAACAGATGTCGTTTCATTTCTTCTGAAGCATCAACGCTCGTACAATAAGAATCGAGCATATTAAAATATTGCCCGAGATCCTCCCCAGGCCGTAAAGGCGGAGGTTGCATTAAAACGTTAAAAGACATTATAAAATCAACCTAAAATACAATACTTAAAAACACAAAAAGGGGAGTCTTCCTAGTAAAACCAGCGGGTAGTGGTGACAGGGTCCTGGCGTGCTCGCCAAGTTGTTACGGAATTATTTCGGCAGCTTTGGGAATTCGGCTAAGAGATCTTTCAAGTGGCGATATTAAATTCCAATCAACCCCTTAAGCCTAATTCTGTACCTTTAAAACCAAAACTGCCTCCCTAATTCGGAAACGGCCCGAACCCTGCAATAACGGCTCACCACTAAGCCAAAGAAAGACCGCAAACTGGTTTCACTAATGGGCGCCTTGTTTAAGTAAAAGCGATAAAATACACTGGCGTAAAACAACACGTATTTCCAACTTCAATACGCTGCGCTCAATAATCAGTAAACGCCAGTACAACACAGAACAGAAACCAACAGGTGCAACTCGCACGGCGCCCAGAGGAAGACTGACCTTCATTATTTTACTCGCACGTGCGACGCGGCCACGTACGTGGAAGAAACAATCACGTGACGACCAAAGGCACACCCGGGTAACGATACAACAATCAAGCGTAAATTAGTGGCGGGGAAATAGGCGATCATACAACGGAGAAAAGACAACTATTACAATATAAAACAAATAAGTGAATGGTGTATAGTAAAACAAGATATATACAGTGTGTGGTAAAACAAGATATATGCCATGGAAATATGATATAGTGAAAATATGATTGGCGAAACAAACCGATTAAACACAACAATAATAACGGGTGGTAAAACAAGATATATGCCATGGAAATATGATGTAGTGAAAATATGATTAGCAAAACAAACCAATTAAACACAACAATAATAACAAAGTTAAGTGCCAGGATACCCAATAGGCAACGCTTCAAACAAAACGATTATAAGTGCACGTAGGTGTGTGAAAATAAAGGAGCTAACCAGCTCATTATTACAAACGGTGAAAGTGCTAAAAATTCGCCACATAATGAATAACGTTTTCAAAACGAAATTTCGTTTTCATGTTAGGTTTCAAAACGAAATACAAGTTGGTTTATTTTCCACCAATAAATTAGTTAAGTAATCAAACATTTGTGCGAATAAATGAAACTTTAACTAAATTATCTGCCAATCTCGATATTTTTGAGTTGTTTGATGCGACACTGCATTGCAAAGTTGTCATTTATGCAGAAAACAGTTAATTTTAGTGATAACATTTTCACCACACACAAAATCAGCAAAACATCGAAGATTTCACAGTAAAGTAAGACAAAATAGTAATGGTTTATCGCGATAACGTGATATTTGCAGTATTTACGCCAAAAGATAATGTAAGATCTTGTATTCCAAACGAATCTGATCCTGTGTCGTGAAAGGGAAATATAGAAACGAAATTTTGGTTTCGAAATAAAATTTTGTTTCGAATAACGTTTTCAAAACGAAATTTCGTTTTCATGTTAGGTTTCAAAACGAAATACAAGTTGGTTTAGGTTCCACCAAGAAATTAGTTAAGTAATAAAACATTTGTGCGAATAAATGAAACTTTAACTAAATTATCTGCCAATCTCGATATTTTTGAGTTGTTTAATGCGACACTGCATTGTAAAGTTGTCATTTATGCAGAAAACAGTTAATTTTAGTGATAACATTCTCACCACACACAAAATCAGCAAAACATCGAGGGTTTCACAGTGAAGTAAAACAAAATAGTAATTGTTTATCGCGATAACGTGATTTTTGCACTATTTACGCCAACAGATAATGTAAAATGTTGTTTTCTAAACGAATCTGATCCTGTGTCGTGAAAGGGAAATATAGAAACGAAATTTTGGTTTCGAAATAAAATTTTGTTTCGAATAACGTTTTCAAAACGAAATTTCGTTTTCATGTTAGGTTTCAAAACGAAATACAAGTTGGTTTAGGTTCCAGCAAGAAATTAGTTAAATAATACAACATTTGTGGGCAAAAAGGAAATTGTAACATAATTATCTGCCAATCTCGATATTTTTGAGTTGTTTGATGCGACACTGCATTGCAAAGTTGCCATTTATGCAGAAAACAGTTAATTTTAGTGATAACATTCTCACCACACACAAAATCAGCAAAACATCGAAGGTTTCACAGTAAAGTAAGACAAAATAGTAACTGTTTATCGCGATAACGTGACTTTTGCACTATTTGCGCCAACAGATAATGTAAGATGTTGTATTCTAAACGAATCTGATCCTGTGTCGTGAAAGGGAAATATAGAAACGAAATTTTGGTTTCGAAATAAAATTTCGTTTCCATCAACGTTTTCAAAACGAAATTTCTTTTTTATTTTAGGTCTAAAAACGAAATACAAGTTGATTAAGGTTTTATCAAGAAATTAAATCATACAACATTGTAAAACGCAATAAAACATTTGTTAGCAAAGCGGAAATTGTAACATAATTATCTGGCAATTTCGATTTTGTCGAGTTGGTTGATGCGACTGTAAAGTGTAATTATTTCATTTAAATGGAAAACAGATCAGTTCAGTGATAACATTCTTACCACACGGTACGGCAGAAATAGGAAAAGTGGCTGTTATCGAAAAAATGGTTTCGAAAACCGTTTCTAAGAAACAATTTTTTTTCTAAGCTGTTTGAAGAAACCAATTTGGCTTAAAAACTGTTTTAACAAACAAATTTGTGCGAAATCCGTTTCAAGAAACGAGTTTGCCTTAACAAGCGGAGAACAAAGCGTTAAAATAAATAATTTGAACAGAAAAATTCTCTTTTTAATAAAATTGAAGAAGAACATAAACAATTTTTGTAAAAAATGCTAACGATCTTCGAAGAACAAAGGGCAATCAATCTGATTGAAGTAACGATAGTGCATCAAGCGAAGAGGTTTTTGAAAGATTTAACGTAATCCAAGTGGAAAGCTGCTTGCTTATGTTCAAAAAGTACAAATACTTTGTTAGTAGGTTAGACGTGGAAAATCCAAAAAATGGTTCGCTTTATAGTAATTCAGATATTAGTGCAACAGGCTTATTGAATTTTCAGAACTTCTGCCACTGACTACAAAGCATTGTGCCACATCGTCACAATTGACTGTTACGTCATAAGCGTGGGAATAAACAACGGTCAGTGAACAAGAAACTGATGCACACACTGGAGAACATGAAACCCTGCTACTGACGGCACGCCATTTTTCATACGGAGTACAAGTTTTCTTTTTTTTCAACCTTTGCAATACCGATGCATAAATCAACAAATACTTCAGTTCTAAGTAAGTTTTGGAGTAACATCTGTTACCATGACTTATTGATATTATTGACTACTGGCCTTCAAGGTATTTCGTGATCTTGAAATTGGCTTCAAAAATGTTGAGGACTTCTGTTATTGGCCTTAAAACACAAACAAACTGAAATTAAGCTGACGCGATAGATGTAGGTCGCTATTATAACAGCATACTATAGTATGCCTTAATGGTTCTAAAACACGAACGAACTGAGTTAAAATTAAACGCTTTTCACGAGCCAATTTGTATTTGCGACAAGAAACAGCATGCAAAGTTTCAGTTTGTTCAGTTAAGCAAAACCGAAATCACCAGCGAACAAGATAGTTATTTTCGTTGGCACGACCACTAACGCGATATATAGGTCGCTCTTACTATGCTTTAATGGCTCTAAAACACGAACGAACAGAGTTAAAATTAAACGGTTTTCACGAGCCAATTTGTATTTGCGACATAGAAACAGCATGCAGTTTCAGTTTGTTCAGTTAAGCAAAACCGCAATGACAACAAACAAGATAGTTGCAACACGATGCTACCGTATATTTAAAATCGGACTGTGAAAACCGTTCAATTTTGTTTCGGCTTGTATGTGGTTTCGATCAGGAAATGTGCTGGTTTTGGCGCTAGCAATAGAAAACACCAAAAAAATTATTTAGCATACTTAAACCGAAGTATTTGTAAATAGAAGCATTTGTTTAGTAAAAGTTTCAGAAAATTTATAGCGCGTATAATCCTTGACGTGCTAACAATAGCAGGGTCTTATGTGATACACTATCTACAACATTTTGTTGTTCATTAAGCACTGTTTTGCCTCGCTTTTGACGTAGCAGTCAACTGTGATGACAATCGCCCAATGCTTAGCAGTCAGTGGCCATAATAAAAAAATCTAAGTATGATGTTCGCTTGTCATTTCAGGTTCAATAACCTGAACTAACTGATTCTGCTTGCAAATCTAATTTGCCTCGTGAAAACCATTTAATTTTAACTCTGTTTGTTCGTGTTTTAGAACCATTAAAGCATAGTAAGAGCGACCTACTTTTAACGCGTTAGTGGTCGTGCCAACGAAAATAACTATCTTGTTCGCTTGTCATTTCGGTTTTGCTTAACTGAACAAACTGAAACTTTGCATGTTATTTCTGGTCGCAAATACAAGTTGGCTCGTGAATCTGACCGTGTGCCTTAACGGCGAATTAGAAACTTTTCGTTCCGGAATATAATTTTGTTTCTAATATTGTTGCCATTTTCTCAGCAGACTTTAAATCTCCGTAAATTAAACGTTTACTTTTATGTGAAGCAAAGTTGTGATTGTTTTCATTCAAGTATTTAGGCGTCCCTGCAGATATGCAGGTTTCAATCGTTTATGCAGGTATTTGGCACCTGGTTTTCCTGGGCCTTTTTGCTGATCAGGCATTTTTATGTTGTCTTGGATGTTCAGACGCGACTTGACCTAGATTGCAAGTTATGGTTGAGTTGCGCCACTGTGTTGGACTTTCACCAGCGCGTCGTAAAGTCCAGTTTACATCGAAGGCTTGCGAAGCATGCGAACTGTGCGACGTGATATTTCTTTCTTTGTCTAAGCAACGCGTGCGGGAAGTCACATTTCGCGCTTCTATAATTTGTCAGTGTCTTTCGCGAAGCTTCACGTTTTAGTTGCATCGTGAGCGTCAATGTGCAGTCATGGCCGGTTTCGCTATCTCATTGCTGTAGTAAGGTTTATGTGCAGCAAATGTATAACTTATGTATGTTTTAAGCCGTCTTGAATGTCGCTTACCTCAATACTTGCGTAATGAAAAAAAGCTTTTGTATCTTTTCAAAAATTATCGTTTTCTTTTGTGATTAATAGATATCTGATCAAATGAAATAAGGTTTTATATCTAACTATTATTCTGATTTAAAAGTCTTTGTTCGGCACAGTTTTGCCTTATTGAAGTAGCGTGGTTCAGCGGAAGACAAAATGGACAATTTCAGAAGGAGAAAGTTGTTTGCAAAGTAAGCTTAATTGACTTGTTTTTTGTTTTAAAAATATTTGTTTTTTAATCTAACCTTGTGTGTTTAAAGTTGATGGTAAGTTTAAATTTGTTTTTTTGGTGGTGATATACCGAAGCTTCGGTTAACTGCATTTGTTTAAAACATTACATCAACAATAGCGTGTGGATCGCAGGGAAGTTTTCGATGCTAGGAAAGACAATAGTGTTTTGTGCGATTTTTTTCCATTATTGTGCTGTACGCATCTTACAAACTTATTAATGATGAATGTTTTGTGACGTAGCAATTAACCTAGCTATTACGAATGCGAATTATTTGTGTATGTCGTACCAAACGTATAGCATTTGCAACTCAGTTGTGCTCAGCGGAATACTTTCCGGCGCCAGGTACATAATCACTATTATACGTTTAGTACTATTATACCCGCGACAGTCAAGATTAACAGAAAAACCAAAAAACTACAATAATACAGCATTTCTTCGGTTGCAAACCGCGGCTTGTATTGTTTTATACTTGCCGTTTTTGCGGCTTTTAACTGGGGCGGCCTACAATCAAGGCCGGCTTACGTTTTGACTTAAAACCGATAATATTTCTACACTCAAACTTTTTAATTTATTTCGGGTTTAAAACTTGTATGCATGTACAGATGATGCGTCAAAATGCGTTCTGTTTGGTACAGTTACTATCAAAAATTCCAGCGTGCGGCTTACAATCGAGGGGGGCTTTCAAACGAGGGCGACATACATTCTTTTTCTACACCTCAACATGCGGCTAAACAATGAGGGCGGCTTACAATCGAGTATATACAGTAATCTATAAACTGCCCAGTTGTACCACGGTTTTTCAATCAAAAGCATTCCATAGGGGTTTGAAGGGGACACATATTGATTTTACTCAAAATATTCGTTTGCTTTTCTTTCTTTTTTCTTTTTTTTTCTGCTTTTTTCTTTTTTTTTCTTCTACCCAAAGTTTGTCCGACTCGTTTTTTCCATTAAATCCTTGATGGATTTGGATGAAATTTACACAGATGGTAGAAGTAGTTATGTAGATGTGCATCCCACTTTGTTTTTGTTGATAACCCCAGTATTTACCCCGCTAGATCCCTAAAATGTTTCCCCCCCGATGTTTGTCTGACTCGTTTTTCCATCAAATGCTTGATGTATGTGGCTGAAACTTATACAGATGGTAGATATAGTTATGTAGATGTGCTTTCCACTTTGTTTTCCGGATAACCCTAGTATGTACCCTGCTAGCTCCCTAAAAGGGGTGAGTTTATAAACAATGTCAGAATTGGATAAAATTTGGTAGCTTGTAACGTATGCCTGTTGCTCAAAACACCTCTAGTGGTTGAAATTTTGAATTTTGGCAGATTGGACTGAAATTTTGCAGTACTATTGATTGAGTCATTGTGGTTTCCTACTTTTAAGTTTGTGTGTGTTGAACCTCATTAGTTATCCCACTAGCCCCCTAAAATGAGTTTTTTAATTTAAATAGTTTTTATTCCATATAGCATATTTAGATATGCACAGTACCAATCGCTGTGTTTGTCTTCACAATACCAAACTTGCTCATTGTTATCTATTGAATTACATTATTTTCAACTTTGCACGTGTGGGGACCCAAACAACCAAGGTTATAAAAGACGATGGCTAATATGGGACCTAATACATATAAGCATAGGAAATATATTAATGTTTTAAAATAGATCATAGTGAATGTGCAAGGGCAATATGTGCTGAGCCACCCTTCTAGTTTTATTGTGATTTTTTTTAATAGTAAGTTTATTGTACATTTTGAATATACAAGTTGCTTGAAGTCATGTTCTTTTATATTTTCACAACATGTTATGCTTTGTGCATGTTCTTTCGGTGTTTTTATAACATGTTTTTCTCTTGCTGATTAAATTTAAAGGATTTACTATCATTTTTAGAGACTATGAGAAGGATAAAAAAGGTTCAAAGAAGCTTAAAAGGTATTTACATCATTTATTGGAATGGTTTTCGGCTCCGTTAACACTCTTAATGTTGCAGAAGAAAAAAATTGTGATTGTGTACTTTATTATTGTATGTTTTTTATATAGATCTATAGAGTTTTCAGAAAGCAGCAGTGATGAGGATAGCTTATATTGGTAAATATATGCATGTAAAAAAGTATGTAAAAAGTTTTTACAAATATATAAAAATATATTACTATTGTTTTTGCAAACATCTAAAAACAGTTAGTAATACAAACATGTGTTTTTTTATTCAAGTTTATCATCGTCATCTGATGACTGTACTAACGAAAGTGTTAGTAGTAGCACTAGCTTCTCCAGCAGCAGTAGTAGCAGTGACTATGAACAGTACCAACAATTTCTCAAATGGTAATTGTTTTGTAATTCTTTTGTAATTAAATTTTTTTAAAACATCTTGTTTAGAGCATTGGGGTTGAAAAATAAGTGACACAAACTCTGAAATAAAACTTTCAATTCTAGTCATAAAATTATTGTCTCCTACTACACAATAGGTTTCTAAAAACATCTTAAAAATACTCATAGTGACATTACTGTTATGCAACAAAAATATGTTGCGTCAGTAAAATTTTTTAATTATTTGAAAGCTTATGAAATAATTTTTTTTACGGTTTCACATTTTTTTCCTATAATATAAACCTCAAAGTAGGTGCAACATCAAATTATCAAATTATAACACATTGGTGATTTTAAAAAAGAGAGATTAAACAAAAGCAATGCAACATGTGTTTTCAGCCTTATATAAACTTTTCTCAAAAAAATACTGTACAAAACTATTAATTTATTACATGTTGAGGTATCCATTACACCCAGTAACAAATAAAGTTATTCATACAAGTGAATAAAACGTTTAAGACAAAAGTTTATTTAACCAAGTGTCTGATAGAAAACTGTTAAAAAAGTGGAAAAATACATCTGGAGAATACATAGGGTTGTGCCAAATTACCGCAAATAACTGAAGCAGGTCTTTACAATTTTTAATTAATTTTATTATCTTCAATTATATTTTAAACAGAAAAAGTTTTAGCATAGATTTAATGACCAAGAACACAACTTTATTACAATTTTTGATAAATCATTTTTAATTATCTATATTTATTAACAGTTTTAGGCCTTACATCGGAAAATTTTAAATTCTTAGATTTGAAAGGAAAAAAAATTAATTATTTTACAAATTTACAAACTTTATTGGTTAACAGCCCCAGGTTAATTATTAGGTCAACTATTGCAAACTTAAAAATGGCATTTATGTAACAAAATTTGGACAAACAACTGTGTTTGCATGTCATAATTAAATATTTAACACAAACGAAAAGAGCTGCATATTTTAAATAAACAAAAGAGTGTTTATGATTTGATCATTAAAAATGTAAGGGAACTTAAAGTGCTTTACCCAACCTTTCTCTACTTCAGGATTGACAAGCTTTCTCTACAAGCTTTTCATGTTGTTGTTGTTGTTTTTCAGGAAAGCAATGAAGGACAAAAGGTTAGAATTTTCTTATGTCTTATCTTAAAAAGATTTTAACACTTCACCAATTTGCAGAAAAAAAATGAAGCGATATCACCAAAAAAAGAGAAAAGAACATAAACACACCAAAAAAATGTTCAACCCAAAAAGCAAAATAAAAAGTATGCTGTATAAGTTACATAAATCTTATTCTAGGCTGGTTAAATATATAAGTGAATAATCTGTAAAGATTTTTGGATATGCCTACAGTAATGTCAATATACTTTGTAGAATCATCAAGTGGTATGAGGGACTGCCATGCATGTGATAAGCAGTATAAAAATGTCACATACCTCCACAAAACATATCATCCAGACATGGACAAGTCAGAATTCCTGTATGCTAGTAGGGCGAAAAAAAACAGAATCGGAAAATACCAAAATTTTGAGGGGCACTTCTGTCCCATTTGCGGAAGGGCAGTAAAAAATTTAACAAAACATTATGAAAATTTACATAAAACAATTGACACCAAATCCCAGCAGTTTCAAACTCTTGTTAAAAAGACCCAAATTGGATTCTTGCAATCGGTGATAACAAAATATGAGGAGCATCTGCAAAAGTTTTGAGTAGGAAAAAGAAAAAGAGTTGATAAGGCAGTAGCCTATTCAAATGCCAACCAAATTCGAACTTTAATTCCTAATATTGAGGTTTTTAAAAGCCCTGAAAAGATTTTTGAAATTTTAGAGCAACATTTAAAAGGTGAAGGGCAAGTTTCATCCAAAGTTGCATATTTGTCTACACTCCTAAATTTTCTTAGATTTTACAAAAACAACCAGTTTGATTTGATTTCGGACAAATGTTTCAATTTAGTGCACTCAGAAACAATGGACCTGCATGCACGCATAAACAAAGAGAAAAAGAAAAGAGAATTTTACACCAAAGAACAATCAAGAAAAAGACTGTCCAACATAAAATCAAATGCTTACAATGCAATTCTACAATATGAAAAAACTGAAGAATTCAAAAAAGTGGAAAAAATTAGAACCATGTCCAAATCCCAAGTTAAAAAGAACGATCTGCAACTCTTGTATGGAGATATTTTTTGCAGAGTAATATGTAGATTGGGCTGTAGACCATCTGTGATGATTGGTCTACTCATTAGAGAGCTCGAAGACTATGAAAAAACTGACGAGGGCAATTATTCAATTTTGGTGGTGGACCAAAAAGACAAACAACCGGCATGCATTGTTTTGAATTTACTTGAACTAGAACACATTAAAACCACAAGCGAATTGGCTTGGATGTATCACCAAATAAAACCTACAGGGCATTCACCGGTTTTTCCGACAACTTCAGCCAAAAATGTAGCAGCAACAGGTTCTTATAAATTGACAAATGCTGAATTTTCTAAAATTTTTAAAAAGGTTATTCCTTTTGTGTTTGAAAACACATCTTTAACGGCTACTGATGTAAGAAAACTTATCCACACATGGATGGCAGACGAGCCAAAGGAAGTTCAAATAGCTGTGGCAATAGCCTCTGGCCATTCACTTGCTGTTGCTGACCAAGTTTACAATGTACAACATCCACACCAAAGGGTTGAAAAGCTCGATTGTTGTTGGAGTCACGTGCCTATACATCTGGAAAGTGTTGTGTGTGCTTTGTACTTATTTTAGATATTTTTTAGTGTATGGTAAACCTTTTAATTGCTTTGACAGATATTCAACCAGGGCCATCCCACCATCAAGATGATTTGCAAGGTCTGTACCATTGAGTGTATTTGTATAGTTAACAGTTTGCAGACAAAATAAAAAAGGTTAACCGTTCAATTATTTTTAAAAGATATTCAACCAGGGCCATCATACCACCAAGATGATTTGCAAGGTCTGTACCATTGAGTGTATTTGTATAGTTAACAGTTTACATAAAAAAAAGGTTAACTTTTTAATTATTTTTAAAAGATGTTCAACAAGGCCCATCACACCACCAAGATGATTTGCAAGGTCTGTACCATTGAGTGTATTTGTATAGTTAACAGTTTGCAGACAAAATAAAAAAGGTTAACCGTTCAATTATTTTTAAAAGATATTCAACCAGGGCCATCATACCACCAAGATGATTTGCAAGGTCTGTACCATTGAGTGTATTTGTATAGTTAACAGTTTACATTAAAAAAAAGGTTAACCTTTTAATTATTTTTAAAAGATGTTCAACAAGGGCCATCACACCACCAAGATGATTTGCAAGGTCTGTACTTTTGAGTGTATTTGTATAGTTAATAGTTTACAGACAAAATAAAAAGATTAAACGTTCAATTATTTTTAAAAGATGTTCAACCAAGGTCATCACACCACCAATATGATTTGCCAGGTATTTAATTTAAAAACATACTAAAATATTGTTAAAGTGTTTAACTTCCTGTGGCTGTTTGTTTCGTAGAGGTCAAGTTTATTCGCGTAGTGTTCTTGGATGATGGTGAATGTGTTGACGTTTACCGGACCAAAGATATAAAAACAGAAGCCAGAAAAAAAATAAAACGCTTCGAAGAAATAAAGGTGAAGGATTGGTGCCTTGCCCGGTGGCCTGGCAACAAATTGTTTTACAAGGCAAGAAGAATTGCCAAAGATGAAGGTAAACATAATTATCTGTCCTACTTTATTGAACATTAGGAAATCATAAGTTATTTTAAAAAGATGGGAAACTGTACATCAATTAAGCTTTTGTTCTATACAGGTCGGTCAAGCTGCACGCATTCTGATTCAGAAGCGTCAAATATGTCCCCATCAAAACCAAAAATCTAAGAACACAATTTCAGCCTTTCATTAATGCTGTTAGTTTAGTTCATCTGTTTCTTGTGAATGGTCTGGTTTTTTTGTGAAGTGTTTTGCTGTGAATGATTTTCATTTGTTTACTTTCATAGAAAAACACCTTCAAATTCTTTAATATTTCTGCTGGTACCAAGTGTATGCTGTAATCTTTTAGTTCACTAATAGAAGAACTGTCTTCAAATGCTTTACTATTTCTGCTGGTACCAAGTGTTTGCTGTAATTTTTTCGTTCCTTAATAGAAAAAACTGTCTTGAAATGCATTACTATTTCTGCTGGTACCAAGTGTTTGCCTTAAATTTTTTTGTTCCTTAATAGAAAAAACTGTCTTGAAACGCTTTACTATTTCTGCTGGTACTGAGTGTTTGTTGTCATTTTTTGGTTCTCTGATAGAAAAACTGTCTTGAAATGCTGTACTATTTCTGCTGGTACCAAGAGTATGCTGTAATTTTTTAGTTCACTAATAGAAAAACTGTCTTCAAATGCATTACTATTTCTACTGGTACCGAGTTTTGGTGTAATTTTTTAGTTCACTAATATAAAAACTGTCTTCAAATGCATTACTATTTCTGCTGGTTCCGAGTGTTTGCTGTAATTTTTTAGTTCACTAATAGAAAAACTGTCTTCAAAAGCATTACTATTTCTGCTGGTACCAAGTGTATGCTGTAATTTTTTAGTTCACTGATAAAAAAACTGTCTTCAAATGCATTACTGTTTCTGCTGGTACCGAGTGTTTGCTGTAATTTTTAGTTCACTGATAGAAAAAAAACCGTCTTGAAATGCTTTACTATTTCTGCTGGTACCGAGTGTTTGCTGTAATTTTTTAGTTCACTAATAGAAAAACTGTCTTCAAATGCCTTACTATTTCTGCTGGTACCAAGTGTTTGCTGTAATTTTTTAGTTCACTAATAGAAAAACTGTCTTTAAATGCTTTACTATTTCTGCTGGTACAAAGTGTTTGCTGTAAATGACATAGTTCACTGACAATGAACAAAAGTAATATTTTCTGTTAGTGCAAAATGATGGCTGTAAATGACTTTGTTCTCTTTCATAAATATGCTACTACTGAGTGTTATGCTGTAAATACATTTTCTTTATTCACATTTCGTTAAATAAAGTCTTTGCACTTAATGGTTCTGGCGTATTACATATTTGAGAGGATTTTGTGTCAGTTGTGATGCATAGTGCTCTACAAACTTAGGTCGTTTCTGAATGGTGCAGTCTGAATGGTGCAGGATAAATAGTAGGTTCACACAGTCTTGATACTTGTTTTGAAAAGATTAAGAGTAAACCATTTAGTTAAAGCGCCAAGCCAAACAATACGAATAAACGCATGTTTTGGAGCGAATAATTAAATAACTCACAAACTGTTCTGGTAATAATCCTGAAATTCACTGGTTAAGACTGAAATTCACGACGCGCACATTTTATAGCCACACCTAGGTTAACATGCTGTCGTTTGCTTGTTCGAAATGTTTAACCGAGATTAATCACCGTATGTTAAATTAAAAAGTAGTTAAAGCAGACCTAGGAAAGTTGGTGTGTTGACAGGAAATAATAGTAAAAGATTTTACTATAAATGTATCTTCTTCTATTTAAACGCGAGTAAATATATACGTTGTGTCCGCTTGGAAAAACCGTTTGAATTGATATTAAACATGTCTAATATCCGATATATTTTTTCTGACTGCAATTTGGAGTTGACCTGTGAAAACTTTTTGAATTTATTTTAAACTGCTAGTGTTTTATGACCGAAAGTTTTACCTTGTACCGTCAGCACGCCCTAATTTGAATGGTTGTGCAGTGCAAATAATGACAATGTGCGATTTTTATTTTAGATTTGCTTATTTAATAGGCCTGAAACTTTGTATGCTGTATCCGACTGAAATTTGGACTTGACCAGTGAAAACCGTTTTAGTTTATGTCAAATCGTTCGTGTTTTATGACAGTAAGGTCTTGCCTTATTTGCAACGTTCAGACCATGCGAATAATAAAGATGTGCGCTTTCCATTTTTGATTCGCTCATTGTAATGGCCTAAAACTTTGTATGCTGTATTTGACTGAAATTTGGAGTTGAGCTGTGAAAACTTTTTGAATTTATTTTAAACTGTTAGTGTTTTATGACCGAAAGTTCTTTCTTGTACCGTCAGCACGCCTTAGTTTGAACGGTTGTGTCGTGCGAGCAATGACAATGTGGGCTTCTCGTTTTTGATTTGCTTATTGGAATGACCTGAAGCTTTGCATTCTGTATCATACTGCAAATTGGAGTCGACCAGTGAAAACCGTTTCAATGTATGTCAAACGTATTTATTTTATTACCGAATAGTCTTTCTTTTACTGTCTGCGTGCCTCAATTTCAACGGTCAGGCCATGCGAATAATGACGATGTGCGGTTCTCATTTTTGATTTGCTCATTAGAATGACTTGAAACTTTGCAGGCTACAACCGACTAAAATAGAGAGTTGGCCAGTGAAAGTGAGAATTCCATTTATGAAATGAACTGTTTTCTACACCAAAACATCATTACACCTTACAGTTGCATAAAATAATTTGAGTACATATAATTTGGATCAAAACTACATCAGTCTCATTTATTCCCACAAGTGTTGTAATACTTCGTTGGTGTTCTAATTTATTTATTAACTAATTCATTGATGTACGCCAGGGGTTCCCAACCTGTGGTACGCGTACCACCAGTGGTACGCGAAGGTTTTTCAGGTGATACGCGAGTAGATTCTGTTTGTTTCACAAAATTTACAAATTTACGATTTACAACTTCATATTTTGTTTGTCCGGTTTTGTTTACCAAAATTATTTCTCTAAGCCTATTCTCATTGTTACGTAACTACTCCTGTTGTTTCGTATCATTACGATCTTCAAAATACAGGCAATGTCAATCGCCAACAAGAAGCACACCTGCTTTGAAAAACCATTCAATGCTGTTGGCGTTAATTATCTCAAGCAGCGAAAGTGCATGTAACAAAAATCTCATTAAATTTAGATGTGGTGCTTTAGTGTTGTTTTAGTACGACAATGTTATTCTTCTCCATAAAATATGATTCGATCTAATTAGTTGTTCTGCAAGAAGTGGTACGTGTGGCAGTACAGAGCGTCCAAGTGGTACGAGATCGTAAAAAGGTTGGGAACCCGTGGTGTAAGCAAAACCAACCATTTTCCAACCTAACACGAAAACATAATTTCGTTTTGAAAACGTTATTCGAAACGAAACTTTATTTCGAAGCCAAAATTTTCATTTCTAAATTCATTTTCCGACACACGGTTAAGTATGTTTACAAACACGATTGTTTATCATCTCTTGGTGTAAATAGTGCAAGATTCACTTAATCTCGACAAACAGTCACGTCTATCATTTACTTTAATGTGAAACTCTCAATGTTTCGCTAATTTGTGTCAGGTGAGAATGTTATCACTGAAATGAACTGTTTTCATCATAAATTACATCATTATACACTTTACAGACGCGCCAAACAACTCGAGAATATCGAAATTGCCTGATAATAATGTTACAATTTCATTGGTTTCCACCAATATTGTAAAATTTAACTAGTTTTTTTGTGGATCCCAAACCAACTTGTATTTCCGTTTTTGAACCTATCTTGAAAACGAAGTTTCGTTTGGCAAACGTTATTCGAAACGAAATTTTATTTTGAAATTAAAATTTCTGTTTTTAATTTCCTTTAACGGTGAATGATTGGCAATAAAAGTGAAAAGTAACGTTCTATCTAATGAAAATTATTTACGATCGTATAATTAGAGCCCAGTCAGTACAAATAATAATGCAACACTCCACAGTCCTTTAGCGTCACCATGCGCAAATCAAAAAAACTCAAAACAAAATTTCGAAACGAAAATTTTGTTTTCATTTTTTTTTTCGTTTTGGACCGTGCTGTAGGGATCTGTTCAAAAGTTTTGATGAAAATAACGGCTCAAAGACGTAAAAAGTGAAATGCAAAAATGTGAAATCAAATTACTTTCACATTTTCGTTAAATTTAGAATACAATTCTTGGGGTCTGATATTTTTCTGTTTTTTTTCAGCTATATTTTTTCAGCCGAAACTCACTTTCATGCAAACATTGCAAAGTAAGGGCAAATAAATGTCATCCATTCAAATCAATAGTTTACTGCTCATCGAAACACGGTGTTGTGCAAATTCGAGCCTCTACACTGCTACAGGGAAGTGACGTGCTCATATATGCTGGCGCAAAGCAGATATGTGTTTGAATGGCTATACGTTTTCTTTATTATTTCGAACTCATTTGCATGGAAACCTTATAAGTTAGTTCACAGTACGCCAGGCCCATTGAAGGCGCTATACCGAATCAGCCGGTCACCAAGCATTTACCGGCTGATTCGGTATAGCGCCTTCAATGGGCCTGGCGTACTGTGATTTATATATGAGTGTGCCGTGATCGCTGGTCTGCATAGACGCTTCAGGGCTGATCCCAGTTATGAATTTCTGTTCATCTTAACTTATAAGTTAGTTAGTTTTAAATGGGCTTAATCGTCAGCCATTACTATTAGTCTTGAAACAAACTTTGTTATTAAACAAAATATATTATGAACCAATTCCCTTGGCATTAAGCCCTTTATGCAACGGGTGGCTTGCAGTCTGATTTATTGTTTCCGTAATTGCTTTGTACATTGCGCTATTTGAGTCAACGACTTCCACTATTATAGTTCACATGAAGGCCTTATACATGGGAAACACGAAGTTAGCGTTTGCAATTCATTTGATTGACAAAAAGCTGCACTCGGTGTTACATTTGTTTCTGTCTATTTTTAACATATCAAAAAACGCACGAAACGGCACGTACGGAAAAAAATGTTAATGCCGATTTAACGCTGTGTATAATGGAATGATAATGAGTTGCTTTCTTTGAGTGTAAATGAGTGTTCATATACCTGATAATAAAATCAATGAAACAGATATTAACAACCACCAATGAAATAGTTCCATTTTTGCAAATATGTTTTTTATCCTCTTACTATTTATCAACTTTGCATTAGAAATTTATCACAACCCCAAGTTTGTTTTATCCATGAATTATCGATCAGTTATACATGGGCAGATGTGATAATAAATCGCAACTGATTAGCCTATCATATTCAAATACATACTCACGTGATTTTGTCAACCAATTACACAATAGGACGTTGTTTTACGTCACAAAGGAACAATTTGTACAAGAGTGTGGTTACACACAAAGTTTTTCAAAGTCTCCAAACAATACCTAGTTGCTGTTTATTTATCTGATACACTGTACAGTCTGTTTAAATTTGTTTTAACGTTGTTCAAAAGCTATTAAAACATTGCGCTTTTCGTCATCCGAAAGTTTGTTTTCTTATTGGGACGGACTGATTTGAAAAGTGGTACAATCGTTCAAATGAAAAATGTTAACAGCCAAAGTAACAAGCAGTTGAATTTTACATGTTTATTTTAGGTGGCGAAAATTCTGTGGTTCGTTCTAACATATTATTTTATTAATGTTCAGATATTTTCGTTTTCCTAAACTGCGTTAGCGTTGTACGTGGCTGATTGATTGATTTTCTGGTGTTGTTCGATAATGTTGTTTACGTACGGTGGCAGTAAAGAGTTTTATTTCTGATGTCCTGGTGTTTAACTATTCCGTTTTGTTGTAGTCGCACTGGAAGACGGTACACAGTATAGTTGCAGCATTCAGGCCAAGGAAGTAATGTGGAAAGTCAGGCCAAGGAAGTAATGTTTAAAACACAGAGGTTAGTAGACATGGTGTTTTTGCAGTGTTCTTAGCACTTAGTTACCACAGCACGAAATTTTATCGCACGACCTGTTCACAAAAGGCGTATTTTTTAAAAAAAGTTTGAGGGCACATTATGTTGAAGTGTCGTTACATATTAATGTTTTTAATAAATCAAAACTGACACGGGTGAACAGTGCTAAATTTAACTGACCATCATTCAAAACAATGCAGTTGATGACTTGTGTGACCTGTTGCTTTTAGTGCGATGTTCATATTTACCCAACAAATGTAGACGAAGTTAAAAAACTTCCGCATTCTTATACATGAGTTCGACGTAAACAATATAAGGAAGAAGCTTATTTGAAAGACAACGCAACAGGGCTCACAGCATCGAGATGACAGATACGTTAGTGGATCGGTTTGGGGAAGCTCCTAGATTCGCGCTTTGATTTTAACAGGACGTAGTTCCAGTAGACTAATGAGAATCAACCAAGATGAAAACAATAGGACCAGTTTCAATTACTATATTCTAAAGTAGTTGTCTACGTTTATGCTGCATTTTCCGGCAGCGTTCGACCTATAAGTTTTAGCAATATATCTACTTGGACGACTTAGAACCGTTTGTGTTACTGAATGCATTTTAATTCTTATTTGCAAGAAATTTTTGCACAAAAAACGATTAAACAATAAAACGAGCAAAAATGTACAAACTGCTTTAGCTTAAACAGCCTACAATATGACAGGAAGCAATATTTTCATAATATTGCTATTGGTTTATTATTCAAAGGGACAAACAAACAGTAAGTACAAATTTGTTTCCAATAACGAAAAGTTTTTTTTTTTTTATTCTTGTATTTGGAATCCGGGATAGTCAAACAGATTGTCAAGTGAAAACGGGCCTCGGTTTTAACCTTTTTGAATTTTATCTTGAATTTAGTAACAATTATATCTAAATATTCATTCAGAATCGCTTAAAAGCAAATTGTTCAGCTATTTCAAATTTTCTGGTCAAATTAAAGCAAAAAAATATTACAGGTTGCAGAAAAACTTTTCAAGCAGTGAAGGACAGTGTCTTGGTATTATCTGACGATGAAAGGAATGCAAACAATGCACAGAAGAAATGTTCTTTGCTGGGTGGAAATCTTGCAATGACTGATGACCCACAGATCAACACAACTCTCACTCAACTCATGACAGACAAATATACAACAGGTTAAGCAAGAAATTGAAAAAACGAAAATAATTTCGTTTCAAGGCAGTTGTTTGCAAACATATGAAATTTGTTTCGTTGTTTGATCTTTTTGCATCAGTATCGTGAAATTTTTGAGAATTGTTTCAGATTTGCAACGGGTTTATGTTTTTTACAAAACTGATTATCAACAATACAAATACTCGAAAAGTCCGGTTGAAAATGGAACTTGGAAAAGTACAAAATCTTTAGGACATCTGTGGTATTTTGACTTGTATAAAAGGTAATGACATTCAACATCAACCAACCACTAATAGTCAACAACAAAACGAAAACTAATTTAGAGAAAGTGATTAGTGTTTGTTGATATTAACGTTTACTTTTGCGAATTATGTTTTACATCTTTTTTAGCAATACACAAAACAAAAGTCAAACAATCTTTTTTTGTGATGCTTGGAGAAATCAAGCCAATTACAAGTGGGGAGTAACTGTCGGAAAAACTTGTGAAGGCTTGGATAAAAAGAAACGTCCTAACGGTTTGTGTTGTGTAGCTGGTTGTAAAATAATACATTACGTTTTGTTTCCTAAACTTTTTCAATTAGCAATTACAATCATTTTACCGCAAGCCTACATTGAATTTTAAGAAACTTAACCAGCTGATGTTTTTGTGTTAAATTAACAAACAACAAGCCCCTGCAATTAAAAGCTACTTACGAAGAAACGTAGTTTACAAAGAAATACTAGATGGAATACCTTACATTTTACTAACATCGACTTTTTTAATGAATGACGGTTTGTAGGGTGGACGTCACGCTATACATTATTTGCTGACAACACCAGAAAACGACAAAAGAAAATTTTTGTTTATTTTGGTGGACAAAATGCATACAAACTGCGAAGTGTGAAAGAGTCATATGACATCTTTACAAATTACAAAGGATCGTTCCTAACACCAAGTTAGTTACAGCTGATAAGCGATATTTCTTTACACTATTGTAATCTGTTGTAACTTTTATGTTCAAAGATATAAATGTCATTATTGGAGCTCGTTACAACACTTCGTTAAATGGTTGGTATTGGAGCGATGGATCTCCAGCAAACTTTTCCGTTTCCAACTTTACAACTTGCCAGCAGGGAGCGTTGCATTATGGGGTTGGCTGGGTGCAATCAAGCATAAAGTGTAAAAGAAAGGCCTACTACGCTTGTCAAGTGAAACGTGAGTAATATTGCGTGTAGTTTAACTTAAATTAAGCGCAAGTCCCAATTAGGAATTACGAATTGAATATCGTATGCATTCAATTGCAAGCCATGGTTTGTAAAGTTGTTTACCTTACCGTTTGCCCACATTTGATGCCACAGAGTTGTAAGTGTACCTGAAAGTTTACCCCGAACCCGACAATGTAAGCATGTACCCGAATCGTTTGTGAAATACAGTTAAAACTCGAAGTTTTGATTGGCAGATCCATCCATGAAAATCCTACAGAAAGTGCAGCTGAAAAGAATAATATAGAAGACGTACATAATAGGCAATAACAGACAATGGCTTATAAAGAACGTTTTCCGACTGTTTAGAACGGTTGGGTGACGTTTTATCACACCCGACGTTTGATCACCCGCTTTCATAAAACATTTGATTATTTGTGCTAAACTGCTGCTTAATATGCAGTGCAAAACCGCTGCTACCTTCAAATTTAACTTGCGATCTCACTTTTAGTCGAAGCTACAGTGGAGAGAGATGCATGCAACGCTTCAACTGTGGTGGTCAGGTGGACTGGACTTGATCAATTCATCAAAAACAATAATCTCAATGCAGTGGTAACATTTGTATGAAGTAGGAAACTTTGCATATCATTTTCGAAATGTGTTGTACTTAGGTTGAAATTCATGTTTCGAAGCTGAACAGAAGATTCAGAACCCCGTATTTAAATGGATCGACTGCGATTGGAAGCTTGAGTGTTGACACAAACTATCAATTAAATGTAAATATACCAAAAATTGCGACCATTCTTATTATACATTACAGGTTAACCATAACCATCGACATAACCTAAAACAGCAACAACACGAAATAGTCCAACAACGTAATACGCGGAAATTGTGCAGAATTATTTAAACAAAATTTAAATCACAGGTCACCGCAATTCTCTCTGGTTGCGTTAGCTATAACGTCTCCTTCACTCTTGACTTCAAAACATTGCCTTACCAACCATCGAGTTGCTATCCTCTAGGTAATAAAAGAATCATTGTTTTAGTAAAATGAATAATTTGACATTCTTTTTTAAATTTTGTAACTATGCATCAACAGTTGTTACCAACGCAACGACTTTTGAATGCAACGCCTCAACGGCTGTTGTCAGTTGGACCGGACTTGACCAGTTTATTAGCAAAAGCGGATTAATTGCAAAGGTGATTAAATTATACTGTTAACACATCACAAGAGTCGCAAAGTTTGTCCCGTCAGAAACGTTATCATCCGCAATATAGTTGTACTACTTTGTAAAAAAATTAATACGCGAGTTAAATGTGCTCAGGTTGAAGTTTTCACACCAGTATTGAAGGAGAAAATCTACGTTCAGTATTCAGACAAATCGGCAACTGTACGAAGTTTAGCGCCTTCTACCGTCAATATCATACAAGTAAGTGAGTTTCGTGCTTATAGAGACATGACTTTTTGCTCACCTTAATTTATTTTACTAATGGGTGTATCAAATCCATCCTATTACATTCTAAGCAGTAATGCAAGAGGTGTATCCGCTTAACTTGTTTGTCGTTTTAATTGTAATTAGATAACTACACGTATATCAAAACCCTTTCAGTACGCCACATAATGATACTGCGACGCATAGCTTTCTTCCGGCAATTGTAAACGCCAATTAATAACGATGCAGGTTTTTCAATGTTCGTATTAAGTATCACCAAGCACTGTTTCAAACAAACCCACCCTTTCTGCTTCAATATTGTCTATACAAAACATATTTTTCTATTCATTTATTCCAGGTCACAGTGATTGTCACTGGTTCAATCAACACAAACATCACATCCAATCTGACAGTAAAAACTCCCGGTAATCCCCCTCAAAGCTGCTATTCCAAAGGTAAAAGGCGTGTATCGTAAGTTCACTCATGTTAAAATTGTATTTCTAAACACAGAAGGCTTCGTGACATTTGATTTGATAACAAAGTGGTGACGTAATCACAGATCAATTTTCTTCGATCACACTCAGCTGCACAGGTGCTATAAACCAGTGCTCCTTGTGTAACAAACTGTTTTGTTTAGATAATCTAAATGCGACTTCAACGAGTGTTGGAATGATTGCTGGCCTGGTGATCGGGCTGTTGTTTCTGGTGCTTGTCATTGTTGCGCTGGTGATCATGTTTTTAAGACGAAAACACAGGTATTGCTTGTGATGGATAATGTCATTTTTTCGAATGACGATCTGCTGCAGTTCAAAATTTCCATATGTATGTGTAAATATTGACTTTGAAAAATTTGAGATGAGGTGATTTTTATCACCACAAATAGATTTTGCCAATGAAATGCATAACTATTGTGACCTTAAGTGCATTTTTTTGTTTGCAGTACTTCCTGAAATTTATTCCCTTTGTGCATGGCTATGTTTTAGTAGACCCTTGCAGACTTAATAGGGATGTTGATATATACCCGAAACTCACACTTAACCGAAGGTGCATAATAGTTCGTGATTGGATAAAAAGTTTGAAAGCCTGTCAAAATAGCATGAATGAAAAACCTGCGCTTAAGTCATGCTGGTCGAGAGGGTAATGCACAATGAAAGTGAAATTGAAGTTCTATTGTGCTTTATAGGCTTGGAACGGATCAACCGAGTCATGCGGGAGCTCAGCAACCGTTAAGACTTGGAATTTTAGGTGATGTCAAAGTCGTATGTTTTTTATTTTCACTGACACATACATATTGACGTCAGAAAGGGGTTTAATTCACACTTTTTCTATCAGGGCCGGCTACAAATCGTACTAGACTGATGTGTCAACTTTAAATGTGGAGTATCATACGATCCCAAAATGCATTCCACAACTTTTAGTGAAACTTGACACAATTTTTGTTTGTTTGTGTTACTTTACTAAAAAGGAAATAAACTGTTTGGCTAGGATGATCCTTTACCAAAATGTTTTCTCGGTATAAGTCGCGCAATTTAATCTAAATTTATTGATTTTTTACTTTTCAGCGCCTCAAGTTGAAAACCAAGTTCACGAACACCCATTTTCTGAAACCGCGGCGTTCAACTGCAGAGTCAGCAAATTGTTTGACTTGTACAAGAAAAGCGTTGAGTCAGGATCTCTTTTCTCCGACGAGTTTAAGGTTTGTTACTGGTTTAAAGTTTGTTAATCGAATTCACGCAGCCGAAGCAGGAAGGTTTACACACAGACTCTACGTCACAATCGAAACCAGGAAACGTCACAAACAATAGAATGACAGATGACCCTCAATCGTTCGAGAAGGGGATAATAATTGATGCAATCAGGCGTTTTCATATAGCACAAGAAATAACACAAATTTACAGATATATAGTTTTTACTGTGTTGTCACTTGAATCAGTTTTAACACCAAGTCATGTGCCACTTTTCCCCATTGACATGTAACATCAAAATGTTGCTAAAGTATTTCAACCATTTCATATTGGGATATTTGCTGTTCTAGAAAATCGAAAACCAAAGCAAAAACAACGAGAGAACAAGGGACGTGTCGCAGTTGCCGCAAAACGCTGTGAGAAACCGGTACAAGAATATTTTTCCTTGTAAGTAAAAAAATGTAAATGAACAAAAGGGTATTTTTTTCACCGAAGAAGAAAAGCAATGACAATAAACGCTAATCAGCAAAAATGTTTTGTTAATGCTACCAACTGTCTGTAATTGTTAAGAAAAAAAATCAGGCACCATCTGAACCAAAAACTAACAGATTTCAGATCACATTATCTTATGGAAACATATTCGGCTGTTAGCTTCTTGTTTTGTTTGTTTAATAGACGATCATGCTCGAGTGGTTTTGCAAGGAAGCGATGGAAACGATTACATCAACGCCGCTTACATACCGGGTTACGATAACGAGAGGAAGTTCATCGCCACTCAGGGTCCGAAGAAGGAGACAATCAACGATTTCTGGTTGATGGTTTGGCAGGAAAACTCCAACATCATCGTAATGCTTACTGGCTTAAGGGAAAACGGAAAGGTTGGTTAACGCTTTCATTTTTGCTCTAATAAAAATTAAAAAAAAAAACGCCAGGGCACTGTGGTTAAATCAAGGAAGTGTTCAGTGCGTAGACCATTGTTATCAGGATAAAGCGTAGCCATATTTGGGTTTCGAGTAATACATAACTTATAAAATGCTATGATTGGTTACAACAACTACCACATCATGCCACATGAAATATGTTTAACCCATTATACGGAAATGCAAGCAAGCGTAACATAACATACAGTTTGCACTAACATTGTGATCCTTGTTACGATCAGTCAAAGTGTGAGCAATACTGGCCCGACGTTGAATCTGAAAGGAAATTGTCGCCAGGCCTCACAGTTCGAACACAACTTGAAATAACCATCGGTGGAATCGTTCAACGACAGTTTGTTTTAATTACAAACAGGGTAAGTGCAAATAACAAACCAAAATGTTGTCTGACCAGCGTAACAAGTTTGGCAGGCAAAAACAGTTTGGTTCATTGAACACCAAAGCTTGGAATACCACGAGGCTTGCCCGTTGATTAAGTGCACTGAAATCTGATCTTCCAATCAGGGTTTCGGCGTAAAGAAAAAAGGCAGGAAATGAGCGCAAACGAGCCGCAGCAAATACAAAGCTTCTAACATTTCTTCGAAATCCACTAGTTTGAGATTTGATAAACTTTTAAGTTCTGACGTGACCATAACCTAAAAACCAGTTTCAATATTTCCACATTAAGTAAAATATAAAATGAACACAGTCTAATGCGAAAGTGAATGAAAGGAATTGTTCTGGAATTCCTGGTGCGGTGACGAATAAAAAAACAGTCTATTATAAGTTATGCGAGTATGTTTTGCAGGAGCAACGAACCATAACACAGCTGCAGATTACAACTTGGCCCGATCATGGGATTCCAGTAACTACATCCAACATGATCCACCTACGTAACATGGTTGATGATTTGCAAAACACAAATGCTCCAATCATCGTGCACTGCAGGTAAAGACTTCACAAACCCTGTTTACTTTATCATTCAAATGAAGCATATGTTTGTATGCAGTGCTGGAGTGGGACGCACAGGTACTTACATAGCGATGGACACTTTGTTTCATGAACTTGACGACAAAGGGACAGTTGATGTGCCACAAACCGTGTTAAGAATGAGAGAGAACCGAAAAGACATGATTCAAAACTCGGTAAGCTGATCGTCGCTCTAATTACACTTGACGATACATTAATCATATACACCTAACCGGAAGCACATCAGGCTTTAGTTGGCTTGAAGTTATGAATCGGCTTGACCATAATTGTACTATTGGTATGTATTTTTATCTACTATACACAACTTGACATTGATAAAAGTAAAGTTATAATGTAAGCAACTAATTCCAGTACACGTAAATTAGTTTCAATAGCGTATATTTTGTACAGAAACAATACATGTACGTCTACAAACTGCTTATGGAGCGAGAAAGTTTGATGAAAACAGATAAAGATGTGACAGAACTACAAACGATGACTACAAGTGAAATGTAAGTCAATTGTTACATTTTGTTAGCTTGCATACAGGGCATTTGCCTTTGCAGTAATTGTATTATCTTGTATAGTTGTGAAGCGACTTGCACCCAAACAGTTTAGTAGTACATTAACCGTTCGGATATTTAAGCATTTGACCCAACCAGTTAATAGGTGAAAGTTTTATTATGGGACTTTCGATATGTGCAGTATAGGAGAATGCGACATATGATTGCTTACGCATATTATACACATTCTGTTCTGATTAGGAATTTCTACGTTGAAACACTAAAGATTTGTGTTCTAGTAAGAAAATGCAAGACAAAGAATTCAACACGCTGTCATCGTGGAGATTTGGCGAAGAATGGCAGGAAAATCACCCACAGCTGAGAACATGTAAATAGTTGACTACAAATCTTTCATATGTTTTCCTATCACACACAACATTGTTTTTAGACAAAAACACATCAGTCAAAGTTTACGACAAAAAGAATGAAAGCATGCAGCAGTTAGATGCTTCATATATCCAGGTGATAACTTTCGAGATGTGATTTTTTCTGTTGCCAGAATGCTTCAAATGTATTTGCCATTTAACTAAAACCAATAAGGATCCATCAAATGCATTTTTGGTTGTTGGCAATCAAATAAAATTGTTTCTCTTTACAGCAACATGACTCTGAAGACCTCATCATCGCTGCAAGAAATCCTGCTCCAGGAGAAGAAGAAAACTTCTGGAAGATGATCGTGGAGAGAGGAGCTTCACTTGTCGTTGATTTAGACAACAGCATTCAAGTAATTTTGACAGTTCGCATTTTCCTATAATAGCCGTACCCTATATTGTATACCATACATCGTCTTCAGATTCCAATCAATGCAGCTTTACAATATGAAGACATTTCGGTTTCTGTACGTGAAGTTAATAGTTTCAACGTTCACAATCTGATAACTGTCAACGTCTGGTCTGCAACCAACGCCTTTGTAAGTTAATAACTACCCGACAGCATCGATTGTAATACTATTTCTAGGTGGAGAGTTAGTATTTTGAAAACATTTTTTTTCTTACACTTTTTTACAATAAATTATTACGTATCTTACAACGAATTACTATGTTAACCACACTAAGTTTTTCATTATTTTGACGAAACTAATTGTTCACACAAAATTGAAAAAACCCTTATTTGGTGTCAGGCTGCCCAACAAGTGATGCTTTTACAAGTCATGGGATGGAGTGACGTGGAACAACCCCCGAAAGAAATGGACTTCATCAAAATTATCGAGGAAATGCAACGACTAAAGACCAAACAGAATTGCAAATGTGTGTTGGTAGGATGCAGGTAATGTTTTACTTGGATACCACGTCTAACAGTTTGTTTGTGAAAACGCACAACAACTAATTAGAGGCGATATGCCGGGGTATGCCGGTCTCATAAAGATGTTGATATGAAAAGGCGAGTGGAAGAAAAGTCCAAACTCAATAAATTTCGGATTTAAATCCGCGACAGAAGCTCATTAGGAGCTTAATTACGCTTTACTGTTGTCAACGGTAATTGTTTTTCTTGCAAATTTTTAAACAAAATTGGATATAAATCTGAGCAGAAAAACTCCTGTTGAACCGCCTTAACTAAGTTTAATTTTACACTTTTGAAATACCGGATTCTAAAATAATGATGTGTTTACAGCAATGGATCAACCAGAACTGGGACCTTCATCGCTCTGGTGAATATTCTCGAACGTTTGAAGGCACAAAAGCGGGTGGATGTATTCCGAACTGTGAAAGACCTGAGAGATATGAGACCGAATATGGTCGACAACAAGGTAAAAATGTTTTTAAAATGTTTTCGGTTTCGCAATGGAAAAAAAAACACTACTATCCAGTGCGTATTCAAATAATGTTTTGGTTATTACAGGTACTCTACAAATACTGCAACTCTGTTGTCATGCAATATCTTTCCGATTTTGACACTTATTCAAACTTCAAGTGAATTATATGCATTTATGGGCCACTGTAAACTGTTTACTGTGATATATATATATATTTTAAATGAACAATTTTTTATGTACTGAAGTATTTTTCAATGTAGGCCATATGTGTGTTTTGTTTATGCTTATACTTCAAGAGATCATAGTGTTTTTCGTAATTAGGTTGGCAGGAAACATTTCTATTTTCCAGTAATAACGCTTTTTCATTCTTTTTTTGTAATTTCTAATGCATGTGTTGGTCGTTTATGCTTTGTTGAAATTTGTCGATCTAAGACAGTGGTTCCCAACTTTTTTTGTTACACTCCCCCCTTCGCCCATTTTCGAACTATTCATTCCTCCCCATAAGAAGAAAAACAAATATAACATTAAAAATTAAAGCATTTTGAAATAGACCTTATAATTAGGGTCCATTCAGAATCCTTTAGAATAGACCTTATACTGTCCATTCAGAATCCTTTACCAAATGTGAACCGGGTCCAAATTATACTAATACATAATAATGTAAAAACAAAAATATTCTGTAACATTTTCAATGTAATTTTTTTGCAGTTTTTATGAAATTCCTCCCCTGAACTCATAAAATTCCTCCCTGGGGAGGAATTCCTCCCCGGTTGGGAACCACTGATCTAAGATTTCACTCGTGGGTAATTTTTCGGGGGACTAATAACGAAATGCTTTAAGAATCAAATTTGAATGCAAAAATTTAAAGGTATCAGTGTGTGTAAGAAACTTGGAATTCGAAAACTACTGTTTCATTTTTACACAAACGTTTGTGTCTTGATATTCGCATGCAACAGTTTCGTGGCACAAACGTAATGTAGTTGTTCATATTAACCTAATCGTTATGAAACTTATTGTAACAAACCAGAAAATTGGTTGAATGACATTTTATCCCACAACTACCGCATATACGTAGCCACCACCTACTAGTGTGGCAAACAATATGTTGGCCACACCAAAACCAATTTTCCACACGTTGGAAGGCACATAGCGCAACTGGAAAAACGTTTGACCATACGGCAAACAACGACTAGAGCGCGCTCTTGCGCCACTATGCGGGTCCACATACTGCTATACTCTGTTACAAACCGTTAATAAACCGGTGTTGTGTTTTTTTAATGGAACTTGTCCGAATGGTCCGGCGCGCCTGACCCATTTACAGACATAAAAACCCTGATCAGGATTCGTCCCCGGGAGTGCCCTGGGTTCGAACCCGTGAAATAAAAGAAACAAAATAATGTTTGTTTTTTCCAAATGCCACCAGTAATTTTTTTTATATTTATGTAGATAAACGACTTAATAAACCGTGGTCGAAACTGTAGCGGTTGTGTTGTGCATGATATGTATTTTCGTTTGTGCCACTTTCATGCCCAATCCCGCAATGACCATATATTGCTCATTGCTCAAAAAAATGGCGGGGGGTATTTTGTAGCGGTTGCGACATAATTTGTGCAAACTTTGCAATATTTGTTTACCAAAATAGCTCGGTTTTGACTCGCTAGCTCAAAAGCTGCGAGGAAGTTAAAATGTATAGCAACCAAATCCCACTGTATTGACAAATCGTGTTCGGACTTTGTAATATTTCCTGTCGAAATTTGTGCAAGAGCCAATGGCCAGAGCATAGTTGTGCAGTTTAATGCCACGTGTTATGAATAGATAAAACGCACCGCTAATGTAATTTGTCACAACAGTTTTAACCCAATAGCAGTTAACTTAATTTGCTTGCTGTCCAAAATGGTTACTTTAGAGTAATGTGTTTGTTGCTAGTAGAACTTGAAATTATGAGTAAAGGTTGTTATTATTACTTTCTAACGACTTGTTTTGTTTCTTAAACATTCTATTTGAATAAGCATGTTGATTGAATAAACAAACTGAGGTGCAAAACCCTTGTTGATCGAGACTCATGACATTGATTGATGATGAAAACTCAGAAAGTGAGGACGAAAGTACAGGTAGCCTTTGTCTACCACACGTAACCACTTGGCGTGCTACCGCGCCGTCCGCTGGTTTATTACAGAAACGTATACAGAGACTGGTGCGCTAGACTGTTTGTTCTAGCAGACTATTTTGAACTCCCGCCTAGGGAAGAATTCATTGAAAGTGTTTTGACTAAAGACATTGCCGTGCAAATAAGTTCATTCAATACCAACCGAAGGTATATTACCACAACGTATAGCTTCAATCAACTAATCATCAGAGATCCAGACGAAGCTGATCGTTATCACGATCTATACGCTATACGTAAATTTACCAACATAAGCGCTGTGTTGTTAAGCAGATTACGAAGGCCATTTACTACACCTTTGTAACCACAAAACTATTATTCAAATTATTATCATACCTCGCGAAAGGTAAATTAAGTGTTTGTTCTACGTCCTAAATTTTTTTCGCTTTCTGTCAAATACACTCCATCATGTGTTGATCACGGCAGATTCATTACGTTCTCTCTTTTTGCTCGTTTCGCTTGATTTTCAAACATGTTATAATTTATGATGTTGAGCACCGCCAAAGTGCCTCTACTAAAACAATGGTTGCTTTGCGGGGCTTGTGAATTCCTAATGTTGCTGACAAAGTATTGTTTGATTCGCCGTTTGTCATGTTTTTAAACATTGAAGAGGGTCTAGAAAGAATTGAGCAAGTTTACTGAACGTATTGCAACTGAAATATATCCTGGTTTCTCATCAAGCTAAAGTTTGAACATAAAAATATTGGGCGTATGTCGAGTACAACTGCGAATTTTGTTTAGACTGCATTTGACAAATAATGCCCAGACAATTTGCAACGTAAACAAAATACTAAAAATAAAATAATTTGGTTGATCTGCAATAATTAGAATGCTGAAATACTATTTCAAATATTCTTTGTGTGGTTTAGCATCTACTATGTAGCATATTGGGAAGAAAATGCTTTGGATTTTAAGAGACAATTTCGTCAGGTTGGAAACCACTGAACTGAGTGTTGCAATTATCAGACATGTGTTACGTTTTCTCCCTGTTACTCTGTACCAACATATTGGACGTCGAGTTGACAAAACAATATAAACCCCCGCAAGTCATCTTTAGAAACCCTCGACTCACTGAAGTTGCGATTATGTGGGAAATCGTATTGAGCAGGTCGCAAGGCTGCCATATTGTGTTGCATTCCTCATTTTTACTGTCTGATCCCATTTCCAGGTGGACGATCTTGGGAGGGCGAAACACTGTCATCTGGTGTCAGTGAGTTTCCTTTTTCATTTACTCTTTTAGAGAGCTCGCCATGTTTATTTGAAGGTCAGCGAATGTCCAATGCCATAACATATCTATTTAGCATACACTGCGTTTCTTTGGCATGAACTTTGTCTTTTCGTTCCTGGTTGCGTCGGTAAGGTGCGCTACACAATTTTCGCAAAGTTTGACATTCCATCGGGAAGAGATATCTCTACAAAGAAAATATTCACAGTGGTGCCTAAAACAGACCTTACGAATAACCCACAGGCTAAGGCAATGGTTCCCAAACTTTTTCATATTTTTTTCTAAACGGTTCCTTTGCCGTTATTTCGAGGGCTCGCGGTCCTTAAGCCTAAATGTATATTTCATAAAAACGAAAGTTGATTGCAGGATTTTAGCTAGTTGTGCAAAATTGCGCATAATAATCATCGAAAGACAGCATGTGACATCACAAACAGGATAAAAACATTACGATTGTGCGCGAACAATTGTATTTTTTATAGATGTCATTCAATAAAGGCCATTGGTTAGCAACTTGGAGACAGTCGATTCTCAATTCTACTTTGATTTAAACTTATTTAGTGGCACAAACTGACGCCAAATAAGATTATAGAATTACTTCAACTGCTTCGCGGTCCCCCTAAAACTGTCTCACGGACCCCTAAAGGACCGCGGACCCCAGTTTGGGAACCGCTGGGCTAAGGTTATGTTATGGTAATCAATACAAGGTAATCAAGATACAAACTATCACCAATTCAAAAACATCAAATGTAAAGTCAGGTACATTAGCAAATTTTAACACATAGAATATGCCGAAAGTTTTTTTTTTTTTTTCACGGGATTCGAATCCAGGACTCTCCCGGGGACGAATCCCGATCAGGGTTTTTATGTCTGTATGTGGGTCAGGCGCGCCAGACCATTCGGCCAAGTTCCTGCCCCCCATGCCGAAAGTTTTCAAAAAAAGCAGGGAATTTTCAGAGGGCGCCCCCTGTTGGTCCAAGTTTCGTGTGACAAAGGTGGTTACGTTCCCGGTGAGGTCATCAACATATTACTCACCTTCAAGAACGAGATCGAATATGACGTCACTGCGGTCAAGGTCAAGTTGAAACAAGTAAGTTGTTTGTTTTTAATGTAAACTTTCTAAATTGAGTGCGTTTTTGTCTGGTGTTCATTTCACTGAGTATTTCCCAAAGTGCCATACGTCGAACCCACAAATCCAAACTCTAAATACGAAATAATATTTAAATTAATTTGATCTGATTCCTTTCTCAACTACTTTGTTAATTTTTTGCACTAAAGCATCAAAGGCTTAAAATCTCAAATAGTTATAGTCGTTGTTTCATGACAATTGTTTGTGCAATTTGCGTTAACCGGAAACAATCAGATGACCAACACTATTTTGTTGTAGCACAAAACAGTACATTTGCTATTGCGATTGTCATAAATCTTTTGCAAATGTTTGTAACTTAGCACATTTTTTTTATCAAGTATGGTTATTGATTCAAAATTTTAACTTGTTTGTGAACAAACAGATGTTTCTCGAGAACCCCAATGGCCACAATCTTGTTCTAAACTCAAGCAAATGTGAAAGCTCAAATTACGAATTATTACAAGTAAAATACATTTTTAGGAATTGAATTGGAGATATTGTTAGTTTTTTGTTTGGCCTCTTTGCTGTTATGATAACTTACATCAATATTGTGCAATAGCGAAGTTTGCTTTGTATGATATCAGAGCTGAAATAACACCTCCACGTGTTGACATAACAACTGGATTAACTGACATGTGATTATGGCGGGTCCACCAATCTATACCGACAGCCTGTTTATTCAACTGCTACACTTTCCCACTTTGTTGCATACCTGCCTTAATTAACACGCAAATGTTTGGTGGTCGGATTGCATTAAAAATTCGGAATTATTTAATGACGTAATAGCTTTATTGGCAATACTTCAGCCTCATGTTGTTACCGTTTCAATGGGCTACCACAAAAAGGCATTTTATATTTACTTTTTATCGGCAAGAGTTGAACAATTTATTGGCAAGTGTTGAACAGTCAATACAGATTGATTTGTACCTTGAAATAATCAATTTTACGTTGATTTGTTTCACACCATAAAAATGTTTGTTTTGAAATGATTTAAACCATTTTCAATTTGGAGGCAAACAAACGGTTTTGCCTGATTGTTGTGGTTGTGATAAATAAACTAATGAAGATTCTGATCGTTAAGCATCAAAGTGTGTTGATGTAAAATCACAATTCACAGTTTACAGTTTTAAAAAATCTGCCATGAAACATACAAGTCAGCCAGCCGAACGACAGCACCAGTGACAGGTTATTACGTTATATAAAGCCCATAAAGATGCAAAGGTCAGATGCTAAATAAGAACAGGGGGTCTATTTTTCATCCACACTTAGCTTTGGGCTAACGATGCGTATACTAAGGGACTACGAAAGCAGCAGCCGTGTGCGATCTCTTGACGAGGCCAACACTGCAGTGTGGAAGTTCACTCTGTGCGTCACTTTGCGCTGCATAAAAGAGGGCGAAATTTGATCCCCATTTAGTTAGGGCTGCGTTCTTGTATACTAACCGATTCCGCAAACAGCAGCCGTGTGCAGTCTCAAGTTCATACTGTGTTTCGCGTTGCTCTGCAGATGGTCGTACAGCGCAGAGTTGCTGTCCGCTCGATATTTGTTGAGAAGTTTACGACTTGAGTTGCTGTAGTAACCCATCTTATCTGATACATACGGAAGAACAAAAAAGTAACCAAGTCCTTTTAACGTTACGCTACTTTGTTACTCGAACGTTTTCTGTATAAAAACTTCTACATAATGTGAGGTTGACCGCACAAAGTGTTACGGTAATGTTGTTTTAGAATATTATTAATTTGTCTGTGCCTTGTCAGGATGGTACGTTACCTTGAACAAAACATGTGGGTTTAAACACCATCACATTAAATAATGATACAGTGATGCCACATTGCACAAGCCATACAAGATGAGTTGTTCCAAACCAAGTCGTTGCATGCATTTTCGTGCAGCGTGGCGCAGGCAGGAAAAGCTTAGGACAAGTCAGATTTAACCAACGTCAGGAACCTGCTGTGCGGAGGCGCTCTACTAACAGAGCTCACAGTAACAAAGTGAACGTTATATTAACTGTTGTGCATTATCTCCTACTCGAAGCTTTTGCAACGTAATTGAATGTTACCTATACACAGGCGTATGTTTTGAAGACTGCTTAGAGGCAGAACAACAAGCCATGGTTGGTGCCGAAAGCCGAGAAGAGATGTACAGTGCAAAATGACAGTAGAACAAGACTGTTGTATGGTTCAGATGTTGAGGTGATGTAGCTTGACAAACAAGGTCTAGCAATTTGAATTCCAGCAATCAAAGTTTTCAATAGAATTGCAGCTTTGTATAATCATTTTTAAATACAAAGGGGTTAGTTGATTTAAAACAGGGGTGGGCAGCCTGCGACCCGCGGGCCACATGCGGCCCTTGAGTAAAGGTTGTGCGGCCCGCAGAGACGATTGAATTTGAAATGTACTCACAAACGAGTCCAAATATTTTATATTTTTAAGCGGATTCATGCGCCCGATGCTATTCTTCTGCGACCTAGCAATATGTGGCTAGAATCAAATGCAAATTTCACTTGTAGCCAAGCATATTTGGAAAGTAACGAAGTAAAATCACCTTGTATTATACACAGGTGCGGCCCGCGATCTATTATTGGCTATTGTATTTGGCCCCACAGTAACGAAGGTTGCCCACCCCTGATTTAAAAGCAAGTGTAGCAAATTGCATAACATTCTGCTAAAGCCGCTACCTTTAGTGAATGGGTATGGTCAGGTTGACCATTACATACATTTTTGCATTTGAAACGAATTTTCGTTTCCGTTTTCGTTTCGAAATGGCCAAATTCGTTTCGAAATCACGAATTTTGTTTCGGAAACAATTTTTTTGGCCAAATTTGTTTCGAAATTCGTTTTCGAAGCAAATTTTCGAAACAAATTTGCCAAAAAAATCTGCCAAACAAAAATTTGTTTCCGTAAACTCGAAACGAATTTTTGCTCAGAAAATTTTGCTTTCGCTCGATGTCGATAAAGAGCTCAAAAATGGGAAATTTCGTGAAAATAATTTTCGAAACAAATTTGTTTCCACTTCGTAGAAAATTTGTTACTTACCAAGTTGTAGAGCTCTTCTGGCAAATTGCTCTACAAACTTGATATTATGCCTGGCAATAGCTTACATTTGTTACTTACATTTAAGTACTTTCTGCACGACGTTTACAATAGCAAATAGCCTTGTATTGTGTTTTTTAAGAAATGTTTTTGCTGCTGGTCACCTTTTACCAAAATAAACTCATCTCATTTCAACACAAGTGTCTTGGCAATTTAAAATCAGGTCTGTGTCATTTGCATTTTTTGTATTATTTATTAACGAATATAAAAACAAAAGAACAATACCATGCAGTACTATACTGCTGTATAGTAACTAAAACAGACTTTTTCTTGATTTCTTTTTCTTGATTTCTGAATCAGATTCATATGCTTTGGTTGGTGAATCTAAAAATAAAGGTATGTTACAGTTTGACAAGTGGTTTAAATACATTCAATCAAACCAGTTGTATTTGGCCGGCCTACTATATATTTTATGTTTCTATGTAAATGCATAGTTCCACAGACAAGTAATAAAACATGCAAGCTTTAATGCAAAATCTTTTTTTGTATGTGTGTGTTTGATGTGATGAGTACCGAAGTCAGTTAAGATGGTAGCGGGCAGGAAAAAAGTGTTGATAGCAGCCAATAGTATAATGACCAATCCTTGAAATACCTTAACACCCCATAAGATGTTGCATCAGCAAAGTTTCACCCAAACAAATGAAATTATGATAGTTTAATTACCCTTTACCATAAACGATGACCTACTTCAACACACCTTGACCCTAAAAATGCATGTACAGTATTGTAAATATTTGGCTGGTATACAAACCATATTCTTAGCATTGATTTAATAAAATACAAGTGTAAACATTACATTTTTGGATTCGAACTGCTGGATAAAACAATCCATCAGCCCATCTGGCTTTTATTTCATCGCCCAGCACAATTTGATGCAAATTCTTCAGTCTCTTTTTGTGCTTTGAACGAATGTCCTTTATGTTGTTAATATCCACAATCTCCTGGTCATCAAGGAATTTGACACGAATTGAATCTGCAAATATTTTTAATTTGTGGTTAAATGTTTTATGATGTTGGCTTTTTTCTTAATTTGATGTTCTTACCTGTAGCCTTTGCATGGTCAGCATGAGTCGCCCCCCTGCTCATCATTTTTTCAGCATCAGAAGGTCCTCCAGCCTTCATAGTGTCAGCATCAGCAGGTCCTCCAGCCTTCATAGTGTCAGCATCAGCAGGTCCTCCAGCCTTCATAGTGTCAGCATCAGCAAGTCCTCCAGCCTTCATAGTGTCAGCATCAGCAGGTCCTCCAGCCTTCATAGTGTCAGCATCAGCAGGTCCTCCAGCCTTCATAGTATCAACATCAGCAGGTCCTCCAGTCTTCATAGTATCAGCATCAGCAGAACCTCCAGAGCTTACATCTGACCAAAATGACATCATAAAAATACCCCTTTACTTGTAGTTACTAATTACCAAAATTACAACTGTTAAAAGGGCACAATATCGCTTCACAAAAGAAGTTTTTTTGCCAAATAAAACTGTTATTAGTATGTTTTGTTATAAAACGTTTCTGTATGTTTATCAACAAACTTTTTACACACTTACTGATAATTGTAAAATTTAGTTGTCAGCTTGGTATAAAACATATGCTTTAATAGAAAAGTTGAATCCTTACTACTTACTTTCTGACAACAATTTTAATGCTTGTCTTGCATCTTCCACTAGCTCTCCCGGGTCAGTGATGTTGTAAAACCTTTCTGCCACTTCAACTGAATGTCCTTCAGCTCTTGCCACAGCTGCTTGAACTGTTTTGGGGGCTTTACTGACCTTTTTTGTAATTAATTTCCTAGTGTCAGTAACTGTTACTTCTTTGTTAAAACAAAACAAACTTATTTGTTTGTAAAGCTTATTAAATTCCGAAGCTTGCATTTTAATTGCCTGATTTTGCACTTTTAATGATGGAAATACTTTATCCTCTGCTGAAGGTGTTAGGCCTAGATATTTCCACAAATGAACAGAGGTGCACTTTAACTCTTGTAGTTCACTGTGAGATAGTACAATGCACCCCTGCCGTTTCTTTTCCTTTTGATCTGAAACCATGATTGAAAAGTTTTTGTTCTCTGTTTCTCCAGCATCGCGAAGTTCTGAGTGAGTCATGCCTGTTAGCACACATGATCTGCATCCTTGCTTGCAAATTATTTTTAGAAATAAATCAGATACTATCAATGATGTATCTTCTTTTGTCAAACTACCAGGCTCAGATTTCCTTAGTAAATTTGCCTTTTGTGCAGTTTCTTGTTTCTCATATTCAACAACTGCACTACCTGGAAACTGGCAATCTTTTAAATTTTTGGTTGCATTCGCCTTCACTATGCATTCTCGTTTTTCTTTTTTGCTTCTTTGCCTTGCCATCCATTGACTCACAAGAATAATCAATTTTCTGACATCCCTTTTATAAATCTTGCTATAGTATATCTGGACATACTGCAAAAAATTTTGAAAAGTAGCAAGGTAAGTGTATCTTGTGCTGTCTCTTCCACTGCAGTTTGCCTTGATTGTTAATTTTTTGTAAATTTTATCTGGAAATCTTAAGTTCTCCAAATCGTTGTCCAACAAGGCTCTGATCTGTCTGCAATATGTAGTAGCTGATTCTTTGCAGCATTCATTTCTTTTACCAAATCCCACATGGACAATTTCCTCTTTGTAGCATTCTAATATGTCGTTAAGTTCTAATATTTTTGGTATTGAACGTTGTTCTGCAACACTTAGCGGAAGTGTGACCTCAGGGTGGATTCTAGCCATATGACTTTTCAAGCCATATATACCTCTACCACACAAGTAGCAAATGAATCCCCTAAAATTTTGGTAACTTCCAGTTCTACTTTTTTTCGAAAAGCTGTCATAAAAAAATAGTTCTTGATTTACTTCGGGATGTTTTTTTCGATGGTGTGTAACATTTACATACTGCTTGAAGCAAAATGGACAATGCCTTTTTCTCCTGAAATCAGTTTGTTGCAAAGTCATATCATAATGTACAAAGTTTATGGGGAAAAAATCCACATACCTTTTATAGCCTATTGGTGAGCAGGACCTGCATGACAAAAAATCACATATTGCACATTTGTTTCCAGTTAGATACAGAGACAAGTCTAGCATATATTTATGAATATATTTGTTTTGCTAACAATCACTTATGCAAGTCAACCTGCAAAGCAGTGATTCTTAAACTGTGTCCCCTGGCACACTAGTGCTCCGCAAGAGATTTCCAATTTAAAAACTACAAACATTCTCTGGGTTAATAACAGATTGCAAGCAGGCATGACAACATTAAAAATCTATTTTTTGTTGCAAACTAGCGTTTTGGACAACTTTTGTCATGTTATCCTGCAACATAACCTGCGGAATGATAAAGTAGTTTGTAAATCAGACACATGCTTAAAAAGTTCAGGAATCACTCTGGAAAGATCTATTTAACCCCACCAGTGATAAGTTGTACTATACCTAGTATAACTTACGAAAATTAAGAAAGAAAAAGATTAATCATTCATAAAAATGTATGGCAAAGTTACTTTTTACCATTAGGGGTTTTTGTTTTGTATACACTTGTATTATTTCAGCCTGTCACTTACAATCCACTTGAAGAACTTGAGGATGCACTTGTTGAGAAGGAATGTTTTCTGCAACACATAACACCCATTAGTTAAACAATCAAATAAATTAATACATGATTCATTTAGCTAGGCAAATGATTCTAACAATTAAATTATTTCGCACATAATTCCATTCTGATATGACTACTTACTTTTGACGAAGTTTTCTTTGTTGTGCAATAGTTTCCAGCAAACTACTTTTCCTAAATGCATGTTAAGTTTAAGAGGAGAAACAAATTTACTATGTCATCAACATACCCTTCACTATCAGATTCTTTACTACTCTCTTCAGTGGAACTACAAGAACTTGAACCAGCACTAATGAACAAATATTTCAACATGTTCACACATTAACGCTTTGTGCATTTGTATATTGCTTACATACCTCTCAGAAACGCTACTGTCACTGGTGATTTTTGGCCTTTTCCTGTCATGTAAAAAAACCACAGTTTACAACAATGTCTTTTTTTGAGCTGATTAATGCGCCTGATGCTAGTTTTCTGCAATCTGGCAAAATTTGGCTGGAATCAAATGCGAATTATACTTGTAGTTAAGCATATTTGGTAAGAAACAAAGCAAAATCACTTTGTGTGATGCACATGTGCGGCCCTCGATCCAATTTTGACATTTATAATTGGCCCTACAGTAACAAAGGTTGCCCACCCCTGCTGTATGCCATAGAATGAATACAAAGCAGTAAAAGCACAAGTCACCTTCCTCTTTTTCCTCTCAATTCGGAGTCTGATGTCAACGTTGAGTCAGAACTAAATCAGATATGTGTTACAGGAAAGTGAACAAAAACAGCTATTAAAATGTAGCATTCACCTGTCTTCTTCGACTCTAGCTCTTTCATATTCATTCATAATGTTAGACACTAATGGTTACTTACTCGACCTTTCTTCTCAGATAGCAATCTCACCTCACCGACGTTTAGCACATACGCTTTCACTCGTACTGATAATTCAGGTAATCCAAAATCTTACAAAACCGCATTCAAATTCGACCATGAGACATTATAATATTAACCAATTGCATCCACAAATTTAAAAATGTATCAAAAAAGTTTATATCTTGCGTAGGAATAATTAGAGATGGAGTCGGATATAAAATATACATCAATCGTTGTTTTTTTTCTTTTACGTAACGCACGTGTAGATGCAGAATCCAAAATGCCAAAAAGCTACCAATACAAGAGGAGGCTAAAAAAGCAAAATTAACTGATATCACGACTAACTTTCAGTTACAATTTATTACAATTGACTTTTTTCTCAATCTCTCAATTTGTTTTATGTGTCTGACCGCGCAAAACGACAGGCCGAACCAGAAACAGAAAGCACATTACATTTATCACAAGCACATGGCAAAATTTTAAACATATCACCGTCAAAAAGAGTCACACCATATTATACCGAGTTCAGAAATAACAGAGTCATGACCGCTCGCGCAATAGAATTTGGTCGCTTATTTTATACCTTATTGTCTCCCAAACACAAACGAATCAAGATAAAAATAAACGGTTTTCACGAGCCCACTTGGTACTGCAGTCAGATTGAACATGCAAAGTTTCAGCTTGTTCTGATCAGTAAAACAGAATTAACAAGCGCACATCGTAAGTATTTTTAAAGTTTGACCGCTCGCGCAATAGAATTCGGTCGCTTATTTTATACTTTACTGTCTCCCAAACACAAACGAATTAAGATAAAATGAAACGGTTTTCACGAGCCCACTTGGTACTGCAGTCAGATAGAACTTGCAAAGTTTTAGCTTGTTCTGGTCAGTAAAATAGAATTAACAAGCGCACATCGTAAGCATTTTCGAGTCATGACCGCTAGCGCAATAGAATTCGGTCGCTTATTTTATACTTTATTGTCTCCCAAACAGAAACGAATTAAGATAAAATGAAACGGTTTTCACGAGCCCACTTGGTACTGCAGTCAGATAGAACTTGCAAAGTTTCAGCTTGTTCTGATCAGTAAAACAGAATTAACAAGCGCACATCGTAAGTATTTTTAAAGTTTGACCGCTCGCGCAATAGAATTCGGTCGCTTATTTTATACTTTACTGTCTCCCAAACACAAACGAATTAAGATAAAATGAAACGGTTTTCACGAGCCCACTTGGTACTGCAGTCAGATTGAACTTGCAAAGTTTCAGCTTGTTCTGATCAGTAAAACAGAATTAACAAGCGCACATCGTAAGTATTTTCGAGTCATGACCGCTCGCGCAATGGAATTCGGTCGCTTATTTTATACCTTATTGTCTTCCAAACACAAACGAATCAAGATAAAATGAAACGGTTTTCACGAGCCCACTTGGTACTGCAGTCAGATAGAACTTGCAAAGTTTCAGCTTGTTCTGATCAGTAAAACAGAATTAACAAGCGCACATCGTAAGTATTTTCGAGTCATGACCGCTAGCGCAATGGAATTCGGTCGCTTATTTTATACCTTATTGTCTTCCAAACACAAACGAATCAAGATAAAATGAAACGGTTTTCACGAGCCCACTTGGTACTGCAGTCAGATAGAACTTGCAAAGTTTCAGCTTGTTCTGATCAGTAAAACAGAATTAACAAGCGCACATCGTAAGTATTTTCGAGTCATGACCGCTAGCGCATTAGAATTTGGTCGCTTATTTTATACTTTACTGTCTCCCAAACACAAACGAATTAAGATAAAATGAAACGGTTTTCACGAGCCCACTTGGTACTGCAGTCAGATAGAACTTGCAAAGTTTCAGCTTGTTCTGATCAGTAAAACAGAATTAACAAGCGCACATCGTAAGTATTTTCGAGTCATGACCGCTAGCGCATTAGAATTTGGTCGCTTATTTTATACTTTACTGTCTCCCAAACACAAACGAATTAAGATAAAATGAAACGGTTTTCACGAGCCCACTTGGTACTGCAGTCAGATAGAACTTGCAAAGTTTCAGCTTGTTCTGATCAGTAAAACAGAATTAACAAGCGCACATCGTAAGTATTTTCGAGTCATGACCGCTAGCGCAATGGAATTCGGTCGCTTATTTTATACCTTACTGTCTTCCAAACACAAACGAATCAAGATAAAATTAAACGGTTTTCACGAGCCCACTTGGTACTGCAGTCAGATAGAACTTGCAAAGTTTCAGCTTGTTCTGATCAGTAAAACAGAATTAACAAGCGCACATCGTAAGTATTTTCGAGTCATGACCGCTCGCGCAATGGAATTCGGTCGCTTATTTTATACCTTATTGTCTTCCAAACACAAACGAATCAAGATAAAATGAAACGGTTTTCACGAGCCCACTTGGTACTGCAGTCAGATAGAACTTGCAAAGTTTCAGCTTGTTCTGATCAGTAAAACAGAATTAACAAGCGCACATCGTAAGTATTTTCGAGTCATGACCGCTAGCGCAATGGAATTCGGTCGCTTATTTTATACCTTATTGTCTTCCAAACACAAACGAATCAAGATAAAATGAAACGGTTTTCACGAGCCCACTTGGTACTGCAGTCAGATAGAACTTGCAAAGTTTCAGCTTGTTCTGATCAGTAAAACAGAATTAACAAGCGCACATCGTAAGTATTTTCGAGTCATGACCGCTAGCGCATTAGAATTTGGTCGCTTATTTTATACTTTACTGTCTCCCAAACACAAACGAATTAAGATAAAATGAAACGGTTTTCACGAGCCCACTTGGTACTGCAGTCAGATAGAACTTGCAAAGTTTCAGCTTGTTCTGATCAGTAAAACAGAATTAACAAGCGCACATCGTAAGTATTTTCGAGTCATGACCGCTAGCGCATTAGAATTTGGTCGCTTATTTTATACTTTACTGTCTCCCAAACACAAACGAATTAAGATAAAATGAAACGGTTTTCACGAGCCCACTTGGTACTGCAGTCAGATAGAACTTGCAAAGTTTCAGCTTGTTCTGATCAGTAAAACAGAATTAACAAGCGCACATCGTAAGTATTTTCGAGTCATGACCGCTAGCGCAATGGAATTCGGTCGCTTATTTTATACCTTACTGTCTTCCAAACACAAACGAATCAAGATAAAATTAAACGGTTTTCACGAGCCCACTTGGTACTGCAGTCAGATAGAACTTGCAAAGTTTCAGCTTGTTCTGATCAGTAAAACAGAATTAACAAGCGCACATCGTAAGTATTTTCGAGTCATGACCGCTCGCGCAATGGAATTCGGTCGCTTATTTTATACCTTATTGTCTTCCAAACACAAACGAATCAAGATAAAATGAAACGGTTTTCACGAGCCCACTTGGTACTGCAGTCAGATAGAACTTGCAAAGTTTCAGCTTGTTCTGATCAGTAAAACAGAATTAACAAGCGCACATCGTAAGTATTTTCGAGTCATGACCGCTAGCGCAATGGAATTCGGTCGCTTATTTTATACCTTATTGTCTTCCAAACACAAACGAATCAAGATAAAATGAAACGGTTTTCACGAGCCCACTTGGTACTGCAGTCAGATAGAACTTGCAAAGTTTCAGCTTGTTCTGATCAGTAAAACAGAATTAACAAGCGCACATCGTAAGTATTTTCGAGTCATGACCGCTAGCGCATTAGAATTTGGTCGCTTATTTTATACTTTACTGTCTCCCAAACACAAACGAATTAAGATAAAATGAAACGGTTTTCACGAGCCCACTTGGTACTGCAGTCAGATAGAACTTGCAAAGTTTCAGCTTGTTCTGATCAGTAAAACAGAATTAACAAGCGCACATCGTAAGTATTTTCGAGTCATGACCGCTAGCGCATTAGAATTTGGTCGCTTATTTTATACTTTACTGTCTCCCAAACACAAACGAATTAAGATAAAATGAAACGGTTTTCACGAGCCCACTTGGTACTGCAGTCAGATAGAACTTGCAAAGTTTCAGCTTGTTCTGATCAGTAAAACAGAATTAACAAGCGCACATCGTAAGTATTTTCGAGTCATGACCGCTAGCGCAATGGAATTCGGTCGCTTATTTTATACCTTATTGTCTTCCAAACACAAACGAATCAAGATAAAATGAAACGGTTTTCACGAGCCCACTTGGTACTGCAGTCAGATAGAACTTGCAAAGTTTCAGCTTGTTCTGATCAGTAAAACAGAATTAACAAGCGCACATCGTAAGTATTTTCGAGTCATGACCGCTAGCGCATTAGAATTTGGTCGCTTATTTTATACTTTACTGTCTCCCAAACACAAACGAATCAAGATAAAATGAAACGGTTTTCACGAGCCCACTTGGTACTGCAGTCAGATAGAACTTGCAAAGTTTCAGCTTGTTCTGATCAGTAAAACAGAATTAACAAGCGCACATCGTAAGTATTTTTAAAGTTTGACCGCTCGCGCAATAGAATTCGGTCGCTTATTTTATACTTTACTGTCTCCCAAACACAAACGAATTAAGATAAAATGAAACGGTTTTCACGAGCCCACTTGGTACTGCAGTCAGATTGAACTTGCAAAGTTTCAGCTTGTTCTGATCAGTAAAACAGAATTAACAAGCGCACATCGTAAGTATTTTCGAGTCATGACCGCTCGCGCAATGGAATTCGGTCGCTTATTTTATACCTTATTGTCTTCCAAACACAAACGAATCAAGATAAAATTAAACGGTTTTCACGATCCCACTTGGTACTGCAGTCAGATAGAACTTGCAAAGTTTCAGCTTGTTCTGATCAGTAAAACAGAATTAACAAGCGCACATCGTAAGTATTTTCGAGTCATGACCGCTAGCGCAATGGAATTCGGTCGCTTATTTTATACCTTATTGTCTTCCAAACACAAACGAATCAAGATAAAATGAAACGGTTTTCACGAGCCCACTTGGTACTGCAGTCAGATAGAACTTGCAAAGTTTCAGCTTGTTCTGATCAGTAAAACAGAATTAACAAGCGCACATCGTAAGTATTTTCGAGTCATGACCGCTAGCGCAATGGAATTCGGTCGCTTATTTTATACCTTATTGTCTTCCAAACACAAACGAATCAAGATAAAATGAAACGGTTTTCACGAGCCCACTTGGTACTGCAGTCAGATAGAACTTGCAAAGTTTCAGCTTGTTCTGATCAGTAAAACAGAATTAACAAGCGCACATCGTAAGTATTTTCGAGTCATGACCGCTAGCGCATTAGAATTTGGTCGCTTATTTTATACTTTACTGTCTCCCAAACACAAACGAATTAAGATAAAATGAAACGGTTTTCACGAGCCCACTTGGTACTGCAGTCAGATAGAACTTGCAAAGTTTCAGCTTGTTCTGATCAGTAAAACAGAATTAACAAGCGCACATCGTAAGTATTTTTAAAGTTTGACCGCTCGCGCAATAGAATTCGGTCGCTTATTTTATACTTTACTGTCTCCCAAACACAAACGAATTAAGATAAAATTAAACGGTTTTCACGAGCCCACTTGGTACTGCAGTCAGATAGAACTTGCAAAGTTTCAGCTTGTTCTGATCAGTAAAACAGAATTAACAAGCGCACATCGTAAGTATTTTCGAGTCATGACCGCTAGCGCAATGGAATTCGGTCGCTTATTTTATACCTTATTGTCTTCCAAACACAAACGAATCAAGATAAAATGAAACGGTTTTCACGATCCCACTTGGTACTGCAGTCAGATAGAACTTGCAAAGTTTCAGCTTGTTCTGATCAGTAAAACAGAATTAACAAGCGCACATCGTAAGTATTTTCGAGTCATGACCGCTAGCGCAATGGAATTCGGTCGCTTATTTTATACCTTATTGTCTTCCAAACACAAACGAATCAAGATAAAATTAAACGGTTTTCACGAGCCCACTTGGTACTGCAGTCAGATAGAACTTGCAAAGTTTCAGCTTGTTCTGATCAGTAAAACAGAATTAACAAGCGCACATCGTAAGTATTTTCGAGTCATGACCGCTAGCGCATTAGAATTTGGTCGCTTATTTTATACTTTACTGTCTCCCAAACACAAACGAATTAAGATAAAATTAAACGGTTTTCACGAGCCCACTTGGTACTGCAGTCAGATAGAACTTGCAAAGTTTCAGCTTGTTCTGATCAGTAAAACAGAATTAACAAGCGCACATCGTAAGTATTTTCGAGTCATGACCGCTAGCGCATTAGAATTTGGTCGCTTATTTTATACTTTACTGTCTCCCAAACACAAACGAATTAAGATAAAATGAAACGGTTTTCACGAGCCCACTTGGTACTGCAGTCAGATAGAACTTGCAAAGTTTCAGCTTGTTCTGATCAGTAAAACAGAATTAACAAGCGCACATCGTAAGTATTTTCGAGTCATGACCGCTAGCGCATTAGAATTTGGTCGCTTATTTTATACTTTACTGTCTCCCAAACACAAACGAATTAAGATAAAATGAAACGGTTTTCACGAGCCCACTTGGTACTGCAGTCAGATTGAACTTGCAAAGTTTCAGCTTGTTCTGATCAGTAAAACAGAGTTAACAAGCGCACATCGTAAGTATTTTCGAGTCATGACCGCTAGCGCAATGGAATTCGGTCGCTTATTTTATACCTTATTGTCTTCCAAACACAAACGAATCAAGATAAAATGAAACGGTTTTCACGAGCCCACTTGGTACTGCAGTCAGATAGAACTTGCAAAGTTTCAGCTTGTTCTGATCAGTAAAACAGAATTAACAAGCGCACATCGTAAGTATTTTCGAGTCATGACCGCTAGCGCATTAGAATTTGGTCGCTTATTTTATACTTTACTGTCTCCCAAACACAAACGAATTAAGATAAAATGAAACGGTTTTCACGAGCCCACTTGGTACTGCAGTCAGATAGAACTTGCAAAGTTTCAGCTTGTTCTGATCAGTAAAACAGAATTAACAAGCGCACATCGTAAGTATTTTTAAAGTTTGACCGCTCGCGCAATAGAATTCGGTCGCTTATTTTATACTTTACTGTCTCCCAAACACAAACGAATTAAGATAAAATTAAACGGTTTTCACGAGCCCACTTGGTACTGCAGTCAGATAGAACTTGCAAAGTTTCAGCTTGTTCTGATCAGTAAAACAGAATTAACAAGCGCACATCGTAAGTATTTTCGAGTCATGACCGCTAGCGCAATGGAATTCGGTCGCTTATTTTATACCTTATTGTCTTCCAAACACAAACGAATCAAGATAAAATGAAACGGTTTTCACGAGCCCACTTGGTACTGCAGTCAGATAGAACTTGCAAAGTTTCAGCTTGTTCTGATCAGTAAAACAGAATTAACAAGCGCACATCGTAAGTATTTTCGAGTCATGACCGCTAGCGCAATGGAATTCGGTCGCTTATTTTATACCTTATTGTCTTCCAAACACAAACGAATCAAGATAAAATTAAACGGTTTTCACGAGCCCACTTGGTACTGCAGTCAGATAGAACTTGCAAAGTTTCAGCTTGTTCTGATCAGTAAAACAGAATTAACAAGCGCACATCGTAAGTATTTTCGAGTCATGACCGCTAGCGCATTAGAATTTGGTCGCTTATTTTATACTTTACTGTCTCCCAAACACAAACGAATTAAGATAAAATTAAACGGTTTTCACGAGCCCACTTGGTACTGCAGTCAGATAGAACTTGCAAAGTTTCAGCTTGTTCTGATCAGTAAAACAGAATTAACAAGCGCACATCGTAAGTATTTTCGAGTCATGACCGCTAGCGCATTAGAATTTGGTCGCTTATTTTATACTTTACTGTCTCCCAAACACAAACGAATCAAGATAAAATGAAACGGTTTTCACGAGCCCACTTGGTACTGCAGTCAGATAGAACTTGCAAAGTTTCAGCTTGTTCTGATCAGTAAAACAGAATTAACAAGCGCACATCGTAAGTATTTTTAAAGTTTGACCGCTCGCGCAATAGAATTCGGTCGCTTATTTTATACTTTACTGTCTCCCAAACACAAACGAATTAAGATAAAATGAAACGGTTTTCACGAGCCCACTTGGTACTGCAGTCAGATTGAACTTGCAAAGTTTCAGCTTGTTCTGATCAGTAAAACAGAATTAACAAGCGCACATCGTAAGTATTTTCGAGTCATGACCGCTCGCGCAATGGAATTCGGTCGCTTATTTTATACCTTATTGTCTCCCAAACACAAACGAATTAAGATAAAATGAAACGGTTTTCACGAGCCCACTTGGTACTGCAGTCAGATTGAACTTGCAAAGTTTCAGCTTGTTCTGATCAGTAAAACAGAATTAACAAGCGCACATCGTAAGTATTTTCGAGTCATGACCGCTAGCGCATTAGAATTTGGTCGCTTATTTTATACTTTACTGTCTCCCAAACACAAACGAATTAAGATAAAATGAAACGGTTTTCACGAGCCCACTTGGTACTGCAGTCAGATAGAACTTGCAAAGTTTCAGCTTGTTCTGATCAGTAAAACAGAATTAACAAGCGCACATCGTAAGTATTTTCGAGTCATGACCGCTAGCGCATTAGAATTTGGTCGCTTATTTTATACTTTACTGTCTCCCAAACACAAACGAATCAAGATAAAATGAAACGGTTTTCACGAGCCCACTTGGTACTGCAGTCAGATAGAACTTGCAAAGTTTCAGCTTGTTCTGATCAGTAAAACAGAATTAACAAGCGCACATCGTAAGTATTTTTAAAGTTTGACCGCTCGCGCAATAGAATTCGGTCGCTTATTTTATACTTTACTGTCTCCCAAACACAAACGAATCAAGATAAAATGAAACGGTTTTCACGAGCCCACTTGGTACTGCAGTCAGATAGAACTTGCAAAGTTTCAGCTTGTTCTGATCAGTAAAACAGAATTAACAAGCGCACATCGTAAGTATTTTTAAAGTTTGACCGCTCGCGCAATAGAATTCGGTCGCTTATTTTATACTTTACTGTCTCCCAAACACAAACGAATTAAGATAAAATTAAACGGTTTTCACGAGCCCACTTGGTACTGCAGTCAGATAGAACTTGCAAAGTTTCAGCTTGTTCTGATCAGTAAAACAGAATTAACAAGCGCACATCGTAAGTATTTTCGAGTCATGACCGCTCGCGCAATGGAATTCGGTCGCTTATTTTATACCTTATTGTCTCCCAAACACAAACGAATTAAGATAAAATGAAACGGTTTTCACGAGCCCACTTGGTACTGCAGTCAGATTGAACTTGCAAAGTTTCAGCTTGTTCTGATCAGTAAAACAGAATTAACAAGCGCACATCGTAAGTATTTTCGAGTCATGACCGCTAGCGCATTAGAATTTGGTCGCTTATTTTATACTTTACTGTCTCCCAAACACAAACGAATTAAGATAAAATGAAACGGTTTTCACGAGCCCACTTGGTACTGCAGTCAGATAGAACTTGCAAAGTTTCAGCTTGTTCTGATCAGTAAAACAGAATTAACAAGCGCACATCGTAAGTATTTTCGAGTCATGACCGCTAGCGCATTAGAATTTGGTCGCTTATTTTATACTTTACTGTCTCCCAAACACAAACGAATTAAGATAAAATGAAACGGTTTTCACGAGCCCACTTGGTACTGCAGTCAGATAGAACTTGCAAAGTTTCAGCTTGTTCTGATCAGTAAAACAGAATTAACAAGCGCACATCGTAAGTATTTTTAAAGTTTGACCGCTAGCGCAATAGAATTCGGTCGCTTATTTTATACTTTACTGTCTCCCAAACACAAACGAATTAAGATAAAATGAAACGGTTTTCACGATCCCACTTGGTACTGCAGTCAGATAGAACTTGCAAAGTTTCAGCTTGTTCTGATCAGTAAAACAGAATTAACAAGCGCACATCGTAAGTATTTTCGAGTCATGACCGCTCGCGCAATGGAATTCGGTCGCTTATTTTATACCTTATTGTCTTCCAAACACAAACGAATCAAGATAAAATTAAACGGTTTTCACGAGCCCACTTGGTACTGCAGTCAGATAGAACTTGCAAAGTTTCAGCTTGTTCTGATCAGTAAAACAGAATTAACAAGCGCACATCGTAAGTATTTTCGAGTCATGACCGCTAGCGCATTAGAATTTGGTCGCTTATTTTATACTTTACTGTCTCCCAAACACAAACGAATTAAGATAAAATGAAACGGTTTTCACGAGCCCACTTGGTACTGCAGTCAGATAGAACTTGCAAAGTTTCAGCTTGTTCTGATCAGTAAAACAGAATTAACAAGCGCACATCGTAAGTATTTTCGAGTCATGACCGCTAGCGCATTAGAATTTGGTCGCTTATTTTATACTTTACTGTCTCCCAAACACAAACGAATTAAGATAAAATGAAACGGTTTTCACGAGCCCACTTGGTACTGCAGTCAGATAGAACTTGCAAAGTTTCAGCTTGTTCTGATCAGTAAAACAGAATTAACAAGCGCACATCGTAAGTATTTTTAAAGTTTGACCGCTCGCGCAATAGAATTCGGTCGCTTATTTTATACTTTACTGTCTCCCAAACACAAACGAATTAAGATAAAATTAAACGGTTTTCACGAGCCCACTTGGTACTGCAGTCAGATAGAACTTGCAAAGTTTCAGCTTGTTCTGATCAGTAAAACAGAATTAACAAGCGCACATCGTAAGTATTTTCGAGTCATGACCGCTCGCGCAATGGAATTCGGTCGCTTATTTTATACCTTATTGTCTTCCAAACACAAACGAATCAAGATAAAATTAAACGGTTTTCACGAGCCCACTTGATACTGCAGTCAGATAGAACTTGCAAAGTTTCAGCTTGTTCTGATCAGTAAAACAGAATTAACAAGCGCACATCGTAAGTATTTTCGAGTCATGACCGCTAGCGCATTAGAATTTGGTCGCTTATTTTATACTTTACTGTCTCCCAAACACAAACGAATTAAGATAAAATGAAACGGTTTTTACGACCCCACTTGGTACTGCAGTCAGATAGAACTTGCAAAGTTTCAGCTTGTTCTGATCAGTAAAACAGAATTAACAAGCGCACATCGTAAGTATTTTCGAGTCATGACCGCTAGCGCATTAGAATTTGGTCGCTTATTTTATACTTTACTGTCTCCCAAACACAAACGAATTAAGATAAAATGAAACGGTTTTCACGAGCCCACTTGGTACTGCAGTCAGATAGAACTTGCAAAGTTTCAGCTTGTTCTGATCAGTAAAACAGAATTAACAAGCGCACATCGTAAGTATTTTCGAGTCATGACCGCTAGCGCATTAGAATTTGGTCGCTTATTTTATACTTTACTGTCTCCCAAACACAAACGAATTAAGATAAAATGAAACGGTTTTCACGAGCCCACTTGGTACTGCAGTCAGATAGAACTTGCAAAGTTTCAGCTTGTTCTGATCAGTAAAACAGAATTAACAAGCGCACATCGTAAGTATTTTCGAGTCATGACCGCTCGCGCATTAGAATTTGGTCGCTTATTTTATACTTTACTGTCTCCCAAACACAAACGAATTAAGATAAAATGAAACGGTTTTCACGAGCCCACTTGGTACTGCAGTCAGATAGAACTTGCAAAGTTTCAGCTTGTTCTGATCAGTAAAACAGAATTAACAAGCGCACATCGTAAGTATTTTTAAAGTTTGACCGCTCGCGCAATAGAATTCGGTCGCTTATTTTATACTTTACTGTCTCCCAAACACAAACGAATTAAGATAAAATGAAACGGTTTTCACGAGCCCACTTGGTACTGCAGTCAGATAGAACTTGCAAAGTTTCAGCTTGTTCTGATCAGTAAAACAGAATTAACAAGCGCACATCGTAAGTATTTTCGAGTCATGACCGCTCGCGCAATGGAATTCGGTCGCTTATTTTATACCTTATTGTCTTCCAAACACAAACGAATCAAGATAAAATTAAACGGTTTTCACGAGCCCACTTGATACTGCAGTCAGATAGAACTTGCAAAGTTTCAGCTTGTTCTGATCAGTAAAACAGAATTAACAAGCGCACATCGTAAGTATTTTCGAGTCATGACCGCTAGCGCATTAGAATTTGGTCGCTTATTTTATACTTTACTGTCTCCCAAACACAAACGAATTAAGATAAAATGAAACGGTTTTTACGAGCCCACTTGGTACTGCAGTCAGATAGAACTTGCAAAGTTTCAGCTTGTTCTGATCAGTAAAACAGAATTAACAAGCGCACATCGTAAGTATTTTCGAGTCATGACCGCTAGCGCATTAGAATTTGGTCGCTTATTTTATACTTTACTGTCTCCCAAACACAAACGAATTAAGATAAAATGAAACGGTTTTCACGAGCCCACTTGGTACTGCAGTCAGATAGAACTTGCAAAGTTTCAGCTTGTTCTGATCAGTAAAACAGAATTAACAAGCGCACATCGTAAGTATTTTCGAGTCATGACCGCTCGCGCATTAGAATTTGGTCGCTTATTTTATACTTTACTGTCTCCCAAACACAAACGAATTAAGATAAAATGAAACGGTTTTCACGAGCCCACTTGGTACTGCAGTCAGATAGAACTTGCAAAGTTTCAGCTTGTTCTGATCAGTAAAACAGAATTAACAAGCGCACATCGTAAGTATTTTCGAGTCATGACCGCTCGCGCATTAGAATTTGGTCGCTTATTTTATACTTTACTGTCTCCCAAACACAAACGAATTAAGATAAAATGAAACGGTTTTCACGAGCCCACTTGGTACTGCAGTCAGATAGAACTTGCAAAGTTTCAGCTTGTTCTGATCAGTAAAACAGAAATAACAAGCGTACATCGTAAGTATTTTTAAAGTTTGACCGCTCGCGCAATAAAATTTGGTCGCTTATTTTATACTCTACTGTCTCCCAAACACAAATGAAATAAGATAAAGTTAAACAGTTTTCACGGACCAAATTAGGACTACAGTCTTTTACGTGTTTTATTTTAAGTTTTCCAGTTTGAATGATGATTTTGCTTTGAAATAGTAAAACTGAGTTTGAACTGATTGCAGTAGTATTACAATTTGCTGTTCCATCTTTTTGCGTTGTTAATTTCATATCTGACACAAAGTGTTTTGATCGCAGCACTGCGTGATATTATTAAAATTCAAAATGGTCATTGTGTTGTTATTGATGCAACAAGGTATCGTGACGTCACAAAGCCTTTTATGTCACACAGGCGTTGGAAATTTGGCGGATTTTATATTTTTTGTTCCGATAGGGCCAGAGTCAGTTATCAAATACCAAAACTGCTACATATTGTATCAAATCATGTTTATGGCCCAAGGATCGGCACACAACTTTTAAAGCACTTCTTCTGTGTTGAATTCTGTCCTTCCTCAGACTATGCCAACTAGTGCAAACTGTCGTGACATTCCAATTTACCAATTAAAAACGCACCGTTAACACAACATGAAACTAACGAATTTGTTACAAGAAGTTATGCCTTCACTCGAGCGTTGAAAACTTGAAATATTATTGTACCTTGTGGATTATTACTGCAGCGTACAAAAACTCGAAACAAATTTGTTACTTGAAACGAACTTGTTACTTGAAACGAATTTGTTACAAGTAGTTATGCCTTCACTCGGGGCTGAAATCTTGAAACATTGTTGCACCTTGTGGATTATTACTGCAGCATACAAAAACTGGAAACAAATTTGTAACTGGAAACGAAAGTGTTACAAGAAGTTATGCCTTCACTCGGGTGTTGAAAACTTGAAATATTGTTGCACCTTGTGGATTATTACTGCAGCGTACAAAAACTCGAAACAAATTTGTTACTGGAAACGAAAGTGTTACAAGAAGTTATGCCTTCACTCGGGTGTTGAAAACTTGAAATATTGTTGCACCTTGTGGATTATTACTGCAGCGTACAAAAACTTGAAACGAATTTGTTACTTGAAACGAATTTGTTACTGGAAACGAATTTGTTACTGGAAACGAATTTGTTACAAGTAGTTATGCCTTCACTCGGGTGTTGAAAGCTTGAAATATTGTTGCACCTTGTGGATTATTACTGCAGCATACAAAAACTCGAAACAAATTTGGTACTTGAAACGAATTTGTTACCGGAAACGAATTTGTTACTTGAAACGAATTTGTTACAAGAAGATATGCCTTCACTCGGGCGTTGAAAACTTGAAATATTGTTGCACCTTGTGGTTTGTTACTGCACCGTACAAAAACTCAAACCAAATTTGTTACTTGAAACGAACTTGTTACTTGAAACGAATTTGTTACTTGAAACGAATTTGTTACAAGTAGTTATGCCTTCACTCGGGGCTGAAATCTTGAAATATTGTTGCACCTTGTGGATTATTACTGCAGCGTACAAAAACTCGAAACAAATTTGTTACTGGAAACAAATTTGTTACTTGAAACGAATTTGTTACAAGAAGTTATGCCTTCACTCGAGCGTTGAAAACTTGAAATATTATTGCACCTTGTGGATTATTACTGCAGCATACAAAAACTTGAAACGAATTTGTTACTTGAAACGAATTTGTTACTGGAAACGAATTTGTTACAAGTAGTTATGCCTTCACTCGGGCGTTGAAAGCTTGAAATATTGTTGCACCTTGTGGATTATTACTGCAGCATACAAAAACTCGAAACAAATTTGGTACTTGAAACGAATTTGTTACCGGAAACGAATTTGTTACTTGAAACGAATTTGTTACAAGAAGTTATGCCTTCACTCGGGCGTTGAAAACTTGAAATATTGTTGCACCTTGTGGTTTGTTACTGCACCGTACAAAAACTCGAAACAAATTTGGTACTTGAAACGAATTTGTTACCGGAAACGAATTTGTTACTGGAAACGAATTTGTTACAAGAAGTTATGCCTTCACTCGGGCGTTGAAAACTTGAAATATTGTTGCACCTTGTGGATTATTACTGCAGCATACAAAAACTGGAAACAAATTTGTTACTTGAAACGAATTTGTTACCGGAAACAAATTTGTTAGTTGAAACGAATTTGTTACCGGAAACGAATTTGTTACTGGAAACGAATTTGTTACAAGAAGTTATGCCTTCAATCGGGCGTTGAAAACTTGAAATATTGTTGCACCTTGTGGATTATTACTGCAGCATACAAAAACTGGAAACAAATTTGTTACTTGAAACGAATTTGTTACCGGAAACAAATTTGTTACTGGAAACGAATTTGTTACTTGAAACGAATTTGTTACAAGAAGTTATGCCTTCACTCGGGCGTTGAAAACTTGAAATATTGTTGCACCTTGTGGATTATTACTGCAGCATACAAAAACTGGAAACAAATTTGGTACTTGAAACGAATTTGTTACCGGAAACAAATTTGTTACTTGAAACGAATTTGTTACTTGAAACGAATTTGTTATTGGAAACGAATTTGTTACAAGAAGTTATGCCTTCACCCAAACGTTAAAAACTTGAAATATTGTTGCACCTTGTGGATTTTTACTGCAGCATACAAAAACTGGAAACAAATTTGTTACTTGAAACGAATTTGTTACCGGAAACAAATTTGTTAGTTGAAACGAATTTGTTACCGGAAACGAATTTGTTACTTGAAACGAATTTGTTACTGGAAACGAATTTGTTACAAGAAGTTATGCCTTCACCCAAACGTTAAAAACTTGAAATATTGTTGCACCTTGTGGATTTTTACTGCAGCGTACAAAAACTGGAAACAAATTTGTTACTTGAAACGAATTTGTTACTGGAAACGAATTTGTTACAAGAAGTTATGCCTTCACTCGGGCGTTGACAACTTGAAATATTGTTGCACCTTGTGGATTATTACTGCAGCATACAAAAACTGGAAACAAATTTGTTACTTGAAACGAATTTGTTACCGGAAACAAATTTGTTACTGGAAACGAATTTGTTACTTGAAACGAATTTGTTACAAGAAGTTATGCCTTCACTCGGGCGTTGAAAACTTGAAATATTGTTGCATCTTGTGGATTATTACTGCAGCATATAAAAACTGGAAACAAATTTGTTACTTGAAACGAATTTGTTACCGGAAACAAATTTGTTACTTGAAACGAATTTGTTACTTGAAACGAATTTGTTACCGGAAACGAATTTGTTACTGGAAACGAATTTGTTACAAGAAGTTATGCCTTCACTCGGGCGTTGAAAACATGAAATATTGTTGCACCTTGTGGATTATTACTGCAGCATACAAAAACTGGAAACAAATTTGTTACTTGAAACGAATTTGTTACCGGAAACAAATTTGTTACTGGAAACGAATTTGTTACTTGAAACGAATTTGTTACAAGAAGTTATGCCTTCACTCGGGCGTTGAAAACTTGAAATATTGTTGCACCTTGTGGATTATTACTGCAGCATACAAAAACTGGAAACAAATTTGTTACTTGAAACGAATTTGTTACCGGAAACAAATTTGTTACTTGAAACAAATTTGTTACTTGAAACGAATTTGTTACTTGAAACGAATTTGTTACTGGAAACGAATTTGTTACAAGAAGTTATGCCTTCACTCGGGCGTTGAAAACTTGAAATATTGTTGCACCTTGTGGATTATTACTGCAGCATACAAAAACTGGAAACAAATTTGTTACTTGAAACGAATTTGTTACCGGAAACAAATTTGTTACTTGAAACGAATTTGTTACTTGAAACGAATTTGTTATTGGAAACGAATTTGTTACAAGAAGTTATGCCTTCACCCAAACGTTAAAAACTTGAAATATTGTTGCACCTTGTGGATTTTTACTGCAGCATACAAAAACTGGAAACAAATTTGTTACTTGAAACGAATTTGTTACCGGAAACAAATTTGTTAGTTGAAACGAATTTGTTACCGGAAACGAATTTGTTACTGGAAACGAATTTGTTACAAGAAGTTATGCCTTCACTCGGGCGTTGAAAACTTGAAATATTGTTGCACCTTGTGGATTATTATTGCAGCATACAAAAACTCGAAACAAATTTGTTACTTGAAACGAATTTGTTACCGGAAACAAATTTGTTACTGGAAACGAATTTGTTACTTGAAACGAATTTGTTACTTGAAACGAATTTGTTACAAGAAGTTATGCCTTCACCCAAACGTTAAAAACTTGAAATATTGTTGCACCTTGTGGATTTTTACTGCAGCGTACAAAAACTGGAAACAAATTTGTTACTTGAAACGAATTTGTTACTGGAAACGAATTTGTTACAAGAAGTTATGCCTTCACTCGGGCGTTGAAAACTTGAAATATTGTTGCACCTTGTGGATTATTACTGCAGCATACAAAAACTGGAAACAAATTTGTTACTTGAAACGAATTTGTTACCGGAAACAAATTTGTTACTGGAAACGAATTTGTTACTTGAAACGAATTTGTTACAAGAAGTTATGCCTTCACTCGGGCGTTGAAAACTTGAAATATTGTTGCACCTTGTGGATTATTACTGCAGCATACAAAAACTGGAAACAAATTTGTTACTTGAAACGAATTTGTTACCGGAAACAAATTTGTTACTTGAAACGAATTTGTTACTTGAAACGAATTTGTTACTTGAAACGAATTTGTTACCGGAAACGAATTTGTTACTGGAAACGAATTTGTTGCAAGAAGTTATGCCTTCACTCGGGCGTTGAAAACTTGAAATATTGTTGCACCTTGTGGATTATTACTGCAGCATACAAAAACTGGAAACAAATTTGTTACTTGAAACGAATTTGTTACCGGAAACAAATTTGTTACTGGAAACGAATTTGTTACTTGAAACGAATTTGTTACAAGAAGTTATGCCTTCACTCGGGCGGTGAAACCTTGAAATATTGTTGCACCTTGTGGATTACTACTGCAGCATACAAAAACTCGAAACAAATTTGTTACTTGAAACGAATTTGTTACTGGAAACGAATTTGTTACAAGAAGTTATGCCTTCATCCAAACGTTGAAAACTTGAAATATTGTTGCACCTTGTGGATTATTACTTCAGCATACAAAAACTCGAAACAAATTTGTTACTTGAAACGAATTTGTTACCGGAAACAAATTTGTTACTTGAAACGAATTTGTTACCGGAAACAAATTTGTTACTTGAAACGAATTTGTTACTTGAAACGAATTTGTTACTGGAAACGAATTTGTTACAAGAAGTTATGCCTTCACCCAAACGTTTTCAACTTGAAATATTGTTGCACCTTGTGGATTTTTACTGCAGCGTACAAAAACTCGAAACAAATTTGTTACTTGAAACGAATTTGTTACTGGAAACGAATTTGTTACAAGAAGTTATGCCTTCATCCAAACGTTGAAAACTTGAAATATTGTTGCACCTTGTGGATTATTACTTCAGCAGACAAAAACTCGAAACAAATTTGTTACTTGAAACGAATTTGTTACCGGAAACAAATTTGTTACTGGAAACGAATTTGTTACAAGAAGTTATGCCTTCATCCAAACGTTGAAAACTTGAAATATTGTTGCCCCTTGTGGATTATTACTTCAGGATACAAAAACTCGAAACAAATTTGTTACTTGAAACGAATTTGTTACCGGAAACAAATTTGTTACTTGAAACGAATTTGTTACAAGTAGTTATGCCTTCACCCAAACGTTATAAACTTGAAATATTGTTGCACCTTGTGGATTTTTACTGCAGCGTACAAAACTCGAAACAAATTTGTTACTTGAAACGAATTTGTTACTGGAAACGAATTTGTTACAAGAAGTTATGCCTTCATCCAAACGTTGAAAACTTGAAATATTGTTGCACCTTGTGGATTATTACTTCAGCATACAAAAACTCGAAACAAATTTGTTACTTGAAACGAATTTGTTACCGGAAACAAATTTATTACTTGAAACGAATTTGTTACAAGAAGTTATGCCTTCACTCGGGCGTTGAAAACTTGAAATATTGTTGCACCTTGTGGCATATTACTGCAGCGTTCAAAAACTTGAAACAAATTTGTTACTTGAAACGAATTTGTTACTGGAAACAAATTTGTTACTGGAAATTGATTGGTGAAACTACGCTTAATATTGTGGGAATTTCGCTATGCATTTATTCACATAAAATTGATGCAGTGTGAATTTGTACTTAGAAACCCCAAGTGTATAATTTACGACATTTAAAATTTCGAAACAAATTTCGAAACATTTTTTATTTGCAATCCTCTACTGACATCTAGTAGTCAAAAGATATGTCCAAAATTTGTTTCGAAATTCGTAACGAGGTTATGGTCAAGAATATAAAAATTCGTTTCCGACCATATATAAGGTTATAACAGAACGATAAGTTTTTAATAAACAAAAACACCTTCGAAAACACAAACTAACCTAGCATGACCTTGCAATGCAAATATTTGTTTGTTTTAAGTACTTTGCTTCATCTCGGAACGAATAGTAGACACCAACGAAAGTGTATGATCAGCACAATCTGTTCGCCAACCCAAAACTCAAGAGATGACTGGAGATTGGTTAAACACAGTTTTAGAAGTTTCGCTGATGGTTTATTGCTCACAGGGACAAACTGAAAGTAAGTGTTAATTATCAGACACTTCATTTTTACATTAAACAAAAGCAAACATTCTCATTAGGTACCTGAAGGTATATAGACCTGGAAGGTAATAAGGCCCACTCCTCATATTTTGTATCTACAAGAAAAAATGCTTCCGTTTTGATGTAAATTTAAAATATATACGTACTTACAATGATTTACAAAGTTTTGGACTTGCAAGTTATGTGTAATTGTTATTGTGAACAGTCCAAATTTGGAAGTGTTTGTTTTCAATTTTTTTATACCTGTAAAGAAGTCGTTTATTCCTAGTTGTTAGTACCTTCAGATTAAGAGTTGTATGTCTTAGTTAACAGTATAAGTGTTGTTTAAGTTTATAGGGTTTCTTGTTTGAACTTTATTTCGACTAAAGCAAAGTATAAATGAGTTTGATTGGTTTCCAGACTAATTTTAAATTGATTTCTAGACAATCATGACAATGTTGGGCATTATAAACAGCATAGGTATGTAATAAAGCCTTCGTTTTTTCAACTGTCATCCTAAAAAACAAAACTTGCAAACGTCCTCTAAATCTGATGTTTACACGAATGTTTAATATCAACCTCTGTAACCATTACGCCAAATTTGGCCTGAAACTCTTAAATGGTTTTTCAGTTATCGCAATAGGGTTCTTGTTACCGGAGGTACCTTATGAAAATACATTAAAAATATAATAACTGCCGTGGAATGCAAACCCACGACAAAAAGCACTTCCTGGTGTCGCCCTTTACCAACTCGGCTACACGCTTAGTTGTAAGCCGTCAAAAGTCAACCCACAAGCACAGTTGCCTGTCACTTATGCTGCACATGTCAGCTTTGTAAGCATCAGCAGTACGACAAAACATTGAGATATTTTGACTGAGCACGCCTAGCATTGTTGTAATGTTTAGCGGTGCTTCAATAATAGAAATGAGTCGAATTGGTGTCACTGGGCGGGCAGCTAAGATTAATTATCATCTATCTAGGATCAGCACTGAAGCGTTCATCACACCAGCGATTATGGCATAAACATTCATGAATGAAAGTCCGCTAGACCCATTGAAGGCGACTTGTTTTGTTGATGCCTTCTCATATACATTGCCACCCGGATCGACTGGATTCGTTATAACACCTTCAACTGCACACTTTAGAGTGATCCCTGTTTTAAATTATGTTCTCCAAAAGTAATTCTCAAAAACTAAATGAATTTTCACCGCGATCCAGGCAACGCAAATGCATTACGCCAGTGGTCGGTAACCGCCGGGCCATGATCCGGCAGCGGTCCGCGAGGTGTTCGTTACCGGGCTGTATAATGTATAAAACGCCATAAATTGCCAAAAACTTTCCCGATCCAGCATTACGCAACGACGAAACACAATAACAATACTGATTAAACATTTTTTAGGTTGCGAAAGTACATTTCAAGCAGTGAAGGACAGTGTGTTAATATTATCTGACGATCTTGAGGATGCAAACTCTGCACAGGAGAAATGTTCTTTGCTGGGTGGAAATCTTGCAATGACTGATGACCCACAGATCAACACAACTCTCACTCAACTCATGACAGACAAATACACGTCAGGTCTGCGTGAATACAAAATAACGATATTTTAAATATGGTGTGTAGTTCAACAACAGACTATGTTGTAACCATAGTTAGGCATAAACTTAGCTTTAAATCAACACATTGTACATCATTGTTGCAAATAGATTAGAGAAAAATCAAGTAATCGTCATATGTTTTAGATTTAGAGAGAGTTTATATTTTTTACAATACCGCCGATCCTAGACGATACAAATACTCAAATAAATCGGCAGAAGTGGGTTGGAGCAGTACGAAATCTCTCGGACATCTGTGGTATTTCGACTTGTACAAAAGGTGGCAATTTTAACTACAAACCAATGCAAATAGTTAAACATACCAATGTCCAGCAGCAATGGAACTCATAGCCAAGGAATTTACTTCTGCAATGTTGCGAGTGGCACAAAGAATAAGAGATGGAATGTGACCATTGGAAGAAACTGTGGGGTCCAAGGTTAGTGTTTCATTCAGCTTTGTTATTACTAACGGCCCACAACAAAAATGTTGATGCTCAAATTTGACACAAAGACGCCAAAATTTTGTATCATCTGTTCAAATTTAAGTCTAAATTGACTGAAAACATTACACAAGGCAACAAACACACTGCTGTCTCCAAAGTCTCTAACAACAAACCAAAACAAAATTATTCAAGTACCAAATGCTGTTTAGACTGTTTTATTTAAACCGTTTAGTCTGTTCGATGACAAATATTTTTTCTGAATAACTTACGTGTACTTTGGAACACCATATACATCATCACGGCATGAGTATTTGCCGCAACGTTTGAACAATAAAACATGTCGTTTTTTTACTTCTATTTGGGCCGTTGTTTTCACCATTAAACTTACTTGTACTTTTCGTTACTATCTTGCTATTGATACCGTTTTAATACGTTCTTTCTTTTATCTTTATTACTATGGTCAAACTAAAACCTTTTTTACATACGGTTATCCTGAAACGAAATGTATATTGTTTTCAGGATGGAAATTCCGGTATTCCTTGTTTTCCGAAATTAACACCCTGGGGCGCCACAAAGAAATATTTACCTATGGAAGATATACACAGCCAACTTCAAGCAAGTTACGAAGTGTCAAGGAGACGTGTGAAAATTTTACCAGATATGACGGATCGTTTCTGGCACCACGTGCTTGGTTTTGAAAACATACGAAGACAAAAGTTGTCTTATTATTTTTATTTTTAAAGCATTTGCAAATTTGCCTCCAGATATTAATATTCTAATTGGAGCTCGTTACAACACGTCATTAAATGGTTGGTATTGGAGCGACGGATCCCCGGCAAACTTTCCCGTTTCCAACGTTACAACTTGCCAGCAGGGAGCGTTGCATTATGGGATCGGATGGGAGCAGTCAAGCATGAACTGCAGTGGTGAACCGGCTTACTACGCTTGCCAAGCAAAATGTGAGTAATTATAAAACAAAATTATTTAGGTCAGGTAAACCATAGAAAGAACTCAAATATATGTCCAACTTTTTGATTCGTTTTTTACTTAATGATCCAAACAGCATAATTGTGTGCAAATTAGGAATATGATTCTTATATATTTTGCGATTCCTTGACTTGTTTTTCAATGAAGCAGTGCATGACTTTGTTGTGACGCTTTTCTAAATATTACAGCATTGTGTAATTCCTGTGTAGTCATATGCATTCAACTTTTTGATCCACATTTAGTCAGGGCTGGTGTAAAGAAATCCAAATGCAATGCTTCAACTGTGGTCGTCAGTTGGACTGGACTTGATCAGTTCATCAAGAACAATAATCTCAGTGCAAAGGTATTGATTCATCACATTAGGTTTTTTTAACATGTTTGTGTGTGTGTAATCGTATTTTTACAAATGTTGTATTCAGGTTGAAATTTATGTTCCGGAAATAAACAAGAGAATCTTAGCACCGTATGTAGATCAAAACACAACCATCGGAAACCTAAGCTTCGAAACAAAGTATAGCATCACTGTAAGTAGTGTAAAATAATCGCTGAACAAATCAAATCGAATTAACTACAATAAACGACAGACAATCCGTTGTAATTAACATTTGAACTGAATTTATGCACTAATCAAACATTTTAATTACCGAATGATGAAAACCTAAATAAAACATGCCAAAAACGGTTTGCTTCATCTCAACTTTATTAATTTTGTACTGGAGCTCTTTATAAATAACAACTTTAACGAACTTAACATTCACATATCACCACAATGCTTATGGGACGCATAAACGCCACCGTCTCAACGTCCAAACCAGCAACAACGTATGGAAATCCCCCATCGAGTTGCTATCCACCACGTAAGCGAACGTCATATGTTTGGTAAACTTCATGTGTCTCAACTAATCTACGACTTTCTTAGTAAACGCGACTGCAGAGACATGTCCATGCAACACTTCAACTGTGCTTGTCAGATGGACTGGACTTGATCAATTCATCATCAACAACGATCTGATGGCACAGGTTTGAAACAAAGTTTGTTTTTTGTTGAATCGATATCAAATCTCAATCACATGCAGGTTGTGGTTCAAGCCCATGGTTCACAACAAACAATCTCTGTTTATTATTCTGACAATTCGACAATAATAGAAGATCTCATTCATTCTTCTTGGTATAAAATTCAGGTAATGAACCTCTTTCGTTTGAGCGTTTTCAAAATACACTCTCTGTTTTACCAAACATAAGAACATAACATCAAGCAACCAAGACACGAAACATATATTTTTAATATATCGCAGGTCACAGTGATTGTCACTGGTTCAATCAACACAAACATCACATCCAATCTGACAGTAATAACTCCGGGTGATCCCCCACCAAGCTGTTTTCCTGGAGATAACACGGCAGATTATTCAAAAAGTGTTGCAATGATTGCTGGTCTGGTGATCGGGCTGTTGCTTTTGGTACTTGTTATTGTTGTGCCGGTGGTCATGTTTGTGCGTCGAAGACACAGGTTTGATTTCAAACTTCGATTTATATTGTAGCTTATTGTAGAAGTTCCGAGAAACTGTAAACTAAAATCCAGACGTGACTGAATTGTATTTCTAAATTTAATTCTGTTTGCCTCAAACCGAAATTATTTTTAACAGTGCGAGTTGTGAGGCTTACATTGAAAATAATCTAACGTTATCTGGAATCTAACTTATCTATCTTAATATACATTCAAACTTTAACCCGAAGTTATGTTTTACGTATTTACAGATACAGCAAAGATCAACCTTCACAGGAAGAAGTTTCAAATCGTCAAACTGTTGAATCACATCAAGGTGCCTTTGTTAAACGCGACTTGCGCCTGCATTTAAGATTGCTAATGTTTAACGAAGAGCTTGAAAATAGGGCACAAAATACAATAAGCTTATTTAAAAAACTTAAATTTAAGTTCGGACTTTTTTTCAGATAGAATATAGCTCAAAATAAACTTAATTGGCCCACCTAAATTAAACTAAATGACTGATATGTCTGGGCAAATTCTCATTCTAGCAACTAAAACTTTTTATTTTCACACCTTGTTTGAAGTTCCGAAAAGTTGTAAGCGAACAATATTAAACTTGCATTGGCCGTAGAAACTAGTATACATAACTGACAAGTCCAAAACGTGTAACTCAGTGTAAGTACGTATAAATTTAGACAGGAGATCAAAGCGGAAACATTTTTGGTACTTAGTTTGCTTTTACGGAAAACTTATTCTCTTATTATCGAAAACGGATTTTTGTCAACACGTATTCTCGTTTTACTTGGTTGGTAAAGATAATAAGCTATTTGTAGCGTACTTAAAAATATTTATAATCAGTCTATTCAAAAACTTTCTTTCAGTTGCAGACGGTGTGTATCAAAACGTAGCGCATAAAGGCAGATCAAACAAAAACTTGTTCGAGCTGTTCAAGAAAAATGCTGAGTCCGGATTTCTATTGGCCAGCGAATTCGAGGTCTGGCATTTGGGTTGTAACTCCTAATCAGCACACTGGAATGTCTTCCCTATGCAATTCCGACGTAGTTTCGGTTTGGTAACCGTTATCTCTAATTACACTTCAAGAAAATCCTAATGCGCACAAAAATCATAATTTAACAACTTGAAAAATCATCAATTCACCAACAAAAAAACAACTAGAATGGACTTTGGAACTTACATTCTAATCACATACATGAATTGAGTTAGTTACTATTGATAATTCAAATTCACACATGCTGCAAGCACAGCCTAACCCAGGGGTCCGCAAATAGTGAGTCGTGACCCAAATTTGGGTCTGGGTTGCGAAATATTTTATATTTCTCATGAATATAAGCATCGCATCTACAATATTATTAAACTTCAGCGTTTTTAACCTCCTTATTACAACTGCATTGTTACATATCAGTAAGTAGTTGTTTCATATAGTCTATGTAGCAATGCCATTAGTTAAGCAGACATGTGCAAGCAGTCACTTCTTTTCTGCACTATTTTACTTTTAAGCAAATCAATTTCAGGAAATTCAAAACAAAAGCAAAAACAACCAGAGAACAAGGGACGTGTCACAGTTGCCGCAAAATGCTGTGAAAAACCGCTACAAGAACATTTTCCCTTGTAAGTATTGAGACACAAAATGTAAAGTAGTTAGAATGTGTATGGCAGAAACAATGTTGCAATGTTTGTCTTTTGCAAGCTCGCAGTAAACCAAGAATACAAATAAACTTTATTACAAAAGACAAACTGATGCTGTTTGCTTGACACTTATAGAGAGGAGTAGTCAAACAAAGTCCTGTTTTCATAAAACTGATAAATGCTTTCATTAGCACTGCCTTAAAAACAATACAGACGAAGAGCTTGTGCATAAAGAGCACATTGTGATAAGAATGTTTTTGCAATTGGTGATTTAATTATGCAAACAGTTGTACGTGTAATTGGCTTTCTGCATTAATTACTTGTGTTTGTTCAACAGACGATCATGCTCGAGTGGTTTTGCAAGGAAGTGGTGGAAACGATTACATCAACGCCGCTTATATACCGGGTTACGATAACGAGAGGAAGTTTATCGCCACTCAGGGTCCGAAGATGGAGACAATCAACGATTTCTGGTTGGTGGTTTGGCAAGAAAACTCCAACATCATCGTAATGCTCACTGGTTTGGTGGAAAACGGAAAGGTAAGTTTTGGTAATTAACAGCATGGTGGTGTGAAATTTACTGCAAATGCTTAGGTTTGATCTTGAATATTATGTAATACGTTGATATCATTTGGCTCAGTGAACCTGCATTGTAAAACTTGTATTTTGTTTGCTTGTAAATTATATGAGTCACTAGTCCAGTTGCGTTTAACGTTATTCATCCTTATTTTCCTGCAGGCTAAATGTGAACAATACTGGCCTAATGTTGAAACCGAAATCAACTTGTCCTCATATCTGAAAGTTCGAACGCAGTTAGAAATTACCATAGGTGGAATCGTCCAACGACAGTTTGTTATATCTACGACCACTGTAAGTATCTCGTTTGTATCATGTAGTTTGGTTTTGAGTTTGTTTCCATTGCGGCGATATTATGATTCTAAGCATTGGTTGCTTGTATATGGCCTGATGAGCCTGATACAGTTGATTGTAGATACACTAGTATGTGGCCTGATAAGCGTTATGCAGTTGATTGTACATACACAGGAGCAACGAACCATAACACAGTTGCAGTTTACAACTTGGCCCGATCATGGGATTCCATTAACTACAACCAACATGATCCACCTACGTAACATGGTCGATGATTTGCAAAGCACAAATGCTCCAATCATTGTGCACTGCAGGTAAAGACTTGACAAACCCTGTGTTATTGTGATCAATCAGATGAAGCATATGTTTGTATGTAGTGCTGGAGTGGGACGCACTGGTACTTATATAGCGATGGATACACTGTTTCATGAACTTGACGAGAGAGGAACAGTTAATGTGCCTCAAATTGTTCTAAAAATGAGAGAGTGCCGAAAAGACATGATTCAAAATGCTGTAAGTTTAAATCCAAATTCATTAAAATTTTGAAATAAAGGTCGCGTTTACAGAATCAATACAAGTACGTCTACAAACTTCTGATGGAGCGTGAGAATTTGAAGAAAACAGACAAAGATGTGACTGAACTTCAATCTATGACTTCAAGTGAAATGTAAACAATTATACTATTAGCAACCTATAAGCAAGTGTTGGCTATCAGTTTGACATAATAGCTAGAAAATATGCAAAGAAACCTTTGGGCTTTAGTACTTGTACGAATGTGCTGACTGCATTTTATAGTACATCTGATATCTGCTTTTTTGTAACGGACAGTTGATTTCCCAATGCAAAAGTTTTATTGTTTTTTAGCAACAAAATTCAGGAGAAAGAATTTAATGTATTGTCATCTTGGAGATTTGGCGAGGAATGGCAGGAAAATCACCCACAGCTGAGAATATGTAAATTAACGGACTATGCTTCGCTTTTTGTTGTTTAGTATACAAATTAAATACAATCATATTGTTTTTAGACAAGAACACTTCGGTAAAAGTTTGGGACAATAGAAGTGAGATGATCCAGCAATTGGATGCTTCTTACATTCAGGTGACTTATAAAATAACATCAAAGCTTCTTACAACGATTTTGGCTTATTTCCGAAAAATCAGATCATTATTAAAAACGCAATTTCTTTGAATATACAGGAACATGGCTCTTCAGAATTCTTCATCGCAGCAAGAAATCCTGCTCCAGGAGAAGAAGAAAACTTTTGGAAGATGGTCGTGGAGAGAAGTGCTTCACTTGTCGTTGATTTGGACAACAGCATTCAAGTAAGTGTGACAATTTTAATCCATTTTCTTTTTTCAGTAACCACGCCTTCATGCAATACATCTGTTATCAGATTCCGACCAATGCAGCTTTACAATACGAAGCTATTTCGGTTTCCGTATGCGATGTAAATGAAAGCAACCTGTACAATCTGATTACCGTCGACCTCCGGTCTGCAACTAAGGCATTCGTAAGTTAAACTTTTACTTTAACTGTTAACTTTCAAATCACATTTCTTTTTAGGCCATCGTACAAAGTGAGTATGATGGCGTTTGGCTGTATAAAAAGTCACTAAAAACAGTGCTGATTAAAACGTAGCTTAACTTGTGTATAGGCTGCCCAGCAATTGATGCTTGTGCAAGTCAAGGGATGGAGTGACGTGGAACGACCGCCCAAAGAAATTGATTTTATCAAAATTATCGAGAAAATGCAACTAATAAGGGCAAAACAAAATTGCCAGTGTGTGTTGGTTGCTTGCAGGTAAACCTTGTGTCTGTATCGCACTAATTCGTGTCAGCCATGATTTTCAATAACCCTAAACACAAATCGTGTGTACACCTGAAGCCCACCTTCGCTAAATTTTCTAACACGACTTGTTCTTTATCGCAGTAATGGATCAACAAGAACTGGGACCTTCATCGCTCTGGTGAACATTCTCGAACGTTTAAAGGCTCTAAAGCGGGTGGATGTATTCCGAACTGTGAAAGACCTGAGAGATATGAGACCGAATATGGTCGACAACAAGGTGATGTTTTACGTAAGATTCAGAAATAAAGATTGCGTCTTCAAATTATGTTTATGTTTTTACAGGAACTCTACAAATACTGCTACTCTGTTGTCATGCAATATCTGTCTGATTTCGACACTTATTCAAACTTCAAGTGACATACACCCAAAAATACCTAGCATAACAAACGGGACAAAATTTATCCATTAAACAAATTGTATTACGTCAGTTCGCACAAGAAGCATCTTTGGTTATTGTTTTTATACGTACTTGTGCTTACTTGATCTGTCTGTTTGTTTGTTTGTTGTATGCGCTCAATTTATTCGTTTGTTTGTGTGAAGCACATCTGAGTGAAAATGTCGCATGAAAAGCCGCTCACCACAGATACGAATCAAAAAAAGTTTTCAATGCGTTTCTTTGCTTAAAAATCTTACAACTAACTGTCTCCTGACCCATTTCATTCACTTCAAAAACACTGAAAAACTTCCGCAAAACTGTTTCAATAGTTTAATGACGACCCTGATCAGTGCTGACTTGCATATTATTATTTATTTTATAATGAGGTATATAAACACCAAACCAAACCTCTCAATACATTGTCATCATTTTGTATTGTTAACAGTCATTTTAATATCAGAATATCTTCATACGCACATGACGAAAATAAGCATTTTGGGTACAACGAAACTTTTCAAAATAAATCCCCGAAACTGGTTACGTGGAAAATAAACAAAATAAGCTGTATTGCAAAGAAACGCGCCTTTTTGTTGTTTGGTCCACCCCAATTGAATAAGTTATCTATTTTAGAATCGGTTTTGTGCTTATATATTTGGTGACGTGCTTAAGCCAAGTCTTTAAAAAAGGTTACGTGTCATAACGATTACGTTAATATGTTCAACTGCATTAGTCCTACGTTTACGACACGATCTGTGGCATGCGAATATCAAGAAAGACACAAAAGTTTTGTACAATAATGGGATAGTAGATTCTGAATTCCAATTTTCTTCTACGCACTGATACCTTTACATTCATGGAATTCAAAATTGTTCCTTAAAGCATTTCGATATAAGTACCCAAAAAATTTAACCACGAGTGAAATCGTAGATCGACAAAATGCAACGAAGCATAAAATACAAACACATCCAGCAGAAATCACAGAAAAGAGCAAAGAACGTTAATACAGGAAAATAAAAAAAGGTTCTGAATCGTAATTACGCAAAAATGTGATTGCTCTTGAACTAAAAGCAGTCTCTAATGGTTGTTTTTAAAAGAAGCTAGAAGTTATTTGACAACCAACGATAAACGAAACACACATATGTCCTACGATTCGGTATAGCGCCTTCAATAGCCCTGGCGTACTGTGACGACAAAAAGTATTTTTCAAAATAGTTTACAGTGGACAATAAATGCGTATAAGTCACTTGAAGTTAGAATAAGTGTCGAAATCGGAAAGATATTGCATGACGACCGAGTAGCAGTATCTGTAGAGTTCCTGTAACAACATAAAGACATTATTTGAAGACTCACTATCTGGACAGTGCTTTTCAGCCCCCAATCGCTAAGTATTCACCAGTTCTCTTGTTATTAGTGTAACTCCCCATCAGGTCACTTACGCCCAATTTGATAATTACTCCTTTAATACTTTTTTTTTGTAATGATTAAAACTATTGCGGAACCACAAACAGGATTTGAAAAACGTTACCTTGTTGTCGACCATATTCGGTCTCATATCTCTCAGGTCTTTCACAGTTCGGAATGCATCCACCCGCTTTTGGACCTTCAAACGTTCGAGAATGCTGACCAGAGCGATGAAGGTCCCAGTTCTGGTTGATCCATTGCTGTAAACACATCAATATTATGGAATCAGGTATTTTGCGTTCAGACCAGAAAAACGGCTTTAGGCATTTGTTTTCCCCCAGATGATATTAAGTTAAAGGTTCGCACCCAGTAGTTTAAATGGGTTTTAAATGTGTAGGAACTCGTAGTTATATGTCAAAACATGTTGATATTGTTTGAAATCAAACTAAATTAGGGTAGTTCAACAGGACTTGGTTTCTCAGCTCAGATTTGAGTTTAATTTCGTTTAAAAATTTGCCCGAAAAACAATTACTGTTGACAACAGTAAAGCGTAAGCTCCTAATTAGCTGCTGTCGCGGTTTTAAATCCCAAATTTATTGAGTTTGGACTTTTCTTCCACTCGCCTTTTCATATAAACGTCCGTATGAGACCGGCATAACTCGGCATTTCGCCTCTAATTAGTTGTTGTGCGTTTCCTAAAACAAATATTTAGACGTGGTATCCAAGTAAAACATTACCTGCATCCTACCAACACACACTTGCAATTCAGTTTGGTCTTTAGTCGTTGCATTTCCTCGATAATTTTGATGAGATCCATTTCTTTCGGGGGTTGTTCCACGTCACTCCATCCCTTGACTTGCAAAAGTATCACTTGCTGGGCAGCCTGACACAAAACAAGGGTTTTATTCAACTTTGTGAGAACAACTATAGTTTTGTTGAAAACAAGGAAAGCTTTAGTGTGGTTTGACTTTGTCATTTCTTTACTTGCAAGATAAGGAATAATTCACCACGAAAAAGTGTAAGATATTTTTTTGCTGCCAAACGGTAAAGAATTGAATCGAAATTCTTGTTTGAAACTTAGGCCATTACAGTACACATGTATCCATAATTAATATTGTTATACATAATGCAAACTCTCCTTGCCAACCTGTAATAACCCTTCCAAAATACTCTCCATACAAAAAAGTATTACAATCTTTGCTGTTCGGAAGTTATTAACTTACAAAGGCGTTGGTTGTTGACCAAACGTTAACAGTTATCAGATTGTGAAAGTTGCTTTCATTCACATCACGTACAGAAACCGAAATGTCTTCATATTGTATGGCTGTATTGATTAGAATCTAAAAAAGATGTATGATATATAGTAAAGGCCTATTATAGAAAGATATAAACTGTCAAATTTACTTGAATGCTGCTGTCCAAATCAACGACAAGTGAAACTCCTCGTTCAACGATCATCTTCCAGAAGTTTTCTTTTTCTCCTGGACCAGGATTTCTTGCTGCGACAAGGCAGTCTGAAGAGCCATGTTCCTGTAAAGAGAAACCTTTGCATTTGATTGACCACACTCCAAAATGCATTCGATTGATCCTGATTGGTTTTAGTGGAATGGTAATTAAATGCATTTAAAGCATTCTGACTCCAATAAATCACATCTCGAAAGTTATTACCTGGATATATGAAGCATCTAACTGCTGTATGCTTTTATTCTTATTGTTGTTGACTTTGACTGATGTGTTCTTGTCTAAAAACAAATATTGTGTGTGATAGGATAAAATATTAAATATTTTTAGTGAATTATTTACATGTTCTCAGCTGTGGGTGATTTTCCTGCCATTCTTCGCCAAATCTCCACGATGACAGCGTGTTGAATTCTTTGTCTTGCATTTTCTTACTAGAACAGAAACCTTTACTGTTTCATCTTATCAATTACTACTAAAACATTATGTGTACAATATGCCTAAGCAATCGTATGTCACATTCGCTAATAAATAGCAAAGGTTCAATAATAAAACTGTTACTTATCAACCGGTTTGATCAACTGCTTAAATATCGTAATACCTAATTTACTACTAAACTGTTTGGGTGCAAGTCATTTTTAAACGATACAAGATAATACAACTACTAAAAGGGTAACAGCCCTGTATCCAAGCTAACAAAATAAAACATTTGGCAGCTAATTAGTCACATTTCACTTGAAGTCATCGACTGGAGTTCTGTCACATCTTTATCTGTTTCCTCCAAACTTTCACGCTCCATAAGCAGTTTGTAGACGTACATGTATTGTTTCTGTAGAAAATATACACTATTGAAACTGATTTAGGCGATACTAAAATTTTTTTTTTTTTTTTTTTAAATAAAAATTTTTGAAAAAAAAAACCAGCACATTAGCTAAACCAAAATGTTGTAATGAAACGGCAGAAGAACAATCGTAATCAAATTTAGTCAAAATTATGGTCAAGTAAACACAAATGTTAGTAATGCTTAAGATTCATATTCAGGTTTACAACGCCTCTAGACCAGTGCATGCGCAAATGGTTCACGTTTATTGACGGCGAGAATTATCATGGGGTCCCATACTTACGTAACTGATTTCAATGTCAAGTTGTGTATTGAAGATAAAAATACACAGCAATAACATAACTATAGTCATATCGATTAATAACATCAGGCCAACTAAAGTCTAATGTAAGTAAAGCTTACCGTTCAAAGTTAGGTTTTTTGAAAGTATATGATTAATTTATCAAGTACAATTGGGTGATGATCAGCTTACCACATTTTGAATCATGTCTTTTCGATTCTCTCTCATTCTTAACACGGTTCGCGGCACATCTACTGTTCCTTTGTCGTCAAGTTCATGAAACAAAGTGTCCATTGCAATGTAAGTACCTGTGCGTCCCACTCCAGCACTGCATACAAACATATGCTTCATTTGAGTGATCAAATAAACATGTGGTTGATTAAGTCTTTACCTGCAGTGCACGATGATTGGAGCATTAGTGTTTTGCAAATTATCGACCATGTTACGTAGGTGGATCATGTTGGATGTAGTTACTGGAATCCCATGATCGGGCCAAGTTGTAAACTGCAGCTGTGTTACCGTTCGTTGCTCCTGTAAAACATACCCGCATAACTTATAATAACCTTTTTGTAGGGGTTGATAAGATTATGGGCAATCAATCGAACTTGAATCAAATTATATCTAGCATCAAACAGTTCATGTTATTTTAATTATATGAAGCGGTTTTGGTCAGAACTTAAAAGGTTATCCAATCTCGAGCTAGTGGATTGCAAAGACATTCTATTGATAGACGCTTTGTATTTGCTGCAGCTCGTTTGCAGTCATTTCCAGCCTTTTTCTCTACGCCAAACCCTGATGGAAAGATCAGTTTCAGTTCAATTAATCAACAGGCAAGCCTCGTTGTATTCTAAGCTTTTGTGTTCAAGGAACCAAAGCGGTTTTGAAAACTTGTCAGACTGTTCGGAACAGATTTGATATTTTGTTCTTTGTACTTACCCTGTTTGTGAATAAAACCAACTGTCGTTGAAGAATGCCACCGATGGTTATTTCAAGTTGTGTTCGAACTGTAAGCACTGGCGACAATTCCCTTTCAGATTCAACGTCAGGCCAGTATTGCTCGCACTTTGACTGGTCGAAAAACAAGGTTCGCAACATTAGTGCAAACTGTACAATAATTTACGCTTGCTTGCTTCCCTTAAAATGGGTTAAACCAGGGGTGCACAACCTTTTCGCTAAGACGGCCGCATCGCAGATATTTTTCCAACGACCGCCAATTAACCTAACTGCTTGTTTTTGTTTTTATAATGATTATGTGAATATAGGGTTTGTCCGACATACATAAACCATCTAATGGAGTAAAAGCCCGGATGATTTGAAACTTGATCCACAGAGTAAGCTAAACAGTCTTACGAGCAGTCTGAGCTATATTTATGACGTTATAATCTGTATTGTGACGCAAGAGGGGACTGTATACTTGCATTGTTTGCACACAATAGGCGTGTGTAAGTGTGATGCACAGAGTTACTAGGCTGGTAATTTTCTTTACAGTCTTACAAAATCTATTTAAAGCTGTTTGAAAATCAACATATTTAGCAAAGGAGTTTTATTTTCGTCACAGCCACCAGTGCATATATTTTAATAAACATGTTCACGGCCGCACAAAATCGTCTATTCGGCGGCAGGTTGTGCACTCATGAGTTAAACATATGTCATGTGGCACGATATGGTCGTTGTAGTACCCAATCATGACATCTTATAAGTTACGTATAACTCGAAACCCAAGTATGGCTACGCATTATGCTGATAACAACTTGGTCATTAATCACACCACAGTGGATTACTCACTAAACACTTCCTTGTTTTAACCACAGTGCCCTGGCGAATGAAGGTTTATTTTCATAAATGTTTATTAGTGAAAAAGGCAAGCAATAACCAACCTTTCCGTTTTCCCTCAAGCCAGTGAGCATTACGATGATGTTGGAGTTTTCCTGCCAAACCATCAACCAGAAATCGTTGATTGTCTCCTCCTTCGGACCCTGAGTGGCGATGAACTTCCTCTCGTTATCGTAACCCGGTATATAAGCGGCGTTGATGTAATCGTTTCCACCGCTTCCTTGCAAAACCACTCGAGCATGATCGTCTATTTAACAAACAAATCAAGAAGCTAATAGCTGATCACGTTTCCACGAGATAAACTGATCTGTAATCTGTTTGTTAGTTTTTCGTCAAGAAGGCGCCTGGTTGATTTTTTTTAACAACGATAAATAGTTGGTAGCATTTGGTAGCAACAAAACAGATTTGCTGATTAGTGTTTTATGTCATTGCTTTTCTGCTTAGGTGACTTAAAAAATACCTTTTCGCGCAAGAATCTAAGGTATTTATACGTTTTCTACTTACAAGGGAAAATGTTCTTGTACCGGTTTCTCACAGCGTTTTGCGGCAACTGTGACACGTCCCTTGTTCTCTGGTTGTTTTTGCTTTGGTTTTCGAGTTTCTGAAACAGCAAAATATCCAAATATGAAATAGTTTAAAACTCCGATTTTCCAGCATTATTCTGATGTGACAATAAGGAAAAGTCGCTCGTGATCATTTTCTCTGTTAAAGCTGATTCAAGTGACATTACAGTGAAAACAATTCATCTGTAAATTATGTTATTTCTGGTGCAATATGATAACGCCTGATTAGATGAATTTTCCCCTCGATTTATCATTCTACTGATTGTGACGTTTCCTGGTTTCGATTGTGACGTATAGTCTGTGAATGAACCTTCCGGGTTTCGCTACGTGTATTCGATTAACAAATCTTACACCAGTAACTAACCTTAAACTCGTCGGAAAAAAGAGATCCTGACTCCACGTTTTTCTTGTACAAGTCAAACAATTTGGTGGCTCTGCAGTTGGACGCCGCGGTTTCAGGAAATGGGTTTTCGTAGACTTGGTTTTGAACTTGAGGCCCTAACAATTCAAAAATGAACAAGTTTTCATCAAATTGTGCTAAAATTATGAAAATAGGTGAAGTAACACAAACAAAAACACTAAACATTGTGTCAGAGTTCATCCAACAAACATCTTTGAACGCAAATGAAGATGCTAGTTGTGGAATGTATTTCGTACACTTAAAATACTCAACATTTAGTGTTGACTCATAAGTCTAGTACGATTTTTGGCAGTTCAGATGAGAAATGTGTAAAGTATGCCTTTCTGATGTATGTGTCAGTAAAGACAAAAAAACATAAGACTTTGACAGCAACTGAAAATCCAAGGCTTAAAGATTGATGAACTCCCTCATGACTAGGTTGATCCGTTCCAAGCCTATAAAGCACAAAAGAACTTCAATTTCACTTCTATTGTGCACTCTTAAATTACCCTCTTGACTGGCATGACTAAGCGCAGGTTTTTTCATGCATGCTATTTTGACAAGGTTTCAATATTTCGACCCCAAAACGAACTATTATTGACAATATCCATCACAACAAATACCTGTTTTTTCGTCTTAAAAACATGACCACCACCACAACAATGACAAGTACCAGAAACAACAGCCCGATCACCAGACCAGCAATCATTCCAACACTCGTTGAAGTCGCATTTAGATTTGCTAAACAAAACAGTTTGTTACACAAGGAGCACTGCTTTGGAGCACTTGCGTAACCGTATGTAATCAAAGTCGTAAAAACCTGTTTTAAAAATCGATCGGTGCTTACGTCAGCATATTGTTAGCACTCAAACCAAATGTCACGAAGCCTTCACAACTTCACGACATATGAGTGAACTTACGATACATGCCTTTACCTTTGGGATAACAGTTTGGAGGTAGATTCCCCGGAGTTTTTACTTTTTGATTGGATGTGATGTTTGTGTTGATTGAACCAGTGACAATCACTGCAACCTGGAATAAATAACAACGACAGTTCACACATTTTTATATGCAAGCTGTTGTATTTCTTTGTACTGTTTGCTTGAAGAGTAAAATAAAATGAGAAACAAATAAATGAAACAAGCATTTATAGCTTGGATAATTGCCAATCTACATAGCACAGACAAATAGTAATCACCACAGGCAAAAGAGTAATGAATGCGGTTCAATTACCAAATCACGTGACTGTGGAATGCGTGTCCGCGATTCACTTCCTTAAGGAAAATACACGAAGCGGAACCATAACACAAACCATACAAAAACCGGCAACGTCGAACTATATTAATTAACAAAAGTTTGCATCTTGTAAAGAGTAAAACGTTTCTCACTTGTAAATTATAAACGGTAGAATGCGCCAAACTTCCTAGTGTTGTCGAATGGTCTGAATACGGAACGTGGAATTTCTTGTTTAATTTCGTGAAATGGACTTCCACCTGTTAGAAACAACAAGGATTTCGTTGTTACTGCATTTTGCCTAGCGAACTTTTTCTAACTAGCGCAAACTGATTAAATCGAAGCGTAATATTCATTATGTTGGGAAATTCAAACGAAAAATGATGTATTGAAACTAATTCCTTTACCTTTGCATTTAAATTGTGTTTGTTGATGAACTGATCCAATCCAGTCCAACTGACAACAACTGATGAGGCATTGCATTCAAAGGTCGTGGTATTGGTGACAACTGTTGTGCATAACGAAAAAGAAACAATAACACTTTTAAACCAAATGTGTGAATAAGTGTTTTTTACTTGTTGTTTTACGTTTTTTTATTTGTAATTTAATGTAGGTTAAACCTTATTTTATTTCTACTGGTGCAAATGTGACAATATATACGTCAGCAAATTTCAGTTATTGGGCAAGTTCTGTTGCTCATTACACATTACACAAGAACTAATTGTTATTTTACCTGCAGGAAAGCAGTTTGGAGGGGGATTTCCCGGAGTTGTTACTGTCAGATTGGATGTGATGTTTGTGTTGATTGAACCAGTGACAATTACTATGACCTGGAATAAATAACAAGACAAATTTGTTTGTTTAGAAAATATTGAAGCAAAAAGGGTGGGTTTGTTTAGAACAGTGCTTGGTGATACTTAATACGAACATTAAAAAACCTGCATCGTTATTAATTGGAGTTTACAATTGCCGGAAGAAAGCTAAGCGTCGCAGTATCATAATGTGGCGTACTGAAAGGGTTTCGATATGCGTGTAGTTATTTAATTACAATTAAAACGACAAACGAGTTAAGCGGATACACCACTTGCATTACTGCTTAGAATGTAATGAGATAGACTTCATATAGCCATTAGTAAAAAAATTAAGGCGAGCTAAAAGTCTTACTCATGTCTCGTATTAGCATGGAACACACTTACGTGTATAATATTGACTGTAGAAGGCGTTAAACGTCGTACAGTTGCCGATTTGTCTGAATACTGACCGTAGATTTTCTCATTCAATACTGGTGTGAAAATCTCAACCTGAGCACATTTAACTCATTTAAAGAAATTATTTTTTACGAACTTTTACCACTATATTGCGGATAATAAAGGTTTGTAACCAGGCAAACAATCGTAAACGAGTAAAATGTTTGTTGAGACTCAAAAAATTGATCTGTTAACAGTAACACCTTTACCTTTGCAATTAATCCGTTTTTGTTAATAAACTGGTCAAGTCCAGTCCAACTGACAACAACTGTTGAGGCATTGCATTCAAAAGTCGTTGCGTTGGTAACAACTGTTGAAGCATAACGAAAATGTTATGCTCCCAAAAAATCACCAAAAATAGCTGCTAAGATTTCTCTTAGCTAAAAAAACGTCAGTGACGTATGGAAAAGAATAACCATCAGCACAAAATCAAAAGCAACTTGGCCCAGGATTGTGTTTGGAAACAATAACACTTTTGAAATTAAATGTGTGAAGAAGTGTTTTTTACTTGTTGTTTTACGTTTTTTTGGAATTCAATTTAGGTTAAACCTTACTTTATTTCTACTGGTGTAAATGTGACAATATATATGACAGCAAATTTCAGTTATTGGGCAAGTTCTGTTGCTACTTACGCATTACACAAGAACCAATTGTTAATTTACCTGCAGGAAAGCAGCTTTGAGGGGGGTTACCGGGAGTTTTTACTGTCAGATTGGATGTGATGTTTGTGTTGATTGAACCAGTGACAATCACTGTAACCTGCAATAAATAACAAGACGAATTTGTTTTGTTTAGAAAATATTGAAGCAGAAAGGGTGGGTTTGTTTGAAACAGTGCTTGATGATACCTAATACGAACATTGAAAAACCTGCATTTTTTGGAGTTTACAATTGCCGGAAGAAAGCTATGCGTCGCAGTATCATAATGTGGCGTACTGAAAGGGTTTCGATATACGTGTAGTTATCTAATTACAATTAAAACGACAAACGAGTTAAGTGGATACACCACTTGCATTACTGCTTAGAATGTAACAGGATGGATTCGATATAGCCATTAGTATAAAAAAATTAAGGTGAGCAAAAAGTCTTACTCATGTCTCTGTAAGCACGACACTCACTTACGTGTATAATATTGACTGTAGAAGGCGCTAAACTTCGTACAATTGCCGATTTGTCTGAATACTGACGGTAGATTTTCTCCTTCAATACTGGTGTGAAAATCTCAACCTGAGCACATTTTACTCTAGGAATGAAATTATTTTTTCTCGAACTTTTACCCATATATTGCGGATAATAAAGGTACCTTCACCTCTGCAATTAATCCGTTTTTGTCAATAAACTGGTCGAGTCCGGTCCAACTGACAACAACCGTTGAGGCGTTGCATTCAAAAGTCGTTGCGTTGGTAACAACTGTTGATGCATAGTCACAAAATTTAAAAAAGAATGTCAAATTATGCCTTTAACCCACACAAAGATTCTTTTATTACCTGGAGGATAGCAACTCGATGGTGGGTTAGGGAATGTTCTGAATTTACGCGTGAAGGAAACGTTAGAGCTAACGCAACCAGAGAGAATTGCTGTCACCTGGGATTTAAATGTTGTTTAAATAATTCTGCACAATTTCCGCGTATTACGTTGTTGAGCTACTTCGTGTTGTTACTGTTTTAGGTTATGTCGACGGTTACCGTTAACCTGTAATGTAAAAAAGAAATGTTCGCAATTTTTGACATAAATACCTTTAATTGATATTTTGTTTCAAAACTTAAGTTTCCAAGTGTAGTCGATCCATCTAAATACGGTGATGTATGTCTTTCGTTCAGTACCGAAACATGGATTTCGACCTACGTACAACACATTTCTCAATCTATAAAAATTTAACCTGCTTTGGATAAATGTTACCACTGGACTGAGATTATGTTTGTTGATAAATTGATCGAGTCCAGTCCACCTGACCACCACAGTTGAAGCGTTGCATCTAACTCTCTTTACTTTAGCTTTGACTAAAAGTGAAATAACAAGTTTAATTAAAATGCAGCAGCAGATTTGCACTGTATGTTTAATTTGTTTTTATTGCTTTGCAGCAACAGAAATATTCATCCACTATCTCTGTCAATTTTTCTACAGCATTTACTTGGACAAACACTGCCCTGGACTCTAAGTCGCGTGCTGTGATGTTCGATACTATAGTTCTATAGTTGGCTATTTTGTTATTTGGCAACAATTGCTGGCTAGACAAACGACGAATTCGGAACGCGTATTGAATCATAACCAAGGGATGGAGAAGTAATATGGACATGACTGTAAACCGCCATCGCATAGCTTTGAGGCCTGATTTCACAGTATGTGTCTGCAACTTTTGTATCTATAATATTACCTAGCTATAAAAAGTTAGTTGCTGGACTTAACCCGGTGCCAAACGGTGCCACGAATCTCATAAGGTTAAGATTAGGGTGAAAAAATGTCGTAATGATTAAAAGACATATCATAAAGCAGCGGGTGACTGACGTATGATTAAATGTCGTATACGGGTGATGAAATTTCGAGTGTGATAAAACGTCACTCAACCGTGCTAAATAAACCGAAAAAGTCCTGTTTAAGGTATTGTATATTTTTGCCCTTCATGTATGCCTTTTCTACGTGTTGTTCTTTTTAGCTGTACTTATTGTAGGACATGTATGGATCTGTCAAACAAACTTTCGAATTTCAACCGGCTTTTCAATACCAATTCGGCATCGGGCTTACACTTTCCAGGTAATGGTCAAATTTCAGACACACTTACAGCCATAAATGTAGACAAACTGTGGAGAAAACAACTTCACAAACCGCAACTAACAATTGAATGTATACGATATTTAATTTTTGTTTCCTATTTTTAACTTGCGCTAAACTCCAGCCAACCAACTCGCGATATCACTCACGTTTTACTTGATAAGCGTAGTAGGCCTTTCTTTTGCACTTTATGCTTGATTGTATATGTATTGTTTATTTTAAGATGAATTGTTTTGTTTTTACTCACGATTACTTTACTCACGTTTCACTTGGCAAGCGTAGTAAGCCACTTCCCCATTGTAGTTCATGCTTGACTGCTCCCATCCGATCCCATAATGCAACGCTCCCTGCTGGCAAGTTGTAACGTTGGAAACGCGAAAGTTTGCCCGAGATCCGTCCGTCCAGTACCAACCATGTAGCGACGTGTTATAACGAGCTCCAATAAGAATCCTAATGTCTAGAACAACATTTGCGAGTGTTATTTATAAATAGAAATAACACGATCAAAACATATTTTCTTTGTATGTTTTCAAACCAAACGCTCACTTGGTACCAGAAACGATCCCTCATATTTGGTAAACGTTTCATACGTTTTATGGACACTGCGTAACTTGCTAGAAATTGGATATGTATATCGCCCATAGGTGAATATTTCTTTTTGGCGCCCCAAGGTGTTAATTTTTGAAAACAAGGAATACCGGAATCTCCATCCTGAAAAGAATACAGATTTCGTTGTAGGTCAAACCTATGTAGATGGTTTTTGTTTGACTGCAGTAATAAAGATGAAAGAAAGAACGTATTAGTCAAAACGGGATAAATAGCAAGATAGTATCACAATAGTATTTTTATTGGGAAGCTACACGGAAATTGATGAATAAGTTTGTTTTTGGTTGTTGCAGGGGACTTTAGACATCGTAGTGTGCTTGTGGCCTTGGGTAATGTTTTAAGTATATTTAGGCATCATTGGTATATTTAATTCGAAATTTTCGACATTTTAGTACAAACATTTTGTTGTGGAACGTTAACAGTTACTAATCTGAGTAAAACGCAAACCTTGGACACTACAGTTTTTTCCAATGGTTACATTCCACCTCTCCGTGTCTCTGCCATTCGAATATTTGCAGAAGTAAATGTTTTCACCATAAGTTCCAGGATTGCTATCAGAGAATAATCTGTTTAACTAGTTTGCATCAATTTGTTTGTATTTAAAATTGTCACCTTTTGTACAAGTCGAAATACCACAGATGTCCAAGAGATTTCGTACTACTCCAACCGACTTCAGCGGGATTCTTTGAGTATTTATATCGCCTAGGATCGGTGGTATTGTAAAAAATATAAACTCGCACTAAATCTGAAAAATGTTACGATTATTTGTTTTTTACTTTATTTTGTTTATTATGTACAATGTGTTGATTTAAAGCTAAGTTTATCCTCAACTATGGTTACAACATGGTCTGTTGTTGAACTATAAACCAGTTTTACAATACCAAGATTTTGCATTATAAAAACCTGTTGTGTGTTTGTCTGTCATGAGTTGATTGAGAGTTGTGTTGATCTGTGGGTCATCAGTCATTGCAAGATTTCCACCCAGCAAAGAACATTCCTCCTGTGCAGTGTTTGCATCCACAAGATCGTCAGATAATATCAACACACTGTCCTTCACTGCATTAACGGTTTTGTTACAACCTGATTAAGAACATTATTGTTTAAGATTTTTATTTTATAATGTCTCAGATTGCCATACTTACTGGGAGTTTGCCCCTTCGAGTAACAAACCAACAGCAAACATACAAGTATTTCAAATTTCATTTTCTCAGTCATCGTAACAATTTGGTTCAGGTTTGGCGATAGACGGAAGTTCAACATCCAAATGTGATAATCTGCGTTCCCTCTTAGATGTGCACAATTTGTTTAATCCAACCAGGTTAAAATTTACAAGTCATGAAAATCATTATACAACTTTTATGTTACAACCTTTGTTTGTTTCCTGCACACCTACAATACGTTGACGTAAAAGTCGTAATCTTTTATATTTCTTTTGTGCTTATTTCAGTGCCGAGCCAAACAGAAATATCGAGTTAATTGCCGCTGAGTTTCTTGTGCGCCTTGCTAGTGTAAGGTCTTTCTATTGCGCTCGACAAAATAAATATTTTTCCGAAACCGTTGGTTCATGTTTCAACCCGCTGCAGTAAATACTTCCCTAACGCCTGCCAGACTTGCGGGTTTCCTGATTAAATCAACTTACGATACGCCCTTTTGCTGCGCTGTAAAAATAAAACAAAAAACGGATCGGCCAATGCGATACAGGACCCGAAGATTTTAACAAATACACATTCCACTTCTCCGTTCGCCTGTTTTTCCAAGCCTCGCAAATGTAAATTCATTCCATCGTGTTTTCAGGATTCCTGCCTGATATAATTCGGTTTAATTGATAGTAACAAGTTTATAATTATCTCCTTTTCACCTTTTGAACAAGTCGAAATACCACAGATGTCCGAGAGATTTTGTACTTTTGGGGAAATTTACTTTAACCGAATTATTTCTGTATTTTCATAATCTATTATTTTCATCATCTAACTAGGCCTTATCTGTACTTAAGCTTTCTAACTAACATTAGTTCATTCACAACAGTCTAGCTAAAATGTACAACACTCTATTTGATAAATGTATAATACAATGCGCTGTACAAAACAACAAATTCCAACCGTTTTTGCGCGACGCTTGTTTGCACCATTTTATTAATCTTTTAATTCACTTAAGTTTATATGAACGGGTGTAACTAATGGGGCCTCTAATATCGCTGATGATGGCATGAGCATTTAGTATTTTTCGTCTGTTTGGGCCGTAATGTTCATGATTAGGTATACAACACATGTACGCAAATTTACTCCTGATTCCCATGCGTCAAGATGTTAACCTTACATCTGGTATGGCTACCTACTGCACATCTGCATAACTGACGGTACTGACTCATAACACATTGTTGATTAGCTTCAAGGGATTTTTCTGTATGTTGTCGAAATTAGCACAATGGCTGAATAAAAGAGCTTTGCGTGGGAAAGTATGACTCAACGCTGCCCGCCTGTATATCTCATCCTCCAATTGCTTTTGTTGCATTTCTTAACCTGCAGGAGCGGTTAACGTAAAAAAAACGAGCATGCAAAAGGCAGTTAACGTAACAATCCCGTCTACCTGGTATTTCCGCGAGGTAAGCGTAGTTATTGAATCTGACGTACTGTTTATCTGAAAATTCCTAGGCAGAAACGCATGCGATACTCGATGAATGAAGTTATAACCTGATAAAATCCAATTGCACATAACTTTTTTTAACGCTAAATTTGTAGGCTTTGCTTTGATCATATTCGTTGAAAATGAATGTGAATGTACTTATCCTTCTGTCCTTCATAGTGTTGTAGGTTACAAGAATGCCTTCCTGCTTGTATTTTTGGTTTTTGCATTTAAATTTAACAACTGAACTTGGTATGCAAGATAATTAAAACAACATCATAAAGCATCACGGCTAGAAAGTCATGCCTCGCCTGTTCTGTTCGAGTGGCAAGGTTTATACAATAAGTGAGGCATTGGTTTTGAAACAACCTATCTCTTGTTAGCAGCTGCATTAATGAGATCTTTTTGGTCGAAACACTGTGCACTGTCTGCTGCTTCAACACTTGCTAAATAAAGTAAATGTTACAATATCAATTCTTGAAAGTTGCGAAAAGTGGATCAAGCCGTCGTGCCTTATTAAAAGGAATTTTGGTTCCTTTGAAAAGAATATCGGTTGCTAATTGTGCAGTGAAGCTTGCTTCCTGTACGTAAATGGAACTATGACAGCATTGTATCAGTTTCGATTGTAAGCACAAAGCCCCGACCAGGTCGTAGCCAAACACGGAAGAAAAACACAAAAGTAGAAGTTCTTAAGTAAAAATGCCGTTTTCGACTTTACCTTGTGACCAAATCTTCCAGACAAATATATTTCAAATATATTTCAATCTACGTGTAGGAAAGTCTAACCCTCGTTTAATTGTATTTAAATACTAACAAGAAAAACATTTTTGTAGCGGTTTTTCACAGCATTTTCAGGCAACTGTGACAAGTCAATTGTGACATTTGCTGAAGGGTCTTGCAGGGGTTACTCGTTGCTAAATAAAAAGGCCTGAAATGTGATTAACGCGACACTGCTGTCAGTTCTGCGACATCATGTCAACTAAACACGGTAAGAAGGTTTCTGACAAAATTATGAAATGTATGTAACTACTAAAGATTAGGTTTAGGTGATCAAGCATCGAAACAATTTTAACAGCATTACAAATATTCCATAAACGATCACAACATTCAACGCACAGATTTTAAAGCTGTAAAACACGTGGAGCAGGAAAGCTGACCAAATGATCTGTTGATAACACATGCTAATGGATCTAAACCAGTCTCGACCACTTGCTTTTTAAACAAGAAATTTACACAACATTTCTCAAAGCTTCCTTAGCCTAACTTTCCTTTAGGGCTGCAACTATACTTCCAAGTTCCAGTTCGACTACAACAAAGCTTAATAGTTAAACAATAGAAATACAGCTCTTTACTGCCACCATACGTTAAAAGCATCGTCAAACAACACCAGAAAGTTAATCAGTTAGCAACGTACAACATTAACGCGGTTTGAGAAAACAAAAATACCTAAACTAGTTGAAACGGCTACTGCAGTTAGTAAACTTGACGCGTATATGTGAACATGTGTATAAGAATATGTCAGAATCAACCACAGAATGTTCGCTACCTAAAATAAACATGTAAAATTTAACTGCTTGTTACTTCAGTATGTTCGAAGTAACAGGCAGAAAAATCTATGTCACCAGTTTTGTTCAATGCCACAACTGGGCATGAACCGCAGAGAAAACTCAAATAATACAGTCCAGACATGGCAAATAATACAGATAGAAGACATGGCTTTAGTTGCAAAATAAAGTTATAGAGGAGATTAAGTCTGCTACATTTGGCTAATTTTCGATTCTACTGGATGAATCTACTGATGTGGCATCGTGTTCCCAGTTGATGGTATTTGATAAGTAAGCCCATTCAAACGCATTTAAAAAGGAGCTTCTTTTTTGTTCTTGTCTCGAAACAACTACGAAGGCTGTTGACTTATTTGAAAAGTTTCTTTTTTCTTTGAATCCGAAGATATTTTGTGGAAAAAATATGTGGGTGTTGCACAGACGGAGCCCCAGCTATGTTAGGAAGTAAATCAGGATTTTAAGCTCATAGATTCCATCCTGCAAATATCAAATATATGTGATATCCAAGACATGAAATGAAAAGGAGTCTGTATCATCGTTACGAAGTGAAAAACCTGACAAACCTAAACTGTAGAAAAAAGGTTTTGGCTATAATATGTTATTGTGATCCAACAAACGTTACTGAAGTAAGTAGAACACCAACCGTTCCAATTTCCTTTGTTGTCTAGGCCTTCACAATTTCTTTCAATTGTTACATTCCACTTCTCCTTTTCAATTTTCCTGTTTTTACAAGCCTCGCAGAAATATATTGGTTTCATTGTGTTTTCGGGGTAAAAATTCTGTCTACTTCAGTGGTTCTCAACCTGGGGTCCGCGCAAAGCGTTTTCGGGGGGTCCGCGACAACTTTCAAAATTTGCAGACAACGAGATTGATAAACTTGATTTAAAAAATATGTTTTAGCGTTTCAAAAAAGCATGAAACTTGTTTTTCAAAAAAGCATGAAACTTGTAAAACATTCTTCAAAGGCAAAAACCAAAATGCATTATGATATATTAACCCCATTGTGATGCATCGGAGGTAAATTGTCAGTGGCAAACTACGTCACATCACAATGCATTGGCTCTCATTTTATGGGGTCCGATGTCGCAGCCCAGACAAAGGGATTGACATTTTGATCCCGCACCAAACATGGTTGGTATTTTATGCGTCATGTATTGGTTGCTTGTTATAAAAAATGTGTGAAAATTACCAACACCTTCAGAGGGGTCCGCGATTTGCCTGCTAGTATCAAAAGAGAACCACTGGTCTAATTGAGAGTGAGAAGTTTGTAAATATCTGGTTTGAACCTTTCATACAAGTGAATTTAAACCAATTTTTCCGCTGATCCAATCGGTAATTACCAGTTTATAATTATCTGTTTTTCACCATTTATGCAAGACGAAATACCACAGATGTCCGAGAGGTTTTCTCCTTTTCCAGAAATC
>NC_137252.1:1607315-1687725 GCF_965637545.1 Phallusia mammillata
AGGAAGCAACGGTGTTTGCTTGTTTCTTTCACGTGGTCTTTGGTGACGAAATGTAACTTTGTAACACTTGAATAGCAGTGCAAAACATCAAGAAATTCCACACTCCCTTTCCGATCTCTATTGGAAAATTCCCGAAATGTGAGCTTTAAACCGGATTTGTGAAAAGCAGCTTGCAACGCTGACTTTATTTCCTTGGTGGCTTCCCTTCCAAACGATATTCTGTGGAGCAGATTAAGAAGGCTGAATGATTTGGACAAAGACTATTTCACCAGTCTGGAACGACTCAGGGAAAAGTGCCAAAGATCTGCGTTTCCCGAACGCATTACAGAACAGTGTTTAAGTGTTTCGAAAACTTGGATGAAACGGTTCGCGTCACCAACTTGTCGATCCCGCAAACCAAGGATAGCTTGGGGTACAGCTTTCCCACAGGCCTTGAAGTTAACAGCTAAGGAAAGGGACTTACAACTTTCCGCGACTGTAGTTTATAAAAGAGCAAGTACCCTGGGGAACCTTCTGACTAATTACAGAAGCTTGGCCCATGCGCCAAAACAACCCGTCGGCCAGTCGCGCCCTTGCGAAAAGTGTGCTTTGTGTGGCAATCATGGTAGTCATAAGAGCATGGTTTATAAACAGCGCAAGTTCACAACACACGGACAAGTTTTAGAATTGAAACAAGACCTGGACTGCAAGTGCTACGGCATATATGCGGCTACTTGCAACATATGCAGCGCGCAATACATTGGACAAACAAAAAACCGGTTTAGCACCCGTTGGACACATCACAGATCCACATGGAAAGAACACAAAGTAAATGAGGAAAATGACAATGCAGCATTATTGCACCACTACGCCACAAAACACATAGCAGTTTTTTCAACACACCCCGACATAACACAATGTTTTAGCGTAACGTTTCTACAGTAGCCGGCACCTAAAGACCTGGATGCATGTGAAGCCAAGTGGATTAAAATAACACAGGCCACCATCAATATTCAAAAAATGGTTTTACCTAGATTGCGCTGATTCGCAGAGTTATTTCTAATCTTGCGCGTGTCTGTTGACGTTATCTTTTTCCGTTTTACGCCTCTTACCTTTTCTCCTTTTTTCCGCCGTCGCGTCTGTTTTTTCGTCCTTGTTACATTTACGCTTTTGTGCTCGTGTAGACTGTGTTAACCAAACTAGACATAAATGCTTTTATTGTTTTAAGTTTTTTACTATTTTATTTTGTATGCTGTTACATCTGTTCTCTTTTGATTTACCTTCGTTGTTTGCAGTTTTTAGAGACTGACGATGCCTGAATAGGTGAAATATATATCTCGAATATACCAACCCAGTGTCTACTGATTTTGAGTCAGAAGCATTTGCTTCTTAATTAATTATTTACTGAAAGAATTTTGACTCAGTGATCGTGGATATTAACATGCCTACTATTAGAGGGACAGATCCGGTGAATAGCATTTATGTTTATCCGTTTGTAGGGCTATTTATTTATTTTTGCTATCAATTGTGCCAAATGCACTGCAATTTTTTAAAACTTAACGTGTTAATCGGTTAAACAACTTATTTGGCAAAATATTTGCAGAAATCAGTTAACAATGAGGTACTCTCCAGGTTGCAACAAAACTTGTCAAGCAGTGAAGGAAAGTGTGTTGATATTATCTGACGATCTTATGGATGCAAACACTGCACTGGAGAAATGTTCTTTGTTGGGTGGAAATCTTGCAATGACTGCTGACCCGCAGATCAACACAACTCTCACTCAAATCATGACAGACAAATACACGACAGGTTGGCATATGTGCATCTGATATTAAGGCTTGGCAACAAAGTACAACATATAGACCCAACTGCCTGTCTCAACAAAGCGTTATTTTAGACTTGCAGCGGGTTTATATTTTTTTTGAGCCGGACAAATATGAACGATGCAAATACTCATATAGTTCGGCTGAACTGGATTTCTGGAAAAGTACAAAATCTCTCGGACATCTGTGGTATTTCGACTTGTACAGAAGGTGAAAAAAAGGAACAAATTTGTCACTATCAATTAAACCTAATTATGTTGAACAGGAATCTTGAAAAGGCGATGGAATCAATTTACATTTGTGAGGCATGGAAAAACAGGAGGCTGGAGACATGGAAAGTGAACATTGGAAGAAATTGTGCACGCCTAGACGGCGATGGAAATTGGAACGGTTAGTTATCGTTGTAGCCAGATCAACAACACTGATTGGATCACAATATTATATTGAAACCTAAACTTATTTCTACTGTTTATGGTTTAGGTCTGTCAGGAACAAAAAATTTTTTTAATTTCTTTGAACGCACTTACAAATATTTGCAGGATGGAATCTGCGATATTCTTTATTTTCCGACACTAAAACAAGAAAACGCCAAAAACAAATGTTTATTTATGGAAGCATCGGTTTAATGAGTGGAAGCAAATTGCGAAGTGCCAATAAACCGTTTGAAAGCTTTAACAAATCAGATGGATCGTTCCTGGCACCAAGTGAGCGTTTGGTCTTAAAACGTATAACTTCTACCTCATGTTAAAAAAGTATTTTTACCGTATTCACCGTATTTTTAGAAGTCGACGTGTTTGTTGGAGCTCGTTACAACACGTCGTTGCATGGCTGGTATTGGAGCGACGGATCTCCAGCAAACTTTCCCGTTTCCAACGTTACAATTTGCCAGCAGGGAGCGTTGCATTATGAGATCGAATGGGAGCAGTCAAGCATGAACTGCAGTGGGGAACCGGCTTACTACGCTTGTCGAGTAAAATGTGAGTAATTACAATCTTTTTAAGTGTGTAAAATGTTTCGGTAAGATGTTCTTGTTTTTTTTTTTGGAAAGTTAAGTAATCGTGACCTTATTTAACTTTCGCAAACATTTACTGTAACGTCTGAAATCACGTTTAGTCAATGCTACTGTGGAGACATTTCCATGCAACGCTTCAACTGTGCTTGTCAATTGGACTGGACTTGATCAATTCATCAACAACAACAATCTAACAGCGCAAGTAAGAACCAATCGTCCCTAGAGATAATCTAACATAAGTTTATGAAATGTGATTTGTTTCTGATGTTGTCTTTAGGTTGAGATTCATGTTTTGGAAACAAACAGAAGAATTTCGGCTCCATATGCAGATCTATCGACTAACATAGAGAATCTAAGATTTTCAAAAACATATATCATTAAAGTAAACGGTGTTTTAGGTTGAGATTCATGTTTCTATGGTCGGAGAACAAATACGGCGATCTATGGTCGGAGAACAAATATTTTATATCTTTTCAATATCTGGTGTTTGTTCCTACAGTCTTCTTTTAATAAAAACAACATACTTTCTATTTTTTATACTGTTTCAAAGTAATCCAATTTTTGCTACAAAAAATTTGAAAGCATCGTGCAAATCAATTTACCCACTTTATAATTTACAGGTCACAGCAATGCTTCTCAACGACCAAAATAGTAACAACATATGGAATCCCCCCATCGAGTTGCTATCCAAAAGGTAAGCGAATGTGTCACGTCTGCTATTTGTATAAACCCCAAAACACGTTCTTTTAGTAAACACGACTGCAGAAACATTTCCATGTAACGCTTCTACTGTGCTTGTCGGTTGGAATGGACTCGATCATTTCATCAACGAAAACGCACTTACAGCGCAGGTATGAAGCAAAATCTGTAATATTTGCTTTATGTACATCAAAACAGAAGTAAAGTAGGAAAAACAAAAGAAATAAACCAAAGAAACCAGAATTTTCTATCATAAATACCTGCAGGTTGCGATTGATGTCCAGGGTTGGAATCGAACAATCTCTGTTCCTTATTCCGACAGTTCCGCGACATTAGAAAATCTTTTAAACTCTGCTTTGCATGATATTAAGGTAACCGTAGTTTCCTTTCATTGGTTGAAAACTACGTATCTTTTACTGGAATTAACTTACATTTTTGTACGTCCAGGTCACAGCGATTGTCACTGGTTCAATCAACACAAACATCACATCCAATTTGAAAGTAAGAACTCCGGGAAATCCGCCTCCAAGCTGTTTTCGTGAAGACATCCCGACCAATACTGCAATGAGTGTTGCAAAGATTGCTGGTCTGGTGATTGGGTTGTTGCTTCTGCTGCTTGCCATTGTTGTGTCGTTGGTCATGTTTATTCGTCGAAGGCACAGGTTTGATTTTAAACTTCGGATTTATATTGTAGCTAATTGTCAAAGTGCAGAGAAACTGTAAACAAAAATCTGAAAGTAATTTAAGTTAACATTGATAAAGAGGAATCTAACTCCCTTCATATAAATAAAAACCTTAAACCTGAAATATGTTTTACGTATTTGCAGGTACAGCAAAGAAGTTTCAAATCCTCAAATTCTTGCATCACCTCAAGGTGCCTTTGTTAAACTCGACTTGCCCATATATTTAAGATTGCTTATGTAAGAGCTTGAAAATACTTGAAAAAGTACAAAATACAACAAGTCATTTTAAATAACTTGACAGAAATAGACAGAATATAGCTCAAAACAAATTACATTGGCCCACCTAAATTAAACTAAATGACTGATATCTTTTGGCAACCACAACTTAATATTTTTACAGCCAATTTTTTTTGAAAGTTTGAAAAGTTGTAAACCAACACTATGAACTAGTACACATAACTGAAAACTTGTAAATCGTTGTAATCACGTTCAAAATCTTAATATTAGGTAAAAAAGTAAACGTTTTTTATAGTATACTAAAAACTATTTCCATTAGGGCCTAGGTACTTTGTTTTCACGGAAAACTTATTCTCGCATTTTCGAAAACGTTTTTTTTTTTCAACATGTTTTCTTCTTTTGCTTAGTTGGTAACAATTTATACATTAAGCGTTTTGTAGTGTACTTAAAATTATTTGTGCCAGTTTAATCAAAAACTTGTTTCAGTTCCAGACTGTGACTATCAAAACGTAGAACATGAATCCAAGTCAAACCAAAAACTTGTTCTGGTTGTTCGAGAAAAATGCTGAGTCAGGATTTCTTTTGTCCAACGAATTTGAGGTAGGACTGTTGTGCTAACTATGTCGAACAAATTCATGTTAGGTCCTAATCAGCACACTGTAGTGCCTTCCCTGTGCAATTTCAACGCAGATTCGGTTTTGTAACCTTACACTCAAATCAGACTTTAAAAAAGTCCTAATGCGCACAAAAATCGTAATTTAACAGCGTAATTATAATGGACTTTGGAAGTTACATGCTAATGACATACACGCATGAGTTAGTTACTATTGATAATTCACACATGCTGCAAGCACATGCTAACCAAGTGAGACCAATTTTAAAACATTTTCAGGAAATTCAAAACAAAAGCAAAAACAACCAGAGAACAAGAGACGTGTCACAGTTGCCGCAAAATGCTGTGAGAAACCGCTACAAGAATATTTTCCCTTGTAAGCATTCAAATTACAAAATGCACAGTAGTTAAATTAAATAAGGTTATGGAATGTGGCTATTTTTTTCATGTGCAAAAAACAGTGTATGCAGAAACAAATTTGCAATGTTTTTCTTTTGCATGTTCACAGTAAACCAGGAATGCAAATAAACCATGTCACAAAAGATAAGCAGATGCTGTTTGTTTTACACTTATAGAGAGGTGTAGTCAAACAAAGTCCTGGTATCTTAAACTGACAAATGCTTTCATTAGCATTGCCTTCAAAACAACAAAGCCGTGGATAAAGAACACATAGTGATAAGAAAATTTTTACAATCTGTGATACGATTGTGCAAACAGTAGTACGTATAATTGGCATCCTGCATTACTGTGTTTCTTTAATAGACGATCATGCTCGAGTGCTTTTGCAAGGAGGCGGTGGAAACGATTACATCAACGCCGCTTATATACCGGGTTACGATAACGAGAGGAAGTTCATCGCCACTCAGGGTCCGAAGAAGGAGACAATCAACGATTTCTGGTTGATGGTTTGGCAGGAAAACTCCAACATCATCGTAATGCTCACTGGTTTGATGGAAAACGGAAAGGTAAGTTTTGTTAATTAACGGCTTGGTGGTGTGAAATTTACTGCAAATGCCAAGGTTTGATTTTGACGATTAAGTAATACGTTTATATCATTTGGCTCAGTGAACCTGCATTGTAAAACTCGTATTTTGTTTGCTTGTAAATTATATAAGTCACTAGTCTAGTTGCGTTTAACGTTATTCATCGTTATTTTCCTGCAGGCAAAATGTGAACAATACTGGCCTGATGTTGAAACCGAAATCAACTTGTCCTAAGATCAGAAAGTTCGAACGCAGTTAGAAATGACCATCGGTGGAATCGTTCAACGACAGTTTGTTATATCTACGACCACTGTAAGTATCTCGTTTGTATCATGTAGTTTGGTTTTGAGTTTGTTTCCATTTCTGCGATATTAGGATTCTAAGCATTGTGGCTTGTATGTGGCCTGATGAGCGTTATACAGTTGATTGTACATACACTTCTCAGGAACAACGAACCATAACACAGTTGCAGTTTACAACATGGGATTACAGTAACTACATCCAACATGATCCACCTACGTAACATGGTCGATGATTTGCAAAACACAAATGATCCGATCATCGTGCACTGCAGGTAAAGACTTGACATACCTATTGTTAGTTTGATCGACCAATAGCCATATGTTTGGATGTAGTGCTGGAGTGGGGCGCACAGGCACTTACATAGCGATGGACACTTTGTTTCATGAACTTGACGACAAAGGAACAGTTAATGTGCCGCAAATTGTTCTAAAAATGAGAGAGAATCGAATAGGCATGATACAAAATGCGGTACGTTTAAATTCAAATTCATTTTAATTTTGAATTGAAGGTCGCGTTTACAGAATCAATACAAGTACGTCTACAAACTTCTAATGGAGCGTGAGAATTTGAAGAAAACAACAAAGATGTGACTGAACTTCAATCTATGACTTCAAGTGAAATGTAAACAATTATTATTTTTAGCAAACTATATGCAAGTGTTGGCTATCAGTTTGACATGATAGCTAGAAAATATGCAAAGAAATTTTTGGGCTTTAATACTTGTACGAATGTGCTGGTTGCAATGTTATAGTACATCTGATATCTGCTTATTTTGTAAAGGACAGTTGATTTCCCAATGCGAAAGTTTTATTGTTTTTTAGCAACAAATTTCAGGAGAAGGAATTTAATATATTGTCATCTTGGAGATTTGGCGAGGAATGGCAGGAAAATCACCCACAGCTGAGAACATGTAAATTAACGGACCATGCTTCGCTTTTTGTAGTTTGATATACAAATAAAACACAAACATGTTGTTTTTAGACAACAACACTTCGGTAAAAGTTTGGGACAATAGAAGTGAGATGATCCAGCAATTGGATGCTTCTTACATTCAGGTAACTTATAAATTAACATCAAAGCTTCTTACAACGATTTTGGCGTATTTCCGAAAAATCAGATCAATATTAAAAACGCAATTTCTTTAAATATACAGGAACATGGCTCTTCAGAATTCTTCATCGCAGCAAGAAATCCTGCTCCAGGAGAAGAAGAAAACTTTTGGAAGATGATCGTGGAGAGAAGTGCTTCACTTGTCGTTGATTTGGACAACAGCATTCAAGTAAGTGTGTCAATTTTAATCCATTTTCTTTTTTCAGTAACCACGCCTTCATGCAATACATCTGTTATCAGATTCCAACCAATGCAGCTTTACAATACGAAGCTATTTCGGTTTCCGTATGCGATGTAAATGAAAGCAACCTGTACAATCTGATTACCGTCGACCTCCGGTCTGCAACTAAGGCATTCGTAAGTTAAACTTTTACTTTAACTGTTATATTTTAAATCACATTTCTTTTTAGGCCATCGTACAAAGTGAGTATAATTGATATACGTTGTGCCATTGATGCAAATCCACGAGCCATTTGGCAGTATAAAAAAGTCACTAAGTAACAGTGCTGTTCAAAACGTAGCTTAACTTATTTATAGGCTGCCCAGCAATTGCTGCTTGTGCAAGTCAAGGGATGGAGTGACGTGGAACGACCGCCCAAAGAAATTGATTTTATCAAAATTATCGAGAAAATGCAACTAATAAAGGCAAAACAGAATTGCCAGTGTGTGTTGGTTGCTTGCAGGTAAACCTTGTGTCTGTATCGCACTGATTCGTGTCAGCCATAATTTTCAATAACCCTAAACACAAATCGTGTCTACACCTGAAACCCACCTTCGCTACATTTTCCAACACGACTTGTTCTTTATCGCAGTAATGGATCAACCAGAACTGGGACCTTCATCGCTCTGGTGAACATTCTCGAACGTTTAAAGGCTCTAAAGCGGGTGGATGTATTCCGAACTGTGAAAGACCTGAGAGATATGAGACCGAATATGGTCGACAACAAGGTAGTGTTTCACGGAAGAATCAGAAATAAAGATTAAGTCTTCAAACAATGTTTATGTTTTTACAGGTACTCTACAAATACTGCTACTCGGTCGTCATGCATTATCTGTCTGATTTCGACACTTATTCAAACTTCAAGTGAACTACATCAAAAAATACCTAGCATAACAAACGGGACAAAATTTATCCATTATACAAATTGTATTACGTCAGTTCGCACATGAAGCGTCTTTGGTTATTGTTTTTATACGTACTTGTGCTTACTTGATCTGTCTGTTTGTTTGTTTGTTTGTTGTATACATGCGCTCAATTTATTCGTTTGTTTGTGTGAAGCACATCTGAGTGAAAATGTCGCATGAAAAGCCGCTCACCACAGAGACGAATCAAAAAATGTTTTTCAATGCGTTTCTTTGCTTAAAAATCTTACAAATAACTGTCTCCTGACCCATTGCATTCACTTTCAAACACTGAAAAACTTCCGCAAAACTGTTTCAATAGTTTCAATACCCTGATCAGTGCTGACTTGCATATTATTTATTTTATAGTAAGGTATATAAACACCAAACCAAACCTCTCAATACCTTGTCATCATTTTGTAATGTTAACAGTCATTTTAATATTAGAATTTCTTCATACGCACATTACGAAAATAAGCATTTCGGGAACAACGAAACTTTTCAAAATAAATCCCCGAAAATGGCTACGTGGAAAATAAACAAAATCAGATGCATTGCAAAGAAACGCGCCTTTTTGTTGTTTGGTCCACCCCAATCGAATAAGTAATCTATTTTAGAATCGGTTTTGTGTTTATATATTTGGTGACGTGCTTAAGCCAAGTCTTTACAAAAGGTTACGTGTCATAACGATTACGTTAATATGTTCAACTGCATTAGCCCTACGTTTACGACATGAAGATGTGGCATGAGAATATCAAGACACAAAAGTTTTGTACAAAAATGGGACAGTAGATTCTGAATTCCATGTTTCTTCTACACACTGATACCTTTACATTCATGGAATTCAAAATTGTTCCCCAGAGCATTTCGATATTAGTCCCCAAAAAATTTACCCACGAGTGAAATCATAGATCGACAAAAATCAACGAAGCACGAAATCCAACACATTTTGCTGAAATTACAGAAAAACAACGAAAAAATTTTAATACAGGAAAATAAAAATGTTTCTGAATCGTAATTACGCAAAAATGTGATTGCTCTTGAACTTAAAGCAGTCTCTAATGGTTGTTTTTAAAAGGAGCTAGAAGTTATTTGACAACCAACGATAAACGAAACACACACATGTCCTAAGATAAAAAGTATTTTTCAAAATAGTTTACAGTTGACAATAAATGCGTATAAGTCACTTAAAGTTAGAATAAGTGTCAAAATCGGAAAGATATTGCATGACGACCGAGTAGCAGTATCTGTAGAGTTCCTGTAACAACATACAGACATTATTTGAAGACTCACTAACTGGACAGTGTTTATTTCAGCCCCCAATCGCTAAGTATTCACCAGCGCTCTCGTTATTAGTGTAACGCCCCATTAGGTCACTTACTCCCAATTTTATAATTACTGCTTTAATACTTTTTTGTAATGATTAAAATTATTGCGGAACCACAAACAGGATTTGAAAAACACTACCTTGTTGTCAACCATATTCGGTCTCATATCTCTTAGGTCTTTCACAGTTCGGAATACATCCACCCTCTTTTGGACCTTCAAACGTTCGAGAATGCTGACCAGAGCGATGAAGGTTCCAGTTCTGGTTGATCCATTGCTGTAAACACATCAATATTATAGAATCAGGTATTTTGCGTTCAGACCAGAAAAACGGCTTTAGGCATTTGTTTTCCCCAGATGATATTAAAGCAGTGGTTCTCAAACTGGTGCGTCGTTTCAATTTTCCAAAGGCGTCGCAGAATATTTCCGTTTCGTGACTGAACTCAGTTTATCTCAGAAAAATGAGGTTTTTGTGCAGTTAACGTATATCTACGTCTAAATACTTTTTGCGTAGAGTGCGGATTGACGTAAATTTACCTCAAAAATTTTTGATTAAAAACGCAGCTGTACGTCGAGGCCAAACAGTACAAGCAGCAAGTTTAATTTCTTTACAATAGTAAAGCGTAAGCTCTTAATGAGCTTCTGTCGCGGTTTTAAATCCCAAATTTATTGAGTTTGGACTTTTCTTCCACTCGCTTTTTCATATAAACGTCCGTATGAGACCGGCATAACTCGGCATTTCGCCTCTAATTAGTTGTTGTGCGTTTCCACAAACAAATATTTAGACGTGGTATCCAAGTAAAACATTACCTGCATCCTACCAACACACACTTGCAATTCTGTTTGGCCTTTTGTCGTTGCATTTCCTCGATGATTTTGATAAGATCCATTTCTTTCGGGGGTTGTCCCACGTCACTCCATCCCTTGACTTGCAAAAGTATCACTTGCTGGGCAGCCTGACACAAAACAAGGGTTTTATTCAACTTTGTGAGAACAACTATAGTTTTGTTGAAAACAAGGAAAGCTTTAGTGTGGTTTGACTTTGTCATTTCTTTAATTGCAAGATAAGGAATAATTCACCACGAAAAAGTGTAAGATAGTTTTTTGTCAAACGGTAAAGAATTGAATCGAAATTCTTGTTTGAAACTTAGGCCATTACAGTACACATGTTTCCATAATTGATATTGTTATACATAACCCAAACTCTCCTTGCCAACCTGCAATAACCTTTCCAAAATACTCTAGATACAAAAAAGTATTACAATCGGTGCTGTTCGGAAGTTATTAACTTACAAAGGCGTTGGTTGTTGACCAAACGTTAACAGTTATCAGATTGTGAACGTTGCTTTCATTCACATCACATACAGAAACCGAAATGTCATCATATTGTATGGCTGTATTCATTGGAATCTAAAAAAGATGTATGATATATAGTAAAGGCCTATTACAGAAAGATATAAAATGTCAAATTTACTTGAATGCTGTTGTCCAAATCAACGACAAGTGAAGCTCCTCGTTCAACGATCATCTTCCAGAAGTTTTCTTTTTCTCCTGGACCAGGATTTCTTGCTGCGACAAAGCAGTCTGAAGAGCCATGTTCCTGTAAAGAGAAACCTTTGCATTTGATTGACCTCAACCAAGAATGCATTCGATTGATCCTCATTGGTTTTAGTGAAATGGTAAATGCATTTAAAGCATTCTGGCTCCAAAAAAATCACATCTCGAAAGTTATCACCTGGATATATGAAGCATCTAATTGCTGTATTCTTTCATTCTTATTGTTGTTGACTGTGACTGATGTGTTCTTGTCTAAAAACAAATATTGTGTGTGACAGGATAGAATATTAAACATTTTTAGTGAATTATTTACATGTTCTCAGCTGTGGGTGATTTTCCTGCCATTCCTCGCCAAATCTCCACGATGACAGCGTGTTGAATTCTTTGTCTTGCATTTTCTTACTAGAACAGAAACCTTTACTGTTTCATCTTATCAATTACTACTAAAGCATTATGTGTACAATATGCCTAAGCGATCGTATGTCACATTCGCTAATAAATAGCAAAGGTTCAAGAATGACACTTTTACTTATCAACCGGTTAGATCAAGTGCTTAAATATCCTACTATCTAACATACTACTAAACTATTTGGGTACAAGTCACTTTTAAACGATACAAGATAATACGACTACTAAAAGGGTACAAGCCCTGTATTCAAGCTAACAAAATAAAACATTTGGCAGGTAATTAGTCACATTTCACTTGAAGTCATCGACTGGAGTTCGGTCACATCTTTATCTGTTTCCTCCAAACTTTCACGCTCCATAAGCAGTTTGTAGACGTACATGTATTGTTTCTGTAGAAAATATGCACTATTGAAACTGATTTAGGCGATACTGGAATTTGTTGCCAGCACATTGGCTAAACCAAAATGATGTAATGAAACGGCAGACGAACAATCGTAATCAAATTTAGTCCAAATTATGGTCAAGTAAACACAAATGTTAGTAATGCTTAAGATTCATATTCAGGTTTACAACGCTTTCTCACCAGTGCATGCGCAAATGGTTCGCGTACATTGACGGCGAGAATTAACATGAGGTCCCATACTTACGTAACTGTTTTCAGTGTCAAGTTGTGTGTTGAAGATAAAAATACACAGCAATAACATAACTATAGTCAAGCCGATTCATAACATCAGGCCAACTAAAGTCTAATGTAAGTAAAACATACCGTTTAAAGTTAGGTTTATTGAAAGTATATGATTAATGTATCAAGTGCAATTGGGTGATGATCAGCTTACCACATTTTGAATCATGTCTTTTCGATTCTCTCTCATTCTTAACACGGTTCGCGGCACATCAACTGTTCCTTTGTCGTCAAGTTCATGAAACAAAGTGTCCATTGCTATGTAAGTTCCTGTGCGTCCCACTCCAGCACTGCATACAAACATATGCTTCATTTGAGTGATCAAATAAACATGTGGTTGATTAAGTCTTTACCTGCAGTGCACGATGATTGGAGCATTGGTGTTTTGCAAATTATCGACCATATTACGTAGGTGGATCATGTTGGATGTAGTAACTGGAATCCCATGATCGGGCCAAGTTGTAAACTGCAGCTGTGTTACCGTTCGTTGCTCCTGTAAAACATACCCGCATAACTTATAACAACGTTTTTGTAGGGGTTGATAAGATTATGGGCAATCAATCGAACTTGAATCAAATTATATCTAGCATCAAACAGTTCTTGTTATTTTAATTATATGAAGCGGTTTTGGTCAGAACTTAAAAGGTTATCCAATCTCAAGCTAGTGGATTTCAAAGACATTCTATTGATAGACGCTTTGTATTTGCTGCAGCTCGTTTGCAGTCATTTCCTGCCTTTTTCTCTACGCCAACCCCAGATTGAAAGATCAATTTCAGTTCAATTAATCAACAGGCAAGCCAGGTTGTATTCCAAGCTTTTGTGTTCAATGAACCAAACCGGTTTTGAAAACTTGTTAGACTGTTCGGAACAGATTTCATATTTTGTTCTTTGTACTTACCCTGTTTGTGAATAAAACCAACTGTCGTTGAAGAATGCCACCGATGGTTATTACACGTTGTGTTCGAACTGTAAGCACTGGCGACAATTCCCTTTGAGCTTCAACGTCTGGCCAGTATTGCTCGCACTTTGACTGGTCGAAAAACAAGGTTCGCAACATTAGTGCAAACTGTACAATAATTTACGCTTGCTTGCTTTCCCTTAAAATGGGTTAAAATCCGTATTTTACAATACAAACATGTCACTGCTGTTTAAAATGTCTATGACAAGCGTTGGTTTTCATTTCATGACGTGTCTGGTAAATATTTCGGACAAATATTTATATTTGTCTGTCACAGCAATAAATAAATGACAATTAGTTAGCTCCGAAATACCATGTATTTATCTTCACGCTTGTTTATTAGTACAAAGCCATGACCACTGCCCAAATTGTTGGGCAAAAGAGAAAACATAGACAAATATTGACCACCTGTTTCTTATTCGCGTTTGACTGCTTTCCGCAAAATGATCTGTCAGCAAAGCTTTCGGGTTCTGCCTACGTGATTTCCCGGTCTTTGTTTAATTTTTTGTTCCATCTGTTTCCTTTATGCATGAACAACAAGCAGAAATAAAGCACTACGATGTGTTAACATGTGTCTGGAACGGCGCCGGTAGAAAATTTTGCAAGAGGGGGCAAAGTTTAGCTGATACTTACCGCATCAAGAATTTGTTACATATGAAGCCATAAATCGTGTACTTCACAATTGAGTTGCCTAAAAGTTAAAGCATTTGACGATGTAACAAATCCCCTCGCTGCCACTTTAATTACGTTTGCTGCTAAATATGTTAAATTGAGGTACACTGAAATTCCAGAGGGGGCAAGTGCCCCCTCTTGCCCCTACGTGGCGGCGCCCATGGTGTTGAAACTTTTTGAATTCAATGTAAAAGCATATAGCCAATAAACGATAAGCTGCAGTTTTAAATTGAAATATGCGAATAAAGCTGATGCATTACGTGATGCATGTATGTCATCAAATCCAAAGACTTTTAAACAAAGTGTTGGATTGGATAAAAATCTTCATTTCAACGTTTTCGGTGTGTGTTAATTCTTTTGTATTACCCTTAGCCTTTCTTTACAGCGAAAATTGATGTGGAACAAATAATGCACCACTTCGTGGTGTAGCATGCTCTGCAACTTGAAGAATGTAGACTTATGTTTTTTTTCACTTTAACAAAAGCAAAACCGCAAAATAGTGTGACCATCTTAATAGCTTCAGCAAAAATAATAGTGGAAAACAACCGGTTTGTCTGAAGAGGAAAATAGGCACTGCTATTCATAAGGTTTGTTCGGTTTAAAATTTGTAAAACCGCCAAACGCTCAGCATCAAGTTAAAAAAAAAACATCTGTGAAAATTTACACATACTTGATATCTAGCTCCACTGCAATCTGTTCAGCAACAAATACGCGATAATAATCAGATGTGATGTGACGGCTGTCAATCACTGTGTTTCGGAGAACAAAATGCAATACGTTTTTCCATCTGTTTTCTCAATCCGAAAACACCAGGCAGAACAAACGGTACGACTCGCAAACATTTTTCTGGAAACTGATTGTGTTTAAAACAATGACAAAAGTGATCATATTACATTTCTCTTCCCAGACACGGTGTGCATAACGCTAGCTGTTTTGGTCTTTTTTTGTAAACGTTTTTGCCTTACACCAGGGGCGTGCAACCTTTGTTGCATGTGAGGCCAAATGCAATTGGCAAAATTAGATCGCGGGCCGCACCTATGTATAACACAAGGCTATTTTACTTTATTGCTTACCAAATATGCTTCACTACAAGTATAATTCGCTTTCTAGCCTTTGATTCTAGCCACATATTGCCAGATCGCAGAAAAATAGCGAAGGCGCATTAATCTGCTCAAAAACATGTAATAGTTGGCCACGTTTGCCAATACATTGGAAATCCAAGCGTCTCTGCGGGCCGCACAACCTTTAATCAAGGGCCGCATTTGGCCCGCGGACCGCAGGTTGCACACCCCTGCCTTACACCACAGAAAATTGTGCTTTTGCAAACGTAACAATATGTTTGGAACACAACACAACTAGATATAGATTACTAGATATTATTTAGCATTAACATTTTACTAACCCACCAAGCGAAACGAATAAAGTTAACCAGTCGTTTTTTGCAAGACCTGATCCATACGTTTAGGCAATATTAAGATTTTTTGTCGCAAACGAGCTTACTTTCTTATGATAAAGATCGAACATTATATCGAGCGATCTCATCTATATGCGGAAAAAACCAAAGGTGATTGGGAAAAGAAATGTTAGTATAGCTCATTTGTGTAAAAACAATTTTCATAACTTGCGTTTCCTTTTTGGATTTTGGATTTATTCGTATTTCGTACTGTTTTCATTAAAAAAGGCGACATAACAGGAAAATGTTGTTATGGAGCAAATTTCTTATTTAAAAAAATGTTTGCTACCAAATATTCTAAGCTTTCTGGATAAATGATATACACACTTTCCTTATTCTGAATATTGTGCATTTATTTCCAAATACATCCATAAAATACCACATTAAACAAAAGTCTTAGCTCTCGATAACATTGCAATACCAAGGTCACACAAGAATTATTAATGTAAGGAATCGTAAAAATCTTTCAGCCACTCAGAAAAGGAGTATGTCCTGCTTGGACAATCAGCATAGGGTTGGGTTAGGGTTAGTACAACAAAAAATGTTAATGTTGTAAATAACCGATACAGCCACACAACACCTAAACCAGTGGTTCTTAACCTTTTTCTCTTGCTGCACCCCTTTTAAATCACTAACCAATTTTCGCACCCCCTTTCAAATCACTAACCAATTTTCGCTCCCCCTTCTGTAATTGCTTAAATAGAATAGACCTAACCAACCTTAATGATTCAGCATCCCCGCACCCCCTAGGAACAGTTCTCGCACCCCTTGGGGGTGCGTGCACCCCAGGTTAAGAACCCCTGACCTAAACGTTACGACACTTGCTACAAAAAATGCCAAACGTCAGAAAACGTCAGAAACCCTATACTTGGGCACAAAGTAAATGCATCTCGCGTGTTATACCGGATAATTTGAGGTGCAGCGGCTTAAAAAAGATTAAAAAAATGTGAGTAAACCCAGTTATCCGATCACCCATTCAAAGTTACATTCTGGCTTTCAATGTACCGCAAACGACTTTTTCAAAAACTGATACTATTATTGCATACTTTTACTGTGTATGATTGCTTAAAGAAACAGACGTATGCGTTTGTATGAACCTAGTAGTTGTTTTTTGTGTGATTGTTTTGTGTTTATGTGGGTGCAAGAAATAAACTTTTAGTAGGTTGCAACGTTTTTAGCATAAAGAGCTTAGTACTCGTCAGTGCAGCATTGGTGGATGAGTTTGTCTTTTCGCATTTTCTCACTAGTTAGCAACGATCTATTAAGCCTGGCGACTGTCGTAAAGATTACAAACTAGTAGCTGGAAACAGCCAATATGTTAGAACACGCTGCCATGCAAACAATTGTTTGAAACAAACGCTGGTTTTCGAAAAACTGTCAGCCATTTCATACGAAAGTTTTCACACCGGAAAACATAGCATCTTTATCAACCCATGGGCGTATGCCTGCTTTTTTAGATGCCAAAAAATGCAGTGGCATTTTTCTTTTTACTCTTGTCCTTTTGGATGCATTTTTTCTTAAAAGATTGCGTAACATAGAAAGTTTCCCTTACCACATTTGGACAGTCTGACAAGAGTTGTTTTAATTTTTCGTCTGTCCTGTCATATTGGCAATAATATAAACTGGTTATCGTTTGCGTTCCGATTTGCGCATGATATTAAATACAATTCGTTTAAATGAAGTTAAATGTATTCTTCAAACTCTACATTCAATTAATGGCCCAGGGCATGGAGGTTTTCATCGTTGTGTACACTAGCGTAAGTCAGCTTTCTTGCCCTCCCCGCAAACCAAGAAATTTACCTAAATGTGTCAAACTAAAAGACTTGATTATTTTACAACTTACAACTATTAACAATATATAGAGTATGTGTCCGCTATAGCTTATTAGTGCTAAATATTCTGCATCTAAAACAACATGCAATAAAAACAACCTAAAAATATAAGTCAAATATCAAAACTTTCTGATATTGTTAAAACGAAAACATTCACAAACCGTTTCACCATTCCTCACTTTTATTAAACTGCAGTGAACACACATTCATATTGCATTTTATTTAACTTCCATTTCTTCGAGGACAACAACTTCATCAACCGGATTAGTTCTCTTTTTCACGGATGCCTGAGAGAGAGGTCGATTGGTCGCTCCGCCATTCTGTCGCCTAAACCCCACATCCATAGTAGAATCAACTTCGTTTTGACGAACTTCTCTGTATCTGAGATAAGTTAGAACGGTTTTAAATCTTGCCAAAGGGGCAATATTAGCGTAAGTATTTGCATGAAAGTCAATACCGTCTCAACCTAATCATTCTTTTGTTCTACAATTATGTTGGGACCTTTATGAAATGAAAAAGTAACATCAGTCACCCCGTTTAAACATATAACAAGCGTAGTTTATTGTTAAAAACATAAAACAACATACACGAGCATCCTTGCTCAAGAAGGGTATTGGTAATATCTTTTCTTGCCCAAAAAACCTACATTCATTTTTGAAAGTAGGTCATATTCTTACATTATAATAAGAAACATTGATTACAGTAAAACCATTTCTCCTAAATGTTGGCCATCTAAATTTTACTTGAAAGGTTTAAACATTACTGTTGTGGTGTCGTTTAAAACCACAATCTAATGTTGGATTCATATTAGTAGGTTTATTACCATAAATAACTTACACTTAGTAACCTGCTTTAATGTATTTGCGTCTGCGTCTCAATAATCACTTGTTATGACTCGGACTTACAGTTTCCTTTAGTTATATGCTGTTGTCATAAATTTACCTACCTTAGTAGGTCGATGTTACCTCGAATATAACAAATAAACATAAGAATAATTAGGTTTGCAAGTAAATTCACACAAGCTACACCCAGACCAACGTAACTGAACCAACTATTATCATCCATCACTGCCTGCTTGTGATTGACTTGTGCGACGGACCAGCAAGTTTTATTTGGATTTCCTTGCATTCATGATAATTTGCATTCCATAAAGTCACAGAGGGTTCGTTTTTAACTTCACCTGTTGGCAGTTATTTCTTTGTACCTAACCCAATTTCTTCTAATCATCTTTCCTTGCAGTAATTAAACACACACATTTATTTCAGTGCGTTTGAACTCATTCCAAATGTATTGTAAACATGCAGGCATTGGTCGTGCACCCAGAATCGAACAAGTGTTGGGATAAACCAACATTTAGTTGTGTGTAGACCAGACATGGGGTCGAATACACGCGTCCTGTATTCGAATACTTTACGAATACCTGCATGACTGTATTCGAATTCATGAATACTTTGGTAATTTTTGAGTGACAGCAATTCGAATGGTATTCGAATAAAACGAGTCAAGTATTTGTATTCATGAATTGTTGACCAAACTACAACAACATGTAATTGGAATACTATTCGAATAAACCAAACCATGTATTCGTATTCATGAATACTTACACTCTTTTTGAATTTCAGCAATTCGATTTGTATTCGAATAATGCCAGTAAAGCACTCGTATTCACGAATTGTTTCGTAATGTTAAGGTGACAGCAATTCGAATTGTATTCGAATAAAACGGTTCAAGTATTTGCATTCATGAATAGTTGACCAAAACACAACGACGTGTAATTCGAATACCCCTAAGTGTGTATTCGTATTCATGAATACTTCTTTCCTGTTTAGATATAGCAATTCGAATTGTATTCGAATAGTTCTAGTTATTTGTTCAGTCGTTGTAAGAAGCCAACAATTCGAATAGCATTCGAATGCACCGATTCGGGTATTTGTAGTTGTGGAAATTAAAAGAAATAAAAGCGCCCCGAAACTCAAATGGTATTCGAACAAAAAGTAACATTTGGGTTTATGAATTGCAAATTTATTGCTGAAAATGTAAACCAACGAGCTTTGTTTTGCCACATTAGCTTGAGTGATGTAATTAACATGAGATTTTCGCCTCACAAACACGCTATGTGCTGAGAACAAACCAATGTTGCAAGCTTTATAACACAATTCCATTTATGTAACGTCACAAACAAACTTCTATGTGTCATTGTTTCGTAACATAAACAAAACTTGTCAAATCAGGTCACAGATCATTGCCAATTTGAATTGTATTCGAATCTTTTTGGCAAAAATATGTGGCAACATATTCTCGACTACTCTTAGTTTGGAGGTAATTGACAATTCGAATTGTATTCGTAAAATGTAGTCATGTATTCGATTTTACGAGTTGTTACGTTACCAAAGACAGACAACAATTCGAATTGTATTCGTAAAAATGTAGTCATGTATTCGATTTTACGAATTGTTACGTTGCCGAAGGCCGACAACAATTCGAATTGTATTCGTAAAAAATTATCGTGTATTCGAATTTGCAAATTCCTAAGTTGGCAAAGACCTACAACAATTCGAATTGTTTTCATGCACTATCGAACGAAAGCCAAAATCATTCGAATACAGCACGAAGGTGGTAAAACCTGTATTCGAATGCATTCGAATACGAATGACGAATACGAATTGCCCCATGTTTGGTGTAGACACAAAAACTTAAAAACGAACCATGGCAACCATGACACAAATCAACTTCGCTAAAACGATGATGCCACTGATTAAGTCTGTTGCAAGTTGATTTGAGAAAGGCATTTTTGGTTTGCTTAGAGGCGCTTTTCGTTTCGGCCAAACGGTTTTCGAAACGATTTTTTGGATCACAGCCATTTTTCCTATGTCTGCCGTACCTGTAGTTTTCTTTGTCTCTATCATGTAAGTTGTTGTTTTGGTCATTTGGAATGCTGCTGAAGTTGATAAAGGCGCCCATACCTTTGTGATGGCTTTATTTGTTTACTCATGATTTGTATTTAAACAAATGTTGTTTAGAATGAATTAATTATTTAGTTTTTGTAAAATTGGTAATGCAAATACATTGCCCAGAAACTGTATCAAAGTTCAACTGTAGTACAAAGTTTTATCTCTTGTTTCCTTACTGTTCAATAAATGGGCATTTTCTGTACCTCATTTACATTTGATCGTTGGTCGCACGGTTCATCACTGGTTAATTTGCATGTTGTATTGTTGACGCCGCTACAATAGTTGCTACTTCCGCTGAATGATGCTTTTCTGCATAGCTTGGTTCTGCGAAAGTATAACAGCTTGCAGAAGATACAAAAGTCGACATAATGGATGTAAAGTTATGTTTAGTGCTGTTTTTAACAGGTAAGTGGTACTTTTTAGCAAAAAATGCATGCATTGCGACTTGTTAAATGCTACAATCATTCCAGAATACTGTTAATATTAAAACGACTTGCTAAAAAAAATATTAAAACGACGTTCTACGTTAATGTTGACGAAAATTTAATAAAATATTTTTTGTTTGAAAAAAAAAACACTGAAATCACTGAACCACACACTAATATAAACTGATTCCAGGTGCAAACGTGTTTCAATTGTAACATTATGTATTTTTAGGCTTTACCGTTTCGCTCGCTGTGCTTCAAACCAGCAAGTGCGGTCAGTATTTCAAAGGCAACTGGCTTGGCATTCTTTACATGGTTGGTACAAACGGATCAAGTTGTAATTTGACCCTTGTGCCACCCGTTGATAACCTCTCTGGGATAGCGATGCAGATTACAGAGCTGAGGACGACCAATCCAGCATCTCTTTGTACATTGGTGATGCCAGATTACAACAAGCTACTCAGTGAGCCTGTAGATTTTTACAACGCTCCCAGGCAGCAGTGCTTTATATTCACACAACCAGGCGCAACGATTTGTTCTGATGCGGACTTCAACACAACATGTAATACGCCGATTGTCACAACGACAAGCCAGTGGCCACCGGTCGTCAAAACCCAACTCTTCGACGCCGCGATTATTGTGTCATACACGTTCTTAAAATGCCAGAGAATCCCTGTTGTTCCAACAACGACAACTCTTACTAAAGTTGCAGGTGTGGTATAGTTTCATGCAAAATATCATGTAGTTCGTTTTGCCTGTTTGCTGCAAGTATTGTGAGGCTATGTAATAAGGCTTTGAGTAAACCGGTGATCAGGTTGAAACACAAATCTTCATTTTTCTTTTAAATCAGAATCTTCAGGCAACATGATTAATATTTAGTGTTTTTCTATTTTAGCTTCTGGAACTGATCTTTCACTTGCAAACGCCATTACAATTGCAACATCTATATTCTTGATTTTGCAGGCATTGATCTGTGTAGCATTTGTCAGGTTAGATTTAAAATCAATGATTAGAGCAGGGGTGGGCAAACTTTTCAGTGCAAGGGCCGCATTCAAAAGTTTGTAATCTTATCGGGCCGCATAGTATTTTACCAACAGCCGCCAGTTGCTTGCTTGTTTACGTTTTAAAATAACTGATGTAAAGAATTAGGTTTATATCACACATATACCATTTAAAGTCGCCTAAAATGCTCAGATTAATAATTTGTAACTTGCGCATAAGTTTAGCTAAACGAAGCTAACTGTTTATGACGTCATAAACTGTATTGTGACGATTGTGGTGCCTGTTTTATTCGCATTGTTTGCACACAATAATGGGATAAACGCCTGGCGCATATGGTTACTAGACTGGTAATATTTTTTCCAGTCTTGCAAAATCTGTTTTTAGCAGTTTGAAAATCAAAATATTAGGCAAAATAGTTTTAGTTACGTCACGGCCTCCAGTACATGTATTTTAACATACATTGTCACGGCCGCACAAACTCGTCTCCGCAGCCGCATGTGGCTGTACGGCCGCAGGTTGTGCAGTGTGCACCCCTGATTTAGCCCAAAATATTAACATGGTATATTTTCAGCTAAGTGCAAATACGTTTGTTGTCACTTCAATGATTGTACAAACATTGGTTAAAACGCTACAATTGCAATTGTTTCAAAAAAAACAAGCATTTGTTGCAACATAGGTTACACCACGGTTTTTTGTTAATAAATTCCTTGCGCCAACATTAAGCAATGCGAACCGCTTTTAATACCCATCTTTGGGTGTTGTGCGGGTCTGTGTTAATGATTCTAAGCCGTGTTTAATGTCCGTTTGCAAAGTACTGCAACGACTTGATCCAAAGTGACCAAAGTTTTGGCGTCAACAGTGCAAAGTGGGCTGTATTTGAAAACGTGAATCGCTTTTACTTTTATTTACTTCTATCGAACGAAGAAATTGTGTCAAGTGACGATTTGCATTATAACGTGGCAACAACAACAGGCTAAAGCACGTAAAAAGTATCTGTGTTTAGTTCCAAAGTATGGGACGGGTGCAGATACTGGACATGGTATAGGTATCGGCAAGTCGCGGTATTTTTAAAACTCTACGCCCGTGCTCATAATACTATTCAGCGTTACTCGGAAACTTTCTCTTTAAAATTTACTAACATTTGGCGGGCCGCATGAACTCCTTTGCCGGGCCGCATGCGGCCCGCGGGCCGTAGTTTGCCCACCCCTGGATTAGAGTAACTGCTTTATCGCTTATTTATTTAATCCATTTACAGTCATTGCTTCCAAATCAAGAGAAAAAATAGACGACCTCTATCAAATACAGGTAATAATAACTTTGTGTGTAAAATTCATGCAGATTCACCAAACAAACTGTGTTTTTAATCTAATTTGCCAGGGTCGAAAACTTTTCATAAAACGAGCCAAATTTCCTACATCAACTGCACAGACCAACCAGGTGAGTTATTTTCTTTATATATAAGCTTATATGTAGAGTTTGAACCGTAAAAGAGCCATTCAGTTTAAGTGAGCAAAATAAACTTGTTAAGTATGTACATATGTATGGTCACCTGTTAAAAGAAACTCCGTTAAGTTAATATTTTTAACTAACAAAATTGAAATATTTGATAGGTTTTGACGAAAGACTTCCTAAATCGGATATGGATGTGGATGGATATTTAAACCCAATCAGTAAGTTATTTTACGTCAGTTTATAAATACCACGAGTAATTGTTTATTTGTTTTCAGGAACCGGAACTGGCACTATAGAAACGGAAGTTACGTCACCGGACCCATACGTCAACAACAGAATCAGTCATGTTTATTTGAACTAAATACTGCATCCAAACAATTGTGCCAAATGAGCCTTGGTTTAAGACGTTTTCAGGGGCAAACCTTTGAAACCAGTGTTCCTATATTTTTTAACCAGCTAAAAAGTACTACTTTGTCCCGATCTATTTTACAGGCTACGGAAACGAAACATATTAAAACTTTAATCTGATGAGCAGATTGCAATAGTAAACATCCCAAAAGAATGTTCTAGCGAGTTCTGGGGCTTTTATGCATGTTGTCCCTAAACCCTTAAGTTGCAATATTTAAAATGAATGAGACTGTCTTCTGTGGTCATAACAACGCGGATATGTGTAGTTTTTTGTTTTTAGCAGGGTCGTACTCGGGCATGTCCCATGTTAACATATGCTTCGTACATCTGTTCAAGTAATTATATGTGAACAAAAACATGTCGTTAAAATTGTGTCTGTTTTATGCAAATGTTGTATACAGTTGGAATATTTATCTCCTATATAAATTTATCTCAAAGTTACACTGTTCATTGATAACCAGTTTAAAGAACCCAGTTTTCATTTATTCTCGCCTGCAGGCGATTCTCGCCATGGTTTTACCAATTTGTAAGTCGTGATTCGTATAAACTGATGACCATGCAATTTACGCATAGCTCGATCAGTTTTCAGCGGTTAAAGTACTTCCGATAGTTTGACACTAATTACTCAAGAACATATTTACATATTGTTGATTTCACCACACAAGTTTCACCGCATCAGTTCTTCAGTGTTGGAAAAATAAAAGGAGGAGATGAAGACTTTGTTACTGCTAAGCATAGGTAAGATTTGTTTGATGAATATATTAACAGATTATATTCAGTCAATCATAGAGTAAAAGCTCATGTTTCAAAAGTACCCAGTTTTTTTTTGCAGAGAAAATGCCTTTTTTGTTTTCTGCAATGAGGAAGAAAGCGAGATTTCGTGGAAAAGTAATATAGCAGAATGCAATGTACACACATCGACTACAAATCTTACGTTGTGTATTGCACGTCTATTGTTCAGTTGCTTATTTGTTGATATCATTTTGTGTTTTGTAAAACCACTCGCTAGTGTTCTATGATCTCTACACCGTTCGGTTTTCTTACTGTTTGTTGCCAGTTTTGTATTGTTGCAGCTTTCGCTACAATGACGATGGTCCGATGCACTTGCACAGCTTCGTTGAGGCAGGAATTGTTTGGAACTTTGTATCACGGAAGCAACCAAACCACACCGGAAGACTGTAGCACAACCTTTGCTGCAGTAGCACAACGCACGGACCTTGTGGTTGTGTTTAGTATTCTGCAAGCCAAGCTGTCCGTCCCGACGAACTACGATTGGAGTTACACTTTGCCAAACGGTAGATTCATTTCTTTGTTGTTGATATCGGGTTATTTAACTTCAAACCGAAAGCGGCTCACTAATAACTTGATCACATTGAAAACATTAGCTGCAAGTTTTCGCAAGTGTTTTTGGTGACAACATTAAAAGTCAGTTTATCCTTTACCGAAACATCAAATGGCTCAGATTAACTCTTCTGTATTTGCAACAGTAGCATTGTATCATACTTGTTTGTTGCAACCAGAGTCCGGAGCATTGTATTTCACAAATGACTGACAGTATTCACTCCACAAAGTTTTTACAGATTAAAACTTATTTTTATGTTATGTTTTGTATGTTATATCTTTTGAGCACATTATTCACCATCTAAATAGGGTCAGAATTATATAAGTAACGTCTATAGTGCTATCGGTCTTAGCTTTATTGTAACGTATATTCAATATTGTTGTTTTCTTTTTAAGACATGATGTTTGATTTCGCCGATGGCACCATCTCCAACATGTTACAACCTCGATGTTTAGCATTTGTAAGTCCAGCCTCAACCACTCATTCTGGCTGTAAGGAATATGTTGAGCTGCCAAACTTTTGTGGAGGAACAGCTATGACTCATACAAGTGTAAAATGGCCGCCAGTGTTTTCCAGTCATGCTGCGAAGTATTCTATTCTTATTCAGTTTAAAGTTATGAAATGTCCGACACAGTTTTCGATTCCAAAACTTTCATCCCGAGCACCAGGTAACGCTATGTTGCTTTGTCAGGTATCAGTTGTCGTGCAGCAGCAAACAAGATTTGATTTTTTACTTGTATCTCATTTAAAACGGTTGACTGTGTTTGTAATGTATTTAGTATTTGCATTGACTGAAATAACAATTTAAACCTTGTACAGCTATTCTAGTAGTTGTCTTAATGTCTTCCTGGAAAACAAAGACATTTGCCAAAAGAGCTTTATAAGATTATTATTATGCCTGGCAGCAACAGCTTAAACAAGTAAAACATAAAAACCATACAGCAAAAGATATGTTTTCAGTTCGAGGAATGTTGTAACGAAACATCACGTGTAAACTTAATTTTCTTTCGATTATTAGTGGTTGCCATAACTACTACGGCCCTATCAAGTACTGCAATCATCAACTCAACCACGTCTACATCTGCAATAACATCTCCAAAACTGCTTGGTATTTTGCTGGGGGCAATCTTCTTTATTTTCTTAACAGAGATTGTTGTCTTTTTACTCTGCAGCAGGTAAATATAAACCTAGTCAACAAACTATACGTAATATTTCTCGTAAACCTATGCTGATAAAGAGCAATAAACGTCCAGACAATAATCTTCCGTAAACTTGGAAAACGGTGGTGGGATTCGAACCCAAAACAATTCAAACGATCAATTTATTATTTTGTTTCAGCGCCAAGAATAAAATAATAGCAGTGTACGTATGTATTTAACCGCACACCAGTACAGACATTGTGCAGTATTGCCGCCCACGCATACTAAGATGTTTATGGTTTCGGGTAGACTGAACAAAATTATGATTATTTTACTATCATAGAGGGATGGAAAAAGCTACCAACACGTCAAAGGAGGATTTATCTTCAGGTAAAATGTTACATTATTTGTTTGCGGAACTTTAGTATTTTGACAATATTTCAGGCACAGGAAATGCAGTCAACGATTCCGAACAACCAGTTTCAGCATCGGACAATTATATTTCCCCGATACGTAAGTACTACAAATTAGATAAACTCTTAACCTGTAAAACATACACACAAATCAGATTTTCACATAATGCTAATTTGTTTCCCTGTTTGATCTAAAACTTGTTTCAGAGAAGAATGTCACAACAGGTATGGTAAAATTGGTATTTGAGCATTTGGTCGAATTACACTGCTGTTGGCATATTTTATTTTGCCAACAATAGAAATCCTTAAAATTAGTGGGGAATGGATCTTTACTGCCATTTGTGGATTTAATTTTTATATCATGGTTTACAAATCCACAAGTTATAACTTCGCGTAAACTATAAACTAAGCTTGGATATAGCAAAGACAACAATATTAATATTTTTTATTTTTAACTTCAAGGATACCAATCAAAATCTGAGATATTGGAACATCCCGGATACATTAATATCGCTTGCAGCTCAAATGAAAATGTTGATACTATATATGAGAAATACTCGTAAAGAAGCGCTTCTGTCAACTTTAATGGAATAAAATACATATTTATTACATCCATACGAAATAATTTTTGGATTTGAAATTTGTTGATGGAATCTCATGCAACCTATTTGTAAAGTTTTCTAAAGTGTATGAGCTATTGCATTGTCGTGTTTATACCCTATTGCATCTGCCTTGAAATTACTGACTTCTAAACATTTCGCGATCAATCAGTGGTATTTTTTTTAATACGTAATAATAAAACTTACCCACGCATTACCGTATAACCCTCTTATCAATTAAATATTTGAGGATAGTAGGAGGGATATTTGAACACTAATATTGCATTATTTGGTATCAGTTCCTGACTCAATGCAACAAATTTGAAAAAATCCGAACTAGCATGGTATTCGTATATTTTTGTAATGTCGTGAGGACGCAGCTATCCCCTTACTTGAAATGAATTCCACATTTCTGTCTGTTTAATAATTCAAAGCAATCACAAAACTGATTTGAGCACAAAAACAACAAGCGGCATTGACACATGGTTAGACAACGAAAGGGCCGCAAATTCTATACAATACCTACACATAAAAATAAAGCATTGACATTGTAAACTTTTAAATGATGCCGTTGTTGATATGCAGTTCATTTGTAATTTGAATAGGTGTCGAAATCAGAAAGATATTGCATTACGACCGAGTAGCAGTATTTGTAGAGTTCCTGTAACAGCATTTGTTCAGTTTTATGGGTAGGTTCTATATTCCTAACCCAGAACATTTAATACTAAAGACAAAAAATAATCTTCCAGAAGTGAGAAGTATTAAACGACTCTCAGTACTTTTGCAAAAGCATACCTTGTTGTCGACCATATTCGGTCTCATATCTCTCAGATCTTTCACAGTTCGGAATACATCCACCCGCTTTTGTGCCTTTAAACGTTCGAGAATGTTAACCAGAGCGATAAAGGTTCCAGTTCTTGTTGATCCGTTGCTGAAAACACGAAAACACGAGAGTTATATAGTAACCTGGCCGCTATGTGAACCCGCGTTGAAGTTAATTGATCTTTATGTACATGCTACAGTTGCGGTGTTAGTGATAGCCTGTTTGGTCGACGAGGATAGTCGATTTTGCAACAGGTGTTGTGCACGCGTGTTGGGCAAGTTAAAAATAAATTCACTTAGAACAACATTTTGGCAGCCATTTCGAGAGAGCCGTCTAATGGGACAACTACAACAATATCAATTGGTTGGCCGCCCAGTATACAATAGACTTCTTTTAATGAGCAATGCAAATGAAATATTACCTGCATGTTACCAACACATACTGGCAATTCTGTTTGGTCTTTAGTCGTTGCATTTCCTCGATAGTTTTAATGAAGTCCATTTCTTTCGGGGGTCGTTCCACGTCACTCCATCCCTTGACTTGCAGAAGCATCAACTGTGTATCAGCCTGAAAACAGTTAAAGCTAAGTTTCATTGTAAAACGTTAATATAATGCAAAATCTGTCTTACAAACATACCCAAAAACTGTAAGTATATTTCTCTGTTGTCTAATTTATTAGTTATTAAGGTATGAGGCTTGTTCGTTTTCAACTACATTCTAATAATATAATATAACCAGAACTATGTTTGGACATAAGACTGCAGTCAAAAGTTGTTAGCAGCCATGTTGTTTTGAATTTTTCAACTTACAAAGGCCTTGGTTGTTGACCAGACGTTGACAGTTATCAGATCGTGAACGTTAGTTTCATTCACATCACGTACAAAAACCGAAATGTCGTCATATTGTAAAGCTGCATTGGTTGGAATCTAAGGCAGTAATGTTTTTATAAAGAAAAATGTTTCTCAAAGAAACGATTTCGGTAAAAAAAAATAACAAACTTACATCAATGCTGCTGTCCAAATCAACGACAACCAAAGCTTTCTTCTCCACGATCATCTTCCAGAAATTTTCCTTTTCTCCAGCAGCAGGGCTTCTTGCTGCGATGAAGAATTCTGATGAGCCATGTTCCTGTGGGAGAAAAACAAGCTTAAAACCAAATTGGGTTAAACCAAATGAACGTTTCACACTGAGGAACATAATTATACTCTAGGTAAATTTTGAATTAAAAGTGCCAGTCAAGCAATAAATAACGTTTCGTCGTTCAGTCTGTACAGGGTAATCCGTGAAACCTATTTAATTTTACGTTGAAACACGTTCTAACAGAACGAACGCCGCCAAATGAAAGTGAAATGTAGATGAGCTAGCAATTCGTAGTTTGTAATATCACCTGGATATACGAGGCATCCAACTGACGCATAATCTCAAGTTTTTTGTCCCAAACTTTTACCGACGTGTTCTTATCTAAAAATAATATTTTGAGTTTTAATAATGAAAAAACTTCAGTAATTAACTTACATGTTCTCAGCTGTGGGCGATTTTCCTGCCATTCCTCGCCAAATCTCCACGCTGACAATGTTTTGAATTCTTTCTCTTGCATTTCGTTACTGCAAAAGAAAACTTCAAGGCCGTGCTCATATAATTTTAAGGGGAAGAAACTAAAGAGAATAAGGACGAAATGCTTTGACTTTTTTGTGCACAATGCGAATAATATTCCTTTCTTGCTTTTTCTGTTACTTGTTTTAACTTGCACAACCTACAAGAAATTAGATTTGCAATTAACTACCCAACTCATGTCTTACAAAAAAACCTGCTTACATTTCACTTAAAGTCGTTGATTGTAATTCTGCAGCACCTTTATCTGTTTCCATCAAGTTCTCACCCTCCATTAGCAGTTTATAGACGTACGTGTATTGTTTCTGGACAAATACAAAACTAGTACGACAAACATGATTTGATTGTGTGCTTGTCTTACATATAATGTATGCCCATATCTTGGGAATCACACATGTGATTCCATAATAAAACTTTTTCAATGTGTGTTTTCAAAATGTGTAACTACAGTTTACCAAATTTTGAATCATGTCTATTCGATTTTCCCTCGTTCTTAATACGGTTCTTGGCACATCAACTGTTCTTTTGTCGTCAAGTTCATGAAACAAAGTGTCCATTACTATGTAAGTACCTGTGCGTCCAACTCCAGCACTGCATACAAACATATGCTTGAGTGATTGATCTCAGTAGCATGGGAAAATGTTTTACCTACAGTGCACGATGATTGGAGCATTTGTGTTTTGCAAATCATCGACCATGTTACGTAGGTGGATCATGTTGGATGTAGTTACTGGAATCCCATGATCGGGCCAAGTTGTAAACTGCAACTGTGTTATGGTTCGTTGTTCCTAGTGAAGAACACAAGTAATAATATACTTGTTTTAATTATTGTTTCTTCTACTATAAAACCGTTTGCCAAAAAAGTCTTTTCTGTCTTATACTCTTGTTGTCCAACCTTATACCGTTCTTGTTGTCTTAGGCTGGTCACAATTAACAAAATAATAATCAAACGCTGTAATTTTCAAAAATAGGTATAATGTGTGATGAGCCCTTATGGGTCGAAACAGTGTGCACTGTCTGCAGGTATAATGTCGTTTTTTACGTTTTTAGTTATAGTTTTTCATTTGCACTCACCCTGTTTGCGGATATAACAAACTGTCGCTGAACGATTCCTCCGATGGTTACTTCATGTTGTGTTCGAACTTCCAGATTCGGCCACAATTTGATTTCAGATTCAACGTCAGGCCAGTATTTTTCACATTTTGCCTGGCGGAAAAACCACAAACGACACTTCTACTAATCAATCAGCAGACTAAGACAAAACAGTGTTTAGCATTCAAAGTGTCCTGGCGAAAAGCACTCAAACTATTCCTCGCAACAAAATGTTATTTTATTAAGCAACAACAATTTTATGATTATTTTTACTAACGAACACTTAATACTTAACAAAGCTTTCCTTTTCGTACCTTTATAGAGAAACGATTTTGTGGATGTCGAATATGTGGGTGTCAATGTCCTATCGGCACAAAGTAATAGCAACCTACCTTCCCATTTTCCCTTAAGCCAGTAAGCATTACGATGATGTTGGAGTTTTCCTGCCAAACCATCAACCAGAAATCGTTGATTGTCTCCTTCTTCGGACCCTGAGTGGCGATGAACTTCCTCTCATTATCGTAACCCGGTATAAAAGCGGCGTTGATGTAATCGTTTCCACCGCTTCCTTGCAAAACTACTCGAGCATGATCGTCTGTAAAACAATGACACGAAAAAAATTAAGCAAAATGTTTAACCTTGTTAATCTACCTACTTTACATTTTGTATTTCAATACTTACATGGGAAAATATTCTTGTAGCGGTTTCTCTCAGCGTTTTGTGGCAACTGTGACACGTCCCTTGTTCTCTGGGTGTTTTTGCTTTGGTTCTCAATTGCCTAAAAGTATTTGTAACAATGCTTTAATTAATTGACTGTAGATGAGGATTTGCTCAATTGTCGGGCTCTAACCTTAAACTCGTTGGCAAATAGAAATCCTGACTCAGCATTTTTCTTGTACAAGTCAAACAAGTTCGTGACTTTGCTGTTTGTGGAAGCACCAGCAGAATGAGGTAAGTTTTCGTAAGTCACGTTTCCTATCACCACAAAGCGTAGTATGAAATTTATGTTGCTAGCCGGCAAACAAGCGGAAAAGTCAAAAAAACTTGAAAAGAGGATAAGACTGTACATGTTACCTTCGGGAAATGTATGAGGAGAAAAATTTGCCTGTGAAGGCTGATCTTTGCTCATCCTGCAAACCAATTTGTAGTCCAGTTACTCTGATTGATTTTTTTCCCTAAAGACCTATATAGCCTTTTTGGTTAGACAACTATAATCTGATTTTCGTAAAATGGACCAAGAGAAAAATGCTGTGGACATGAAGACAAAGGCAATGAAAACAGCATGTATGATTGATTACTTGTCGCGCAAAAGTTTAAAAATAATTCTTTGGTCAAACAAATCAATCGAAGTCAAACCTTTGTTTTCGACGTATGTACACGACCACCAGCCCAACAATCACAACTACTACAAGCAACAGCCCGATCACCAGACCAGCAATCATTCCAACACTCGTTGCAGGAAAACAGCTTTGAGGGGGATTGCCCGGAGTTGTTACTGTGAGATTGGATGTGATGTTTGTGTTGATTGAACCAGTGACAATGACTGTGACCTGAATTTTAAGAAGATATGCTTATCTACTTACCACCTGCAAACACGATTTTACTGACCGTAATATAATACAAGGTAGAATGGCTGAGATCTTGTAATTTTGTCGATTTAACTGAATACGGGACGGAGATTATTTGATTCAAAACCTGAATCTCAACCTGTAAGAATGTAGTGACATTATTACCTTAGTTTATTTCAGAATGTTTCTGCATTTACCAAAATGTAAAATTAATACTTTAATGTACAACACGTTTTTACCTGCGCTGTTAGTTCGTTGTTGGTAATAAATTGATCAAGTCCTGTCCAACTGACAAGCACACTTAAAGCATCGCATTGAAATGTCTCCGCAGTCGTGTTTACTGCAACAAAAGATTTACTGTTAGTGGATCACTGATATAGAGATCGGAGAAAATTTTTATTAGAGCTTTCAGAATTTTGATTGTTGAACACATTTTATTCAAGTGCAACCTTACGATGAAATTATCTCTTTTACCTGCTGGAAAACAGTTGGAAGGGGGTTTACCCGGAGTTGTTACTGTCAGATTGGATGTGATGTTTGTGTTGATTGAACCAGTAACAATCACCGTGACCTGTGATTCACAAACAACGTTTTGGGTCTTGATTATAGAAGTATTATGTAAGATACTATCCCGTAACTATTTGCTCAAATGACAAGATTCTCACCCGAATTTCATATAATGTTGAGTAAAGAAGTTCTTTTATTGTCGTAGAATTCTCTGAATACGGAACGGTAATTGTTTGACGCAAACCTTCAATTTGAATCTTAACCTGCATGTATCACGGTTTTAATTATTGGTTTCGGGGCACACAAAACTGGGTTTAAACCTGCGCCTTGAGATCGTTTTCGTTGATGAATTGTTCAAGTCCAGTCCACCTGATACGCACAGTTGAAGCGTTGCATGAAAATGTCTCTGCAGTCGTGTTCACTGCAAAATTCGTTAGTAAATTTCGAATTCAATTGGAAATTGTAACATGCATGCTTACATGGAGGATAGCAACTTGATGGTGGATTTTGGTAAGTTGTGACTGACTTGATTGTTGAGACATTGGCGATTAGGCATTCTGTAAGCATCGTAGTAACCTGTGATTATCAATTATTTTATTTTGTTTGTGTTTTCATATTCTTTCCAACGAGATTTTAAGAGCTAAATTGGTGAAATCGGTTTTGAAAAGACTAGTAGGCCTATTGGTTAATTTTATTTTTTTGGCAAGGAAATAGTTGGCCGTCTAAAGGAACATACAGTTATACCGACAAATCTACAATACTTGGGAATTTTTTGCCTTTTGTTGAAAATTGTTCAGTTGATATGAACTACTTACTTCAATATCATACTCTGTTTCAAAGTAGAGGCTTCCAATGGTTTTCGATAGATCTAAATACGATGCCACAAATCGTTTATTTAGTTTCGAAACATGAATTTCAACCTAAATGTAATAATGTCAAAACAGTTATGTCTGAAACAGGTTATGTAGTTAAATTAGAATTTACCTTTTCATTGAAATTGTTCTCGTTTATCAGGTGATCAAGTCCAGTCCAACTGACCACCACAGTTGAGGCGTTGCATTCGAATTTCTCCACTGTCGCTTTGACTAAAAGTGAGTGAATATTTTTAAAGCCGCATAATTAAATGAAAACGGAAATTCGGCCCTAATATTTGCGAAAAAGCATCACTGCTAAAGACCAACCAAAAAAACGAGGATAATTAAAATTAACTACGGTTAAAACCTTGTACTTGGAATCAGTTTGGTCGTTTTGTGATATTTAAAGAAGACAAATATTTATTTTAACTCTCCTGTATTTTTTGTTTTGTTACTACTCACATTTAACTTGACAAGCGTAGTAAGCCAGTTCACCACTGCAGTTCATGCTTGACTGCTCCCATCCTATCCCATAATGCAACGCTCCCTGCTGGCAAGTTGTAACGTTGGAAACGGGAAAGTTTGCCGGAGATCCGTCACTCCAATACCAACATTTCAAAGTGGTGTTGTAACGAGCTCCAATGAACACTTTAGTATCTAAAAATGTAATGTCTGGACTAAATTGCAATATATTTAAGAAACGATCTACGTTGAAACTCAACGCTCACTTGGTGCCAGAAACGATCCATTATATATGGTGAAGTTTTCATACGGTTCATCAACACTTCGCAACTTGCTTGAAATTGGGCTTCCCCTTCTATAATAATTGAACACTTCTTTTTGACATTTGTTTTTGTTTTTGTCAGAAAACAATGAATACTGAAATGTCCACCCTGATGCAATGTAAAAACTTTGGTTTGACTTACAAAGAAAAAAGTGTAAGGTGAAAACGATATAATTACGAACAAAAACGGAAAAAATATTTTGTAGTTAAGTATTTATTTTGTCGCTGTTTGTGGTTTGCCGCAAAATAAATAATAGCAAAATATACATACCATAACATATACGTTATGTTATGTATACATAATGTACAAGCTGATTGCAAAACAAAGCTTGGAAGATTGACTGTTGTGTTCCCGATATATTAAAAACAGTAAAACAACGATATGGATAATAAGAACAAAAAATCAGAACAAAAATGCAATAATTTGTTAAATAGAAAAGTAGATTTTTGAAACGGCATTTTATTTGTGAAAATTAATTTAATTTTGTGCTGTTTTTTTGATTTACTGCCCTAAATATTTCAGTTTGTTCTGCCTTGTATACGATTACGCAAAATCTTCCAGCGGAAAATGATCTTTGAAAAAAGTTGCGCGTCAACAAATTGTTGATGTCCGATAATTGTTACTGAGGTAAATTAATTTCTAACCTCCGCCTTCACAATTTGTTCCGATGGTCACAAACCATCTTTCGGTGTCCATGCCATTTACATAATTGCAGAAGTATACTGTTTGTATCGTGTTTTTAGGATTACTGTTGAACAAAACGAATTATTTTATGCTAACGAGTTTGTTTCTGTTGAAACTTGTTACCATTTATACAAGTCGAAATACCACAGATGTCCCAGAGATTTTGTGCTCGTCCAGCCCAACTCAGCCGGATTCTTTGAGTATTTGTATCGTTCATTCTCTATTGTTGCGTAAAAAATATAAACCCTCTGCAATTCTAAAACAGCAAGCAATTGATTAGTGTACATGCGAATTTTGCAGGTCAATTGCCGAATAATTTAACGACATAATCGATTTGAGTTGTGCAACACTTAACTGATTTAGAAATTATTACAGATGTTAATAAGTTAATATGTGTGAAGTAAATTTTGTTTCACATCTTTTTTTCTGCAATGTTAAAATTGCCACTCTTTAAGTGCACACTCAAACCTGATGTATATTTGTCTGTCATGATTTGAGTGAGAGTTGCGTTGATCTGTGGGTCATCAGTCATTGCAAGATTTCCACCGAGCAAAGAACATATCTCCTGTGCAGTGTTTGCATCCACAAGATCATCAGATAACATCAACACACTGTCCTTCACTGCTTGAAAAGTTTTGTTGCAACCTTATAAACAAGTTGCGAAGAATATAATGGTGTTTCTACCTTTTGTTTTAGCAGAGAACATCTTACTTTTTGGCAGGGCTGATGACCATTGAGCAATCAAAATCATCACAATCGCCACTCCTCTGGTCATCATTATCCAAAAATACAATTTGGTTATTACTTTAGTAATAACAATTGACCTTGAAAGATATTTTATTTTTCCAAACAACCTGCTACAAGAAATGTTATCATCACAAAACGGGTTTGAGTTAGTAATATCTGACACAGAATAGACAAATGCAACTTCTACATTACAATATATTTCTTATCTGGCAACTGAAATCCTCAGCTGAAAATTCTTATTACTTCTAAAACAACCTACTCGCCTATAATCCTAGCAAAATAAAACGATTTATTTCTCCTTTTACGATTCTTGACTAATTTGGCATTTGATAAATCTTACGACTACTTGAAATAGTTTACTTTTATCCCAGCGCCTGCTTTTTTTTTACAAAATCTATCTGACAGTAATACAAGTAAATCCCGACTCAAGCCAATCGTGTACATTTGATTTTACAAACTTCAATTCGTTAAATGTTTGAGCAATACAGACGGAAGAAAGAACAGCACATGCAAAATAGCAAGATTTAAAGCTTTCAAAGCGTTTGTGACATTAAAACACGAAATCACAGTACCTACGAAAACGAAAGTGGTTTGGTGTTTCCCGATTCTCACATTTGCGTTGACTATTTACCGACTCATTCAACTGTGTGTATTGACCTACCGCAAACATTATATTGGTGAGCGGTAAATATTTGCTAAGGCTGAAAATTCAGTGTTACTTTCACTGTACGAGTTAACAGCTCATAAATTTGCTGACTGCGAAATTGTGTGTTTAGGTGTATTAAAGTTTGACTTTTAACTGTTATTCATAAAGATTTCGAAGTACATCATTCTTACTTTATCCTTCACTCTTCGCCCAATTTTGTAACTTAAATTTCGCACATCACTTTTCTAGTTAAAAGTAATAAATGTGGAGGATCTATGCTTTGTGTTACAATTTAGGGCACATGTCGGTTTCGTTTTTGGCGTTTAAACGAATGGGCATTTGCTAGACAAAATTTGACAGCAAACTTCCGACAATAGCTGCAAAAATTCGATAGCCATTTGTTTGTGGGTCAGTATGTAATAATGCGGTCTGCTTCGCTGCAAAAAAAGCAACTATCTGTGCGTTGTTGAGTGAAACGTACTAACGACCGTTCAAGAGATTGAGAGATTAGGCTTGACCCAGGTTGGTTTGTAAAACTGCATTTCCGTTGAATTAAGGGCAAACGCAACTAATCAACAAGTCAGTTACTTACTCGTAACTCCATTGCTGCCCAATGCAACCAAAAGACAGAACTGCCCCAAGACACCCGTCCTGGAGTAGGTGTCCAGAATTTTGAGCAGTAACGGCAAAAAACAGAACAGTTGTTTCTCAAAGCTCCTGCTAAAACATACAGAGTGTCCTTTGTTGCAGGCATTCAAACACAACATGCGAAGCGTCAAGTCGGTTTCTCAATATGGAGAGTGCAGTGCGTTTGATTGAAGCGATTGTAATAACTAACTTCCTAAAATGATTGTCGCTGTGGATGGGTGTACAATAAAACTAAAATTATTACTATAAACAACACAATCAATCGTTCATCATGTTTTAGGACCCGGGAGTGACATCGCAAAATTGGAAGTTATGTAAGTGACGCCATAGGCAACAGTAGGATCGGTAACGTGTATTTGCAGCAACTATTGAGGTATGTGCTTGCATAAACAACATCGTCAAATAATATCAACACACTTGTTATTGAGAGCTTAAAAATGTTTTCGCTCTCTTACAGACGTTTGACTTATTTAGATTTCATCCTGCGTGTTTTTTATTCAATTTGATACTTAGATTCTGTTTACCCATGTAAGTAAAAAATATCATTAGCGAAACTTGTCCGATCAATCTCATCACTTCAGTTCTGAATTGTCAAATAGAATCGGTTCTGATGAACTTTCGATTGCGTATATTATTCGTTCCAAAAAAAAAACTCACATGTACGAAAATAAAAATAAAAACGAACACATGTACGTGCAAGTCCAGGTGATCACGTCAGGTTTTTGTTTCCAAAGGCGTTGAATAATTATGCTTATAGCGTAAGTTACAATGGTTAGTGTTGTTTACTGTTTATTGTGTAACTATTTTATTGTTTTACTGTTTAACTATTTAATTGCTTTTTTATTACAGTGCTGTATTCGCTCACAAGAACTGAAGACGCCAAAAACATTTTGTGAATATATATTTTGTGAAAATACCCTGTATAACGGTTGATTCTAAATATTTTATAAACTGTGTTGGGTTACAACCTGACCAAAAAATTGGGGATTTTGTATTTTTGTGTTTCATCATGGTACGGGTACCAAACTATGGCTTGTGCCGTCATTTCACCCGCCTCGAATAGTATTTTAAAGTACACGAGTACACGAGTACACGAGTACACGAGTACACGAGTACACGAGTACACGAGTACACGAGTACACGAGTACACGAGTACACGAGTACACGAGTACACGAGTACACGAGTACACGAGTACACGAGTACACGAGTACACGAGTACACGAGTACACGAGTACACGAGTACACGAGTACACGAGTACACGAGTACACGAGTACACGAGTACACGAGTACACGAGTACACGAGTACACGAGTACACGAGTACACGAGTACACGAGTACACGAGTACACGAGTACACGAGTACACGAGTACACGAGTACACGAGTACACGAGTACACGAGTACACGAGTACACGAGTACACGAGTACACGAGTACACGAGTACACGAGTACACGAGTACACGAGTACACGAGTACACGAGTACACGAGTACACGAGTACACGAGTACACGAGTACACGAGTACACGAGTACACGAGTACACGAGTACACGAGTACACGAGTACACGAGTACACGAGTACACGAGTACACGAGTACACGAGTACACGAGTACACGAGTACACGAGTACACGAGTACACTAGTACACTAGTACACAAGTACACAAGTATACAAGTTCTTGATTCTTGAACCTCCTGTCGAAATAAAACTACCCCAAGGCTAGTTTAATAAGTGCTTTTAGTCACTGAAACAACAAATGAAGCTGCAGCATTTCCACTTTATTCTCACATGGCAACACTGAGTTGAAAATTACGATTAACTCTAGAACGGCCCACAGATTCAAGTAAAACGAAAGTTATTTAGCCTTTCTTGTTTTTTGATACATCTGGTGTTTGTCAAATCAAACGGCTGCTTGAAATGTTTACTACCATCACAACGCTAAAGCAATTCAAAACACAAAATAATTTTACATATTTCATTTCACCATTACATTTCCAAAAGATACCATTGGGAAAGATTCTGCGAAGCCTTTGTGACATGAAACACCGAACTGTTGCACCTGTAAAAACGAAAGTGGTTGGATCTTTAACGATAATCACATTGACGTTGACTGTTTACCGACTCGTTTAATTATGTGTATTGATCTACGTATTTCTTGTACTTTACGAGTTAATAGTTCATTATGTGCTGTGCGTTTATGTTTTCGTCTGAAAGAGTGCTGAATGCTCAAATGTAAGTTACCTTCAGGTGTAATGATGTTTGGATTTTAACCGTTATTCATGAGCATTCAATGAGCAATCGAAAATTCGAAACACTTCAGATGTTACTTTATCCTTAACTGTTTACCGATTTGTTTTACTACGACGTAAAATAATGCATTGGTATGTTTTACATTTTTGGCAGCTTAAAATTTGTAACGCATCACAGCATGAAAATTCTACTTCGCCTGGAGCAGGATTTTTTACTGTGATGAAAAATTCATAAAACTACAAATTTAAACGCAATGTTCAACACAGTTCCGCTTTCGTTGCAACAGGCCCTACACCTTCAGTTTTTTACCATCCTCAATCTGCGCATTTTAAATCTGTCTGTATTTTATTGTAAACAAACTTGGCCGAATGGCCGGGCGCGCCTGGCCCATGTACAGTGATAAAAAACACATCGGGATTCGGGAGTGTCCTGGGTTCGAATCTTGTGAAAAAAAAAAACTAAATCTTGCATTATGGAAATACCAAAACAAAACAAGCAGCAACGAAAACAAACTAGCACTTGGCATCGACGGACAAACAATTGTTACAACCGAATTCTTAATTTATAACGGATATTAGAATTTCAATCAAGCAACGTATGTAGGGTATTCATTTAAACATTTAGTGCAATGTGTGAAGCAACAAACTAAGTAAGCGTTTAAATTCGCAATTTGTAAACTCAAATTTATGGTTAAAAGATTGTTGTTTTATCTGATCTAGGTTACACGAACAAACTTGTTACAATATCTCGCTTGCTTCAGTTGTTTCAGTAGCTCTTACGTTTTGTCTAGTCCAGGGGTGTCCAACCTTTTTGGTCAAAGGGCCACACGCTGTTTACGAATGATTGCGCGGGCCACTTGAGTGTTACTGCCAATTTGGAATCTTAGAAATAGCTGTCTTATAATTTCTTATTAAAATCCTCCACGGAAATTCTAACCTTAGAAATGTGAATTATCCTCGTTTACAGTTATAAGAACAATAAAAACACCAAGATATAGTAAAGTCAACAAAGTTTTTCCCACACGTCGACATTTCAGTGTGAAGTTTGGCACTGTTTTTCTCTGACAAATTTGGCAATACTCGGTGAGATGGACGATGGAGAAATGCAGAGCGATTTTTCCATATGACTGAAATTACTGATCTTACAGGGGATCACTTGTCAACCTTTCTTGGAAAGTTCTGTTGGCGTTACTTGCTTTTTATTTCCTGTTTGGCATAATTTATATCACTGCAGAGAGCGGAAGATGTTTTACTGCTAAATGCGTTTTGCGCGAGTCTCTGATACCAGATGTAGGCTATTTCAATGAACCAAGAAACATTAGGCTACTGACTGACTCTTTAAGCACAAGTCGGATTGTGACGGAACAATGTACAAATTGTGATGCGTAACAATGTGCATTGTGACGCAACAAAAGTAACTTGAACAGTTGTTTAATACTACTCTATTAACAAAGAAATAAGGCAAACAACAATTAAAATGTCAATTTTTCGGAATGAAAGTTTGCAATAAATTACGTAGGCGATTAAGTTGTCATTTCAAAAAATACCACGCGGGCCACTCAGAACCTTCCTGCGGGCCACATGTTGCCCGCGGGCCACGGGTTGGACGCCCCTGGTCTAGTCTAACTTTTAAAACTTGTTTCCCAAAACAGTCTGATGATATAAAGTCCGGGTACTCAGCAACTAGCTTAATCTGAATCCAAACGCAAAATCATGTAGACAATAGCAGTTGGTGAATCGTATGTTTTTTTTACAAGATCTTAGTTTTGTTTAAAGATGTTTCACTCTAGAAACATTGTTTTGTTGCTGTTCGGTTGCAATAAATCTTGTCTTTAAAGTGGTCTCGCTCTTTTGTGTTGTTTATTGATTTTTTTTGCAAACAATCAGCGAGCATCTTCACGATCTCCAAGGCACGCATTATCAGCTTCACAACATGAAAGACGACGTAGCAGGGTCAATATCTGAAAGTGTTTTCATGCAAAAGATACGAATAATGTTTGCGGTTCGAACGTTTCCAAAAATTCAGTTGAAAGGAAACAAACGAAGGATGTGAACTAAACAAGACAGACAGCATAAAAAGTCAAATGACAATGGTGTCAAACCGAGTTTGAAGTAACAAAATTACATAATTATTTCATATGTGGGGTTTGGATCCGTCTGTTCTAACTTTATAACTGTTTCGTATTCGTCTTCGATTTATACACTACATTTTTACTCGGAGAAAATTTCCCTACATTCAGACCCTTTATGTGGAAGCTGGGCTTGTGTTGTTTGCTTTTGAGTTCGCTTATTCAGATTTTTCCTGAAAAATATCACAAATGCTGCTCAAAATGTGTTTTCTGCATTGCTGCATGTAACGTATTAATACACTGCATTACTTTTCAGGTCTGTTTACAATTAAGCCTTATCAACTAAAAACCAGACTTCCAAAATATAATTTTATTACAACAGTAAAACTTTGTATTTGTAAACTTTGTACCTCTGTCTTCGTGTAAACATATCCACCAGCCAACCAATGACAAGCACCAGAAGCAACAGCCCGATCACCAGACCTGCAATCATTCCAACATTAATTGTACGAAAACATCTTGTAGGGGGATTACCCGGAGTTGTTACTGTGAGATTGGATGTGATGTTTGTGTTGATTGAACCAGTGACTATCACTGTGACCTGGAATATACAAAATATGACTGTGACCTAAAATACATCAATTTGTGACGTTGTTTGCTGATGGAAATCACGGCGCAAAACAGAGCATGTCGTGCAACAGATTTTAACTGCGACGAAAAACAAAACACTTTTCACCTGAATTTTATAGAATGTTGAGTGAATAAGATCTTCTATTATCGCAGAATTTTCTAAATAAGGAACAGAGATTGTTTGACTCAAACCATTAACTTGAATCTCAACCTGCGCCCTCAGATTGTTGTCGTTAATGAATTGAATAAGTCCAGTCCAACTGACAAGCACCAGTGAAACGTTGCATGGAAATGTCTCTGTAGTAGTGTTTACTAGCATAAAAATGTTACATCTTATTTGCCAGTAATTAGTGATTTTAATTAATTCCCGTTTTTTCTGATTACATGTCTTTTGCGTTGACGTAACAATAACAACGCATCTTGGTTAAGTTCTTTTTGTTCCTGACTTCCGTGTAGCGAGGTGCTACGTCGGTTGTATCGGTCGTGTCTCCTAAGTTGACCCTATATGCCATGCCGCTAAGTTCGCTTATGCAATATTTGCCATGCACGTGAAGTTAAGTTAGTCAGGGTGACTGAGTTGCATTCGTTCATGCAGTGTTCTTGCGCTTTTATGTCGAAACCGTCTCCTTTTGGACATTTTAACCTGCTCGCTCAAACAAGATTTGCAACAGTAGAGTTTGTTTAAAGCCTTTAGGAGAAACGTTTTAATGCCCCCTCTTGTGACGTTCTGCGCTTAGTACCGAGGGGCGCTCACAGGCCGTTACAAAAATATGAAAGTCTAATGTTAGTGCATGGTTGATAAAACATTTTAGTCTAGTTCTCACAATTATTATTGCTATCGTTTTCCACAATGCCTGTTCTGAAAAACAAAAATATATCTTTTTACCTTTTGGATAGCAGCTTTGAGGGGGGTTACCCGGAGTTGTTACTGTCAAATTGGATGTGATGTTTGTGTTGATTGAACCAGTGACAATTGCTGTGACCTAAAAAACAGAATTTAAGTAAAAAAATGTCATGTTTAAAAAGTGTAGATTTTTATTCACACAGTGCCCCGCATGTTATTCTTGAACAATTACCTCACGAAAAAATATTTGTTTACCCGAATTTCATAGAACGTCGAGTGAATAAGATCTTCTAATATAATGGAATCGTCAAAATACAGAACAGAGATTGTTTCGTTTAAACCTTCAATTTTCATCTCGACCTGCATGAAGTTTCGTTATGAATGGTCGTTTAACTAACGCAAACTTGATTTAAACCTGTGCAATTGGATCATTTTCGTAGATGAATTGATCAAGTCCAGTCCAACTGACAAGCACCGATGAAGCGTGCATGGAAATGTCTCTGCAGTCGCATTTACTGCAATAATAGTTGTTAAGAATTTAAATTCAAATTCCACTTCTAGCTTGTTCGCTTACGTGGAGGATAGCAACTCGATGGGGGATTTCCAAAAGTTGTCACTGATTTGGATGTTGAGACGTTAGCGTTTAGGCATCCGGTAAGCATTGTAGTGATCTGTTGGTGAATTTTGTGTGATAAAATTAATCGACTTCCCATGCAAGTGTTTTATGTTTTCCAAACCTAATTTGATCAAATCATTTTAAAACTATTTTCGTATCAGTTATATTCCCATCTTTTAGTAAATTACAATAGTACGTTGCAGCTCAAAAACAACACTTAATCAGCCATCGATGTGACAACTAAATCAAACTTGACCAATTGCAAATAAAAAAACGTTATTGTCAATAAAACACACGTTACCTCAAAACTATATTCTGTTGCGAAATTTAAGTTTCCAATCGTTGTCGACAGATCTAAATATGGTGCCAAGATTCTTTCGTTCAGTTTCGAAACATAAATTTCAACCTAAAAACGACATTTGTCAAAAACTACCCTAAAAAGGTATTAAAACTATTGGTGTAGCCACTTCACATGTCACATATTGTCGAAGCATCTTGTGCCAAACCTTTTCCGCAGAACTTGCATGCTGGACTTTAGTCTCAATTTAATAGATTTACTCGGTACTGAAGCGACAAATATGAAATTAAACCACCATGCTGCTTTGCATTTTTTTTTCAACTTCACGGGGTTCGAACTCAGGACACTCCCGGGGACGAATTCAGGTCAGGATTTTTTTATATATCTGTATATGGGTCAGGCGCGCCAGGCCATTCGGCCAAGTTCCTGCCACCATGCTGCTTTGCTATCAATAAAGCCAATACCGAGACAGGCGAAACACCCTCCAGTGCTCACAGCGCTAACTATGTGTTTATTGCAGGGTCATGCACCTAACTTTCTAGGAAAGATTTTTAGCAACCGCAATTGCCGAAGCATCTTAATGTTGGAAACTTCGCCGCAGAACACCAAACGCTCGGCTTGGTGGTATAATTATGTGTTACCTCTGCTAATAGATTATTGACTTCGATGATCTGATCTAGTCCAGTCCAACTGACCACCACAGTTGAAGCATTGCATATGATTTTCTCCACAGTAGCATTGACAAAAAATAAATTATATGGGTAAGAGTCCAATAGGGAAAAAAGTATTGTAAATTTAATTACTCACATCGTACTTGGCAAGCGTAGTAAGCCACTTCACCACTGCAGTTCATGCTTGACTGCTCCCATTCGATCCCATAATGCAACGCTCCCTGTTGGCAAGTTGTAACGTTGGAAACGGGAAAGTTTGCTTGAGATCCGTCGCTCCAATACCAACCATGCAACGAAGTGTTGTAACGAGCTCCAATGAAAACGTTATTATCTAAAACACAGCTGCAAACACTATTGATGCAACCTTGTCGTTTGTTGTTTGTAAGACCAAACACTCACCTGGTGCCAGGAACGATCCTTCATATACATCGAATCTATCAAACGATTCATTGACACCTCGCAACTTGCTTGTAATGTCTATCATTCCTCCGCTTCTATAGTTAAACATTTGTTTCTGACGTTTGCTTGTGTTGTTTTCCGAAAACAAGGAATACCGAAATTTCCATCCTGATCCTTTGTAAAAATATTTGTTTTTAACTTAGCTAATAAAAATTATAATTAAGGAAAATTATAACACGTATAAGTAAAAACTGAATGATGAACAACGAAAAAAATTAAAATATACATGATTTAATTAAACAGATGATATCTGTCGTGTGGAAATTTATGGTTTATTATGTTGTTTCGGTGCTTTTATAGACCTGAATGTTTCTGTAATTTGTGTGCTTGTTTAAACTTAAAAATGTTACTAAGAAACGTAGAGCCTAAACCTGGACCTCCACAATAGCTTCCGATGGTTACAAACCACCTCTCCGAATTCGTGCCTGTTACATAATTGCAGAAGTAAATTGGTTGACCCATGTTTTCAGGATTGCTGTTGGACAAAACGACTGTTTCATGGTTACGAATTTGAATCAGTTAAAAGCTGTTACCGCTTATATCAGTCAAAATACCACAGATGTCCGAGAGATTTTGTGCTTTTCCAACCCACTTCAGTCGTATTATATGAGTATTTGTAGTGATCAATTTTATTCCTTTGGTACAAGATATAGATTCGCTGTAAATCTAAAACAATTCATGATTACATTATTTAGATGAGATTATTTTTTCAGAAACGTCCACGTTGACTACAAAAACTGACGATCACGTTTCCAACACTGATCTACAATATATTTCATGATTTCAAAATTGATGTTGTAACATGTGGATAGTAAATGTTGCTGAGGTTATTCTCTTGCATCAACTCACACCTGTTGTGTATTTGTCTGTCATGAGTTGAGTGAGAGTTGTATTGATCTGTGGGTCATCAGTCATTGCAAGATTTCCACCAAGCAAAAAACATTTCTTCTGTGCAGTGTTTGCATCAAAAAGATCGTCAGGTAATATCAATATATTGTTGTTTACTGCTTGCATGGTCTTGTTGCAGCCTGAAAACAAGTTTATAGCATTGTATTTGTGTGACTTATAAAGGTTCGCGGTCAAAAACTGCAGCCCCACTCATCGTCATTTTAATCGCCCCAACAGTGTTTGAATTGTTCCGATAAATGTTGTTAAAGTGTATTAGACATCAATGGTTGCAAAGTTAATTTCTATATGCTATAAACGTGTTAATTGCTATATGTTATAAACGTGAGTTTTTTTCCTGCAGATCGTTGTAATTTGTTTTTTTTTTGTCTTTCCCTAACATACGGGCCTGACTTTACCCTCTGTGCCATCATTATTTTGTGTAAATTTAACTAGCTAAGTAGCTAGTTGCGTCGTGACCAATTGTCTATGATAGTTTATTGTGTATGTTGTTTTGATCTTTCATGAGGCTTGATTGTATAGGCCTGTCAATCAAACTTTCGGGCCGTGCTTTTCCGAAACGACTCGGTTTCGGACCGGATTTTCAGGCTCCTTTACAACTCTGGGTCCTCGCACGTTTTTTAAGTTATCCGAACGGCTAGGAAAAAAGATTCATGACACTGTATTAGGGAAAAGTACAACTTACTATTTGGTTGAGCTGATGGTAATTGAACAAGCAACATGAACACAAGTATCATAAATCCGTGCATCATCATCGTATAACTTCTACGTTGTCTAACTTCAACAAAGTGATTACCGCTGTGACAAACTTTCTGTCGAAGATAAACTACTTCAAGGCTGGTTAATTAAGTGATATTTCACAGAAGAGGCTAAGAAAGCTTCAACATCTCAACAATATTCTCATATGGCAACTCTATGACAAAACTGGAAATTGTTATTAACTTCAAATTAGGCCTCTGAATCGCATTAAACATTCTGGGTGAAAAAATGTTTTTTTGACACATCTGGTGTCACATTTATCTTACAGTAAAACGCTTTGTATCCAAGTTAACAGTGCATATTTTAATTTACCATTACATCAGTACTTAGTATACTGCCAGAAAAGAGCAAATTATACAATTAGGAAAGATTAAGCGAAGCTATTGCGACCTTAAACACCGAACTGTTTCACCTTAAGAAACGAAAGTGGTTTGATCTTTAACGATTTTCACATTGACTTTCACTGTTTACCGACTCGTTTAATTAGGTGTGATCTAGCGCAAGCATTGTGTTGGTGAGTGTTAAATCTTTATTGAAGCTAAAAATATAGTGTTTCTTCTACTTTACGACTTAATAGCCCTTTATGTGCTGTGCGTTCATGGTTTCCGATAAAAAAAAGTGCTGACTGCTCAATTGTGTGTTCAGGTGTAATGAAGTTTGGTATATCAATCGTTGTTTATGAGCATTTAATAAACAATCGCAAAAGCAAGTCTGAACATGTCAGATGTTACTCGATCCTTGACTGTTTCCTGAATTGTTTAACTACTTCTTTTAAAATATGGTTGGCAACATTACTTAAAAGCTAACAATTTTCGAGTGTTACTTGTCTCGTTAAAACATCAGTATGTAATAAACGCCTGTGTTAAAACTGGACGGACTCTGTTTCGTGACAAAACTTAAGAAATCTAATAGGCTTGACCCGTTACCGGCTGGACATATGTCAGGCAACACGGTGAGCAAACCTCCGTTGTTTTGCTGCCAGATTCCGAGATCCATTTGATTGGTGTTTACTGGGGCAGGATGTTATCATGTGGTCCTCTGTTCTACACCACATCCATCTGCACTTTGTGGAGCGGAAAATACAAACGCCGATTCGAAGGCGATTGAGATTGACTCGGGCAGGTGCGAAAAAGTGCATTTCCGTTAGTGAAGACTTAAAGCAACTAATAAACCAATGTAGTAGGATAGTGCACTTCCTCTTAACTCCATCTTTCAATTGTGACCTGCCCAAATAGTTACGTTGCTCAACTTATTTAAATTCTTTAATATGTTTTCAAATATGAGTTGCCGCTATTCTGCGTAGCGCTAAGACAGAATCCCATATTGAAGTAAGTATTCGGACCTTTGTGTAGGCAACCTTAGAAAAAGATCAGCTTTTGGGCGAAGCAGGATTCACAGCATGCCTACTGAAACAGATCGTTGGTATGGGAAATCCAGACACTCAATGCAGAGCGTCACTTAGTAGTGCGCCATCAGACTCGAGCAAAGTACTCCACCGAAGATTGGTAGCAGTGAGAGAGATGGTAGCAAAGTACATTAGTTCGACCATGCTAAACTCATCAGAATCCCAAAGCGTATTGTGCTGTTATTGCAACGATGAAACGTGACCATCCTATAAAGCATTATGCCGGGGTATGTTGGTTCAAGATAAGGCCTGAACTTCTACAGTGATCATAATCTCCCGGATGCGCCTCGCTTCTACAGTGTGGGTGAGGCTGACTGTCACATAAGAATTCTATTATTTTTTTCTGATTATCGTGTGCAGTGTTTGCATCCACCAGATCATCAGATAATATCAACACACTGTCTTTCACTGCTTGCATTGTCTGTGTAGCAACCTGGAAATAAGACTAACTAGATAATGTTGGATATCAGTGAGCTTGTTTTTAAGTATAAAAGTAGCAATAGAACGTATCAGTTAACTCGGTACTTAATTTATAATTATGTCACATAAACACAACGATGAATTTTAGGCTTTTACTAAAAATCAAACACAAAAGTTTTAAAAATAACAAAACTTAGTTGCTTAAGTGGCGTAACAGTTACAAAAAGGTCACATAAAAGCAAACTAAGTATCTGTTTATAGTTTATATTAATAGTTTTATAGTTAGATTATTGGTACCTTGGCTGATATTTTGTTTGCGCATTTAAAGCGTACAGTAAAATAAACTTACCGTTTGGTTTCGCCTGACAGCAACAGAGGATCAAAAAGAATGCGACTCCAACCGCACAATACCAGATATGTCGCATCTTATTTCAGATCCAGACCTTCCTAATACATGAATAGACAAGCACTGTATTGTTGAATGAATTAAAAACAGTATCTTAAAGTCCTTCTACATCTCATCATTTCAAGCACTCGACCAATGTATAAACGTGTAAACTTTCCTCACTCTCCCACATTCGCCCTTTTGATAAACAAAAAGTGATTAGTTTTTAACTCGACCGAAAGCACACCTTATATTACTGAAGCCCGTATAGTCACCATCACTCACGAATGAGCAATATTCAACACTTCCGTGTATGAAAAAAATACTCGGGAAAGCTGTGATTGACGGTTTAAGTTTCCGATGCGAAAATCTCTAGACGAGTCAGTAGTTGGAAAAATCCCATGTAGGTTTAGCCCTTTTTAAACCTGAAACCGTAAGATGCATCGCAGCGTGATAACGTTATCTTCCACGACCTTTGAGATGGAAATGACGTAGTTTAGCTTGCACAGGACTATTTTATGCAGCACTTTCTTAAATGCTCCGAAACTTAACTGCTTTCCAACTTCAAAATGACTGTAAACTTATATTTAGTACGACTAAAGCTATTAATATTATTAACCGTTCATGTTTCTTACGAGAAAACTTCAATTCACAGGCTACTATGCCATGGCATTTTCATACAACAAAACTACAACATTGTTTAATTTTACAAACTTTTCATATTAAAAAAAAGATTTCCTAATTGCTCTGTAAGGAAGTTTCATTGACGAGTCAGTAGCAAAAAAACAAAACAATTTTTGGTTTGGAGAATTCTACTGACACCATACCCCAGAGCAAACCCACCTGTAGCTAATTTTCGATAGGTGGCGCAACGAGCATCTTGTCATTTAAAAATACATATATATCTAAAAATACTCACAGTTAAGGCCATAACAAAGCAAGTGTTCATAACAAAGCAAAACAATATTCACGCATCTAAAACGAATACTTTAGTTAAGTGTTCCTGAAAATCAAATCAAATAAATAAAACAATTATATCGATCTTCATAAACCTAGAAACAATGTTTTTGTTTTGTTTTTTACTTAAGCGACAATTTTGGAGATATCCTATGTTTTTAAGTGAATGTCGGGCTTTTCAGGTCAGGCGCAACCAGTCAAAAGATCAATCACTAACGAAACTGAGGATGCAACAAAGAAAATCTCTCAAGGACCTTTTGTTCTTGCACCTGAACTTGATAGTGATGGCCAACTTGTTTGCAACAAGGTAAATCTTCTATTGTTATTCGATGTGTGAATATTTTGGATGAAACTTCCTTAAATTGGTTTCTAGGAGGAATTGGGATGCTCTCACATGTGTGGTATCGACACGACAGGTGAAGCTCGCTGTATTTGCCCTGAAGGATATTTCCTGATGAAAGATAGAAAGACTTGTGTTGGTAAGACTCAAATATGTTTCTCACAATCTACAAATCTTATTCTGTGTTCTGAATTTACTTATAACTAGACAGTTTAACAATCGTTCTGTAATCCAAGTTAAACCCAAACTACCTATGTCAAAATGTGGTTATTATCTAATTCAGTAAGCAACATCAATTGGTCTTTAATTTTAGCATTACACTTATTTGTTAGAGGTCCAGCAGTTTATTGAGAATCTGATGGAAGACTCTCCTATGTCGGGTTTTGGAAGAAACAAGAAGACTGATGAGGATTTGGAAGAATGAAAATGAGATGATGATAAAAAACTGAAAGGATAAACTGATAACTATATTGGGCATATACACAGATTGCAATTGACTTTCGTGTGGTTGTTTAATACAAAAATAACCCACTTACATTGGTTTGTTTTTACAAGTTGTATAATGTGATTGCAAGGTTTCATTCACCTTTTTTTGTAGAATGTGCACTACATTTAATTTTTGAATTAAAGTTTAGGAAAACATTATTTATGACGAACTGCACATTGAAATGAGTTGAGTTTATTTCGCCGATGAAACAAATCGTAGCAGCACAATTTCGCTTAAAATTTCACCAAGCCGCAAATAGCTGCGCAACGTTAGGACGTTATAAAGCGCGACAAAGTTGAGGGCGCTATTGGTGGATAGATGGTAGACGCGCAGCAGTTACACCGTTACTGTAAGTGTTATGTGGTAGGGACTAACACTAGTGCATTGATTCTCAGCTGCGGCACTCAGGGCCTCATGCGGCTCCCAACTACTTATTTTGCGCAGCAAAAAATTTTTATAAAAGTTTACAAAGCAGCATATTAAACACTATCTGGATTCAACCCAATCAATCTATTACCGTGGATAATTACATATAAATTGTTTAGTGCATTGTGTCTCATAAGTCAGAATCAGCAAGCTTTCTGCAACTATTCAGATTCTTGTTGTTTGCTGCAATCTCGCATTCGTTTGTTTGCTGCTTCGTACACACTTGAAAAACTACCTTTTGGCCCCAAATATAAAAAGGTTCCACTCCATTAGAGTGTGAGGAATATGTTGATTCTCAGCTGCGGCCACCAGGGCCTCATGCGGCTCCCAACTACTTATTTTGCGGAGCAAAAAAAATTATAAAAGTTTACAAAGCAGCATATTAAACACTATCTGGATTCAACCCAATCAATCTATTACCGTGGATAATTACATATAAAGGTAATTGTTTAGTGCATTGTGTCTCATAGGTCGGAATCAGCTTTCTGCAACTATTCAGATTCGTGTTGTTTGCTGCAATCTCGCATTCGTTTATTTGCTGCTTCGTACACACTTGAAAAACTACCTTTTGGCCCCAAATATAAAAAGGTTCCACTCCATTAGAGTGTGAGGAATATGTTGAGTCTAACTTTTATTGCTTTTTAGGAGGAATTGGGATGCTCTCACATGTGTGGTATCGACACGACAGGTGTAGCTTACTGTTATTGTCCTCAAGGATATTTCCTGATAAAAGATGGAAAGACTTGCCTGAGTAAGACATATTTTGCTCTCCATAAACAGTTAAAATACACTTTTTAGGATCTTGACTGCACGAAGCTCGATAGGAAACCAGCTTTAAGCTTGCAAAGTAGTGCATGTAACAAGCGCTATGGTTCATTGCACGAAGCTCGATAGGAAACCAGCTTTAAGCTTGCAAAGTCGTGCATGTAACAAGCGCTATGGTTGACTACACGAAGCTCGTTAGAAAACCAGCTTTAAGCGTGCAAAGTCGTGCATGTAACAAGCGCTGTGGTTGACTGCACGAAGCTCGATAGGAAACCAGCTTTAAGATTGCAAAGCAATTTGAAACGAACAATAACTTCACAATATATTGGAACTTGTAAAAGCATAGAGCCAATAAATGATAAGCTGCAGACAGTGCACACTCTTTCGACCTATAAGGTCTCATCGATGCAGCTGGTGACGAGAGATAGGCCGTATAAACAAACTGGAGTGCCGTTGGACGGCTACACAATACAGCCGATCACTTGTCACCAGCTGCACCGATTAGCCCTTGTAGGTCGAAACGGCGTGCTCTGTCTGCAGCTTCTTTTTGGAACTTGTCATTGAAACGAAACCGCGTAATTGACGTCATAAAGACATAAACACTCTCATATCCATTGTTCTTAAACAGCGGTTTTCAACTTAGTTCGTCAACTTAGCAAAACAAAACAAGAAATCAAATAAGAATAAAACAAAATAAGCATTTGCGGTTTAATACTTTACAAAAATAAAAAGATTGAGCATCACAAAGCACTTCTAGCGTAGAGATTTTGTTAAATACACTTTTTAAAAGTTACATTGGATATGTACTGACCCTTGGGTAGACAACTAACAACACTCCGTTTATCTGACTCTAATAAACAAACTAACGCTGATTAACTAAGCCTATAAAGACGCAAAACTAAAGTAACATCCCAAATATCTATTTTAGACGAAGCATGAAACAACAGTGCCTTTACGACTGTACACGCAACACAATTGTCACCCGCCACGAATCAACTGTGGGATAACAACTCGAATGCACACTCGGTAACTTATGTCTCTGTAGCAACTGATTTTAAGTTTAAGATGCGTCGATTTATATAGCGTTCAGGTCACATTTTGTTATGAGTTGTAAAGCAGGTATAGTTATAAATACGTACGGCCGGGAATTTTGACTGAGTTCTGAAACGTAATTATTCGTTAAATTGCTTTACAGAAACGTCAAATGTAACATGGCTCGAAGCCGTTTAAGACGTGGTTCCCGTTAACACGTTAAAAGCGATACAACGATAGCCTTAAGCCAGTATATGACCAGTGCGGTGATTAGAAAACAGGTTTGACCGAGTTTGACCGGGTCAATACGTCACGAAAAATGCATGCAAGTAATATGTTTTAAATTAAAAGTCCAAAGTCCGATGTGTTTTGAATGAAAAGTCCAAGGTCCGATACAGATATAACAAGGACAAAAGCGGTTCTCTGTGTTTACCGGAAACCATTAAACTATGATATGTTCTAGAGGGGACACAAAGATGCTTACAATAAAAAACAACACATGACAATATGACAATTACTTTTGGTGAAGTGCAGCATGAAGCGTTGTGAGTGTTACGTAGAAATGTCGACAAGGCTAAAGCATCATCATAACGTGTATACCAACCACGGATTAAGTCATAGAGGGCGTTTTATAATATTAAAACAGTCACGTTTGTATTTGTGTGTTTTCGCATTTCACTTCGTGTTCTGCACAGTTTACTTGAAATTTGAATACGTGTCAAAATTTGACAGATATTCGAAGACGACCGAGTAGCAGTATTTGTATAGTTCCTGTAAGCACATAAACTAAATTAAAATGATTTCCATTTATATAAACACTTTGTCTTAAGTAAAACATTACCTTGTTGTCGACCATATTCGGTCTCATATCTCTCAGGTCTTTCACAGTTCGGAATACATCCACCCGCTTTTGTGCCTTCAAACGTTCGAGAATGTTCACCAGAGCGATGAAGGTTCCAGTTCTTGTCGATCCGTTACTGTGATAAACAGTGTGTAAACGTATGATGTTTGCGGCGTTTTGTAACTTTAGGAATAAAGCAGTTTGGTAATGATAAAGTTGTTTACTTAATTTTAGATGCATTTTGGGAAGTTCTATTGATTTGAGTGGATATGGGTTTATTTCGGTTGGTAAAAACACATGCAACTTCACAATGGAACAGAACAATCAACAAGCCGAAAATAGCTGCGCAACGTGGAACCATTATGAAGCGCAAAGTAGTGAATGGCACAAATGGTGAATCATAACCAAACGCGCTGAAGCTACATAGTGTTACTTGAGACGGAATTTAAATTACAATAGGAATTTCTTAATGACGAAAACTCATTTGTTTACCTGCATCCCACCAACACACACTGACAATTCTGTTTGGTCTTTTGCCTTTGCATTTCCTCGATAATTTTGATGAAATCCATTTCTTTCGGGGGTCGTTCCACGTCACTCCATCCCTTGACTTGCAGAAGCATCACTTGCTGTGCAGCCTAAAAACGTAATAATGAGTTTCCATCAGCATTGCTACCTAACACGGTATTTACAAAGGGCCATAGTGCCTTATTATAGAAAAATGTTAAACTTAACGTAACAACTAGGTTGCTTAAAATGACGTTAGTGTAGTTTTCAACTTACAAAAGCGTTGGTTGTTGACCAGACGTCGACAGTTATGAGATTGTGAACGTTGCTTTCATTCACATCACATACAGACACCGAAATGTCTTCATATTGCAAAGCCGCATTGGTTAGAATCTGAAAACGATGTATGGTATAAAGTAGAGGGTACGGCTATTTCATGAAGATGCAAAATGTCAAAATTACTTGAATGCTGTTGTCCAAATCAACGACAAGTGAGGCTCCTCGTTCAACAATCATCTTCCAGAAGTTTTCTTCTTCTCCTGGTGCAGGATTTCTCGCAGCGATGATAAGGTCTGAAGAGCCATGCTCCTGTAAGGAGAAACGTTGAAGTAACAATTTTAAAAAAGATGGCGGTATTAAATATAAATCAGGCACTTCGCGTAAAAGAATGAGCTTCAACCAATTTGAAAGCAAATTTAATTCTGACCTGAATATAGGAAGCATCCAAGTGTTGAATGCTTTGGCTTTTATTGTCCCAAAGTTTGACCACCGTGTTCTTGTCTGTAAAATGGGTATAAGTTGTAACCAAATGAAGTATTTTCAGTCACCTTCAGGTATTTTATTTATTTCGTGTTTTTGCACTCGAATCGCCTATTCTGACATTAAACGTTTATTACTTAAAACACCAGGTTGCGTATATAACTTGCTATACTGGTGCAAAATTAGTTCGCCAGTTGGTACGCGTTGACGACGCGTAGCCTTGAAGCGACCACTATAAAGTTGGGAATCACTGATTTACATGTTCTCAGATCTGGGTGATTTTCCTGCCATTCCTCGCCAAATCTCCACGATAACAATGCTTTAAATTCTTTGTCTTGCGTTTTCTGGCTGTAACACAAGTTAAAAATCATTGGCTAATGTGTGAATCACAACAACAGAAATACTAGCTTGCAGATTTGGTTCGAGTTACTATACTACAAACTGCTCACATTTCACTTGAAGTCATCAGTTGTAGTTCTGTTACATCTTTATCTGTTTCCATTGAACTCTCACGCTCCACAAGTAGCTTGTAGACGTACATGTATTGATTCTGTAGAAATACAGATTTAATAAGATAGACATGATTGACAATGCGTTGCTGGACTTATTTACATCATATCCTCTCCACAAGAGAAGCGAACGTGGATTGTAACTGAAAACCAATTTTTCTATTTGTTAGTCGAGATAGAAAACATGCAACGACAGTTTACCGAATTTTGAATCATGTCTGTTCGATTTTCTCTCATTTTTAGAACAGTTCGTGGAACATCAACTGTTCCTTTGTCGTCAAGTTCATGAAACAAAGTGTCCACCGCTATGTAAGTACCTGTACGTCCCACTCCAGCGCTGCATCCAAACATATGGTTATTGGTCGATCAAACTAACACAGGGTATGTCAATTATTTACCTGCAGTGCACAATGATCGGAGCATTTGTGTTTTGCATATCATCGACCATGTTACGTAGGTGGATCATGTTGGATGTAGTTACTGGAATCCCATGATCGGGCCAAGTTGTAAACTGCAACTGTGTTATGGTTCGTTGCTCCTAAGGATAAAACACGCGTGATATTGTTTTTGAATTTCTTCCTGAAATTTTGCATGACAAAACCCTAATTATTGTCAAGGTAGTCAGAAAAGTAGGTTTGCTTTTGTTAATGCTACACAAACTCAAAAACATCTTGTGTAACTTTCTGCCTGCTATTGTTGTTATTCAATCTCAAGCGGGTTTCATTTTGCAGAAAAACTTTGTACGATACCGTTTGTGTGGGACAAATATATGTTGGACATTTACGTTTTTATTATGTTGACACATACCTTGGTTGAGGACAAAACGATCTGTCGTTGAACGATGCCACCGATGGTTACTTCATGTTGTGTTCGAACTTTCAAATTCGACAACAACTTAATTTCGGATTCATTGTCAGGCCAATACTGTTCACACTTTGCCTGCATGTAAAACACGTTAAAAAAGGATAAACGTTTTTTTTATTTCTTGGAATACATTCAAACCCCACATTTTTAAGACGAATTCAAAGCTAAGAATTACCTTTCCGTTTTCCACCAAGCCAGTTAGCATTACGATGATGTTGGAGTTTTCCTGCCAAACCATCAACCAGAAATCGTTGACTGTCTCCTTCTTCGGACCCTGAGTGGCGATGAACTTCCTCTCGTTATCGTAACCCGGTATGTAAGCGGCGTTGATGTAATCGTTTCCACCGCTTCCTTGCAAAACCACTCGAGCATGATCGTCTATTGAACAAACACAAGTTAAATCAACAAAATACCCTTTTGCCCGAGATTTTGATCAATGTAAAAAATCCAATCCCATAAACTCATTCATAAAACTACTTTGCATATCGTGTTTCAATACTCACAAGGGAAAACATTCTTGTAGCGGTTTTTCACAGCATTTTGCGGCAACTGTGACGCGTCATTCGTTCGCTGGTTATTTTTGCTTTGTTCTTTAATCCCCTGGAATAGAAACAAAAACAAATGATAGACAAGGTATTAGGTAACTCTAGTTTATTTAACTGGACTTTGCATATAGATTTTTTAATTGTTTTACCCCTTACCCTAAACTCGTTTGCAAAGAAAAGTTCTGACTCAACATTTTTCTTGTACACATCAAACAATTTGGTGACTTTACAGTTTCGGGGTGCACCAGCAGAAGGAGATAGGTTTTCGTATGTCATTTTTCCTGTTTAAACAGTTAAGTATGGTAGGAGGATATTTTGTTGCAACGCATATATTCTTATTTATTGTACACAATTACATAAACAAGCCAGTTAATGATTGTAAACCTTACCTGTGTGGGTTGCTTCGGTAGAAATGTTTACTTGGGGAGATTGACCTTTGCTGATTCTATAAAAGCAATAAAAGCGTAACGTGTTGTTTCTCATTTCCCCCCTGAACCATCGCCTCCTTATTTATATTTCAGTTGCTTAAATGCATCGTATCAGATTTTCGGATCATGAGGATTGAGAGGTAGGAATAAACTATATGTTTGTCCAATGACTTTTCGCTCGAAATGGTTTTCGAAAAACTTTCGGTTAAATGTAAAATCACGATGGTACTTTGTCATAACATTGATACAAAGTGAATTCGCGATCAGTCATATCAATATGAGACGAACCATAGCATCTATAAAAGCTGCAACGTACATTTCTACGGCGAAAACTCAACTATACACAAACCTGTGATTTCGACGTTTAATCATAACGACCAGCCCAACAATGATAAGTAACAGAAGCAACAGCCCGATCACCAGACCAGCAATCATTCCAACACTCGTTGCAGGATTGACCGTGTCATCTCGTAAACAACGTGGTGAGGGGTTACCCGGAGTTGTTACTGTCGTATTGGTTGTGATGTTTGTGTTGATTGAACCAGTAACTGTCACACACATCTGATAGCAAAAAACTGCTTTTGTTAGTGTGTTTGGGCGCACCAAATTATAAAAACTGTGCTTACCAGGATGTCATACGAAGTAGAGGAAATGACATCTGTTATTATTGTAGAATTATCATAATACGGGACGAAGATGATTTGATTCAAACCCTGGACATGAATGTCAACCTACATGTTGATGTTAGCAAGAAAAGTTTAACAAAGTTATGTTTGACAGCAGCAAAACAAATTTTATTTGCACCTGTGCAATAAGTTTGTTATTGTTGATGAATTGATCAAGTCCAGTCCAACTGACAAGCACAGTTGAAGCGTTGCATGGAAATGTCTCTGTAGACATGTTTACTGCAATGCAAATAAGAAAACTCTACTGTTTGTGGTTTACAATATGGGCGGGTTGTCAAAAGTTTATCTCGTTTCTCGGAAACTATATTCACTAAAAAATGATTACATTAAGTTTGTTTTCCTCAATTTCAGTGTAACTTTCAACCTGCTAACGTTTATTTTTACCTTCAGGATAGCAGCTTTGAGGTGGATTACCCGGAGTTGTTACTGTCAGATTGGATGTGATGTTTGTGTTGATTGAACCGGTGACAATCACTGTAACCTGCGATACATAAAATTATGGTTCATGTCTTGGTTGTTTTGAAGTCATGTTATGATTTTTGGTAATACATAAAGTGTATGTTGAAAATGAACAAAATAAAAGTGGTTCATTACCTGAATTTCATACAAAGTGGAGTGAATGAGATCTTCTATTATGGTCGAATTGTCAGAATACGGAAAAGAAATTGTTTGGTGTGAACCATGGACTTGAACCACAACCTGCATGTGTATAGGATTCAAAAACAATTCAACAAAACACAAACTTTTCAAACCTGCGCAATTAGATCGTTGTATTTGATGAATTCATCAAGTCCAGTCCAACTGACAAGCACAGTTGAAGCGTTGCATGGAAATGTCTCTGCAGTCGTGTTTACTAAGAAAGACAAAGATAAGTTAAGACACACCATGTGCACCATAATTATAAACACGTTAGATTACCTGGAGGATAGCAACTCGATGGTGGATTTTCATAAGTTGTTACTGATTTGGATGTTGAGACCTTGGCATTTATGCATCCCATAAGCATTGCAGTGATCTGTGAATTTCAAATTTGTTTGAATTTGTTATTTGTTTAAGGCTTCCAGAACAAAAAAAGTTAAGAGGAAGTAAACTGTTATTGTATGTTTTATTTTTGGTTACACCATTTGGTAATAAAGTGTTTGGTTGCCTCTCGAATTTAATTCTGCCATCAAGCAACATAAATTGAATTTAAATTCAAGTTGAGAGCCATTATCTCATTGGATGAAAACTTGTTCAGTGAATATTTTTACACTACTTACAGTGATGGTATACTCTGTTTCAAAACCAACGTTTTCAACGAATGTGTTTTGATCTGCATAGGATGCTAAGATCCTCTTGTTTATTTCCAAAACATAAATTTCAACCTAAATACAACATTTGCAAAAAGACATAGTATACACATGTCAAAAAACTGATGTGATAAAACATTACCTTTGCATTAAGATTGTTATTCGTGATGAATTGATCAAGTCCAGTCCAACTGACAAACACAGTTGATGCGTTGCACTTAGATTTCTTCACATGAGCCTTGACTAATTGTGGATAAAAAGGTTAAATGCCTACACAGTAATTTTTTTATACACACAAATCACTCAAAGCTGCAATATTTAAAGAAACGTCACAAGAAAGTCATGCACTGTATCATTAAAAAGCAAGTAATGAAATCGCAAAAGATATTAGGAAACATAGTCTGCAATTTAAACAAATTGTATTGTTTGGATCAGTGAGTTCAAAAACGAATTAAAAAATAAGGAGAATCATTTTATATCTATGTTTACCTGACCTAAATAAATTTGTTTTATAATTACTTACATTTAGCTTGGCAAGCGTAGTAAGCCGTCTCCCCACTGCATTTCAGGCTTGACTGCTCCCATCCGATCCCATAATGCAACGCTCCCTGCTGGCAAGTTGTAACGTTGAAAACAGGAAAGTTTGCCGGAGATCCGCCGCTCCAATGCCAACCATTCGACGACATGTTGTAACGAGCTCCAAGCAGAATGTTAATGTCTAAACAAAATTTGCGAATGTTATTTAAAAATATAAATTACAAGATCAAAAATTTTTGTCTTTGTATGTTTTCAAACCAAACGCTCACTTGGTGTCAGAAACGATCCTTCGTATTTGGTAAACGTTTCATACGGCTCATTGATACCTCGCAACTTGCTAGAATATGGATATGTATATCTTCCATAGGTAAATATTTGTTTTTGGTGCCCCAGGGTGTTAATTTCGGAAAACAAGGAATACTGGAATTGCCATCCTGAAAACAATACGAATTTGCTTGCAGGTCAACCCTATGTAGAAACGTTTTTGTTTGACTACAGTAATAAAGATAAAGGGAAGAACGTATTAGTTAAAACGGGATAAATAGCAAGATAGTAACACAATAGTAGTTTTATTGGAAATCTACACAGTTCAAATAAAACAGTCTAATTAACATTTTGCTATTTATGAATTGTTTTGGTTGTTGTTGGAGACTTTACAGACCGTAGTGTGTTTATTTTTTGGTAAATTTAGGTATCAATATGAACAGTTAACATAAAATTTTGGCACCATCATTTTGTTGTGGACCGTAGTTACGGTAGGGATTAAACCAGTCAACACCCTAAGTCAGATGCTGTCGCACCCCTAAGACTCCATTGACACAAATGCGGTAAGGGGGTGTATTGTACGCAATCCCATGTAAACAGTGCAACGAGATTTACATTGGCGAAACGGGAAGGTCTTTCAATACGCGCCGTAAAGAACATGAAAGGGATATAGCTAAGAAATATGCTAAAAATCGGCATTGGCACAACATGCTACTGTCCTTAATCACGCCATAAAATTCTCTGCTGCCCAGGTGTTAGCGAGAGAAACTGACTTTCACAAGCGAGGTTTACTGGAGTCGTGGAACATACATTCTCACATCAACACGATGAACGTTAAAACGGACGTTCTAATGCCGATAATATATCGGTCGCTTTTGCACCATTGAGCTGGGTGTTATCATTCGACCATTGGTGCGCACTGCGTTTTTTTTACCACCGCCCATTTGTGTGTGTGTGTTTCGTCGCTCTTTCGCTTTACAATAACTTGTGTTTGCAATTTATGTCATTACCCTGATAAAGGTGTTTCGTATGGGACATCGAAACATTGGCATATTAAAACAAAAACTGCCGGAAGAGCTAAAATTTTGTTGATACATTATTCATGGCTGCAACAGTGTATTCGTAGTTACTAAGCTCTTTGAAACGCAAACCTTGGACCTGACAAGCTCTTCCAATTGTCACATTCCACCTCTCTGTGTCATTGACTCTCTTGTTTTCATAATTGCAGAAGTTAATTTTTTGTCTACGAATTCCAGGATTGCTGTTGGACAAAAGTCTGTATAACTAATATACATCAATAAGTTTGTTTTTTATTTTTCACCTTTTGTACAAGTCGAAATACCATAGATGTCCAAATGATTTTGTGCTCGTCCAACCCACTTCAGTGGAATTCTTTGAGTATTTGTATCGTTTAGGATCGGTGGAATTGTAATAAATATAAACTCGCTCTATATCTAAAAATGTTACGATTACTTGCTTTCTCTCTAATCTATTTGCGACAATGACGTGCAACGTGTTGATTTAAAGCTAAATTTATGCCGAACTATGTTTGCAACATAGTCTGTGTTATTTTGCATCCTGGCAAACCTGTTGTGTATTTGTCAGTCATGAGTTGAAAGAGAGTTGTGCTGATCTGTGGGTCATCAGTCATTGCAAGATTTCCACCCAGCAAAGAACATTTCTCCTGTGCAGTGTTTGCATCCACAAGATCGTCAGATAATATCAAAACACTGTCTTTCTCTGCTTCCATGGTCGTTCCGCAACCTGACAAATCAATTTAAGCATGTAATAGTGTTTCTACGGTATTTCACCACAAAGTAACTTTTACTTGTTGTTTCAGTTGATGAGCATTGAACGATCAACAAAAACACAAACGGCAAAGCTCTGACCACCATCATTCAAAAAATATTGTGAAAAATGCGTTATATATATTTTTTCAAACACCCTGGAACAAAAAGTGTTAATATTTTGCTACTGGTTTGTTTATCAACTTGAAGCTTAACAAAAAAAACTAATAATGGTTTTGAAACTACCCACAAGCCTTTTAGTCGCCGCGAATACAATCTAAAGTTATTTCGTAGAGAACACTTTTAATTGTGATCAGCCAACCTTATTTCAAATGCTCAAATGTTGTTCGCGATATAAATTGCCGCTGTTTTGTGCAACACAAAGGCAGGAGCACATCTTCAGATTTTTAGGCATGCAAGATAAAAACAGAAGCCGTAACGATTTGTACGATTTCAAAGTCTAGGTCAGGGGTGGGCAAACTTTTCAGTGCAAGGGCCGCATTCAAAAGTTTATAATCTTACCGGGCCGCATAGTATTTCACCAACGACCGCCAATTGCTTGCTTGTTGTTTTGTTTTAAAACAACTGATGCAAAGAATAAGGTTTGTATCATATATATACCATTTAAAGTCGCCTAAATTGCTCTGATTAACAATTTCTAACTTGTGCATAAATTTAGCTGAACGGAGCTAACTGTTTATGACGTCATAAACTGTATTGTGACGATTGCAGTGCCTGTTTTTTTGCATTGTTTGCACATAATAAGCGGATAAAAAGCCTGGCACATATGGTTACTAGACTGCTAATCTTTTTTCCAGTCCCACGAAATCTGTTTTAGCAGTTTAAAAATCAAAATATTTAGCAAAATAGATTGCGGCCGCAGGTTGTGCACCCCTGCGCAAAATTATTACATAGTATATTTTCAGCTTTATGCAAATACGTTTGTTCATGACTGTACAAACATTGGTTGAAACGCTACAATTGTAATTGTTTCAAAAAAACAAGCGTTTGTTGCAACAAAGGCTGAACCACGTTTTTTGTTGATAAAGTCCGAGTGCCAACATTAAACAAAAAGTACTGCAACGACCTAAACATGATCCAAAGTGACCAAAGTTTGGGCGTCAACAGTGCAAAGTGGGCTGTTTTTGAAAACGTGAATCGCTTTTACTTTTATCGAACGAAGAAATTGTGTCAAGTAACGATTTGCATAATAACGTGGCAGAAACAACAGGCACGTGAAAAGTATCTGTGTTTAGTTCCAAAGTATCGAACGGGTACAGATACTGCATATGGCATTGGTATCGGCAAGTCGCACCCCCGGTATTTTTAAAACTCTGCGCCTGTGCTCATAGTACTATTCAGCGTTACTCGGAAACATTTGGCGGGCCGCATAAACTCCTTTGGCGGGCCGCATGCGGCCCGCGTGCCGTAGTTTGCCCACCCCTGGTCTAGGTGGTAATGCAAGGTTTCTGTTTCTAAATCCGTTACCCAATAGTGCTTACAACGCAATAAGCAAATGCTAGCGCCTGCTATGGAATAACTTGAAAAGTGTAACATTTGGTAAAATCATCTTCAGTTTCTACGAAGTTTAAATTTAATCCACCGCTGATCGCCGGGAGTCAGAGATTCAGTTCGTGTTTGTCAAGACATTCACCTCAACATCTTTACCATATACCGGCCTTACTCAACTGATACTTTACAATATAAATCTGTCTGCCCGGCTTTCCGTATCAGCAATGGCTTGTTGTTTTGCCTCTGAGTAATTGTCTTCAAAACACATGCATGTGTGTGGGGAAACATGGCTGCGTGGGAGATCATGCACAACAGTTATCAAAACCGTGTATACTTCAACTATTGGTTATTACAATTTATAAAAGTGATCTATCATTGGGATTTGTCGGGCGTTTAGCACTATGAGACTTTAGCAGACGGTAATCTGTCGGGAAACAGATTATTACGCTAAAATAACGTATTTTTGTTGATATGTTTGTCATCAGTTATTGTACAAAAATAAAAGCAAAATTAATTCAGAGATAAAATTAATGCAATGATTAAGCAGATCCGCGAAAACAACTGATCTCTCACAAGCGTCATTTCAACTCTCGAGTGTAACTGTGTTTAAAACGCCCAAGTTGAAAAGCAGTGCGTCAAACCAACTAACATCAGTCAAACGAATTTGTGTTATGCCCACAAATATTTTCACAAGTGTTCGTGTTTAATTTCCAAGGTTCAAATAAGTGCAATCACTTCTAACACTGTTGAGTTGGACTGTAGTTGATCAATTGGCCAATATATTTTCCTAAACATATAGGATACAGCAGTCGCAAAAACACGAATAAGTATACAGCAGTCGCAAAAACACGAATAAGTATACAGCAGTCGCAAACCTTTTGTCGTAATGGCGATGCTCTACTACAAAGCTTACAGGTGCGGCATAAGTGACATGCAACAGTGCTTATGGTTTGATATTTGACGGGCTTACAAGTAAGCGTGTAGCTGAGTTGGTAGAGTGCGACCCCAGGAAATGCTTTTTGTCGTGGGTTTGTACTCCACCGCAGTTATTACATTTCTAACGTATTGTCACATGAAAATGTTTGCGTTATCGGCTTAATTAGACATATCGCCTTCGACACGCCTGATTTATCCTTGTTTGGTTTTGTTTAATGTGAACATGAAAATTTTGAACAAGTCATTGATAATTGACACTTACTTTCAGTTTGTCCCTGTAAGCAATAAACCAGTAGCGAAATTTCTAAAAACTTGTTTAACCAAATCGCCAATCATCGGGTTGGCGAACAGATTGGGCTGATCATACACTTTCGGTTGTGTCTACTAATTGTCTTGAGATGAAGCAAAGTACTTGAAACAAACAAATATTTTCCTTGCAATGTCATGTTATTTTGGTTTGTGTTACCGAAGGTGATTGTGTTTATTAAAAACTTTTCGTGCTCATATAACCATTCACTAAAGCTAGCGGCTTCAGCAGAATGTTTTACAAGTTACTACATTTGTTTTTAAATTAACTAGCTCTTTGGTATATGAAAATGTTTGTACAAAGCTGCAATTCTAATTAAAACTCTGATTGGTGGAAGTCAATTATACGGTTCTTGTTTGTCAGGCTACATCACCTCAACATCTTAACCGTACAAAAGGGTTACTTAAATGATGTTTTGCGCTGCACATCTCTTCTAGGCATTTGGCACTAACCATGGCTTGTTGTTTTGCCTCTGAGCAATTGACTCCAAAACAGACGCCTGTGTGTGGAACATTACATTACGTTGCAAAAGCTCTACGTAGGGGATAATGAACAACACTTACCAAATAACGTTTTCACTGTGAGCTCTGTTAGTAGAGCGCCTCCTCATAGCAGGTTTCTGTTGTTGGTTGGATCTGACTTGTCCTAAGCTTTTCCTGCCTACGCCATGTTGCACGAGCAAACGTACATTGACTTGGTTTGCAATATTTCATCCTGTATGGCGTGTGCACTGTAGCAAACTAACTAAATCATTATTTAATGTGATTATGTTTAAACCTATGTGTTTAGTTCAAGGTGATGTGCAACCCAGACAAGGAACGATCAAGTTAATATGTTTCTGAAAGAATACGACCTCAACGCTTAGTATGTCCAACCTCACATTGTATAGAACTTTTTCAAGGAGAAAACTTGAAAAAAGTTTCAAGGAGAAAAGAGTTACGAAGTAGCGTAACGTTACAGGACTTACATTTCTCTTCTGTTCTTGGACAGCAATTATGCAGCACAACGCGACACACAGAGTGAACTTCCACACTCAAGTGTTGGCCTCGTCAAGAGATCGCACACGGCTGCTGCATTCGAAGTTCCAACCTCAGCCCCAAGCAAAATGTGGATAAAAAATCGACCCAAAAAATTATCTAACCCTGTTCTCCAAAAATGTTGTTAATGAGATTAATGATTAAGCTGAAATGATTTACCGCTTTCACTGTGATTTTCACTTTATGCCGATCATACGATGTTTAGATACGGACGAATATCACGCTTTCTATGTATTGCTAAATACTTCTGTTGTCTGATGGACAGAGACCGTTTCAGCAGACAATGTTATTGTTGTAATAAGCGTGTGTCGCTTTGCACAATCACCGATTACCAAATAAAGCTTTCCGCATAAGAAGCAACAACCCTGATGATGTCCTTGATTTTGTGAATTTTGAAGTATGAGCGCCACCATCTACATGCAAAGCGCCATTTACGTTGTACCGCAGAGCGCAACGTATTTGCTAATTATGACGTTGATTCCGATGCAAGTCGGACTGTCACATCGACGTGTGGATACTTCTCGGCCAGAAAACGAACGCTGCAAACCGGCGGTTTTATGTGCGGTTCCTGGGTATTTGCAAAGTTTAAGTTTAATTTTCTAATAGTCGAAAAGATTGGTCTTTGAAAGTTGCCTCATAAATTCTAATTCAAATGTTTTAAACCGTAACGACGGCAAAAACCTCAGCCCAGTTTTCCGCGACATTTTGCGTTCGACTTCCTCTTCAAATATCGGGCATTAGTTACGCACTGTCACAATATAGCACACTCAACCCATCACGATAAGCCTTTGTTCTCTTATAATTACTTTACGTTATATCCCGCTGCGCTTGTGCATTTTCGCCTGTTATGCTTGCACTATATCGTTCATTGCTCTGATAAAGCCCTACCGTTCTGGTGGGCGAAACGTTAGCGAAATACAAGTTCTTAAAAACAACAATTAGTATTTTGTTCAGCATTACACCAGTTGAACGACAAGTTTGTTTAAATATGCAACCTGGTGGACGAAACGCCTGTTCAGTATTTTCTATGATGAGAAGAGATTATAACGAAGCGAGTCTACAAGCGGCCAGAAGGTATGTCAAGGCAGTCGGTACAATCGAGAAAGAATATGGCCATATCAGGTTTAATCACGCCTGCAAAGCGGCAGATATGTTACCAAAAAGCCTCCGCCTAGCTCCTCCAGACAAATCCAGATCGTCGTTTTTGATAGTTCGCAAGTGTTGCTGGACACTGCTCAAAGACAGAATAACCGATTCGCATCAAAAAATCGGACAACTCAAACTACTCTGCAAAGACTTAAAACTACAACTCACGAAGGTTTTAACACAGCAATGTATGGATGTGTTGGAACAATATGCTACAAAACGTCAATGGTCGACCACAACCGGATGTTCCATAGTACATGAAAAGAAGCTCCAGGCGCTACAAAAAGATCGGCAGACAAAAACTACGAGGAAAGGTAAAAACTTCAGCAAACAAAGATGGGTCAACAACGTTTCTTCTAAGATTCTAACCAAAGCGGAACACAGTGTTTTCTAACTTGTGCATAAATTTAGCTGAACGGAGCTAACTGTTTATGACGTCATAAACTGTATTGTGACGATTGCAGTGCCTGTTTTTTCGCATTGTTTGCACATAATAAGCGGATAAAAAGCCTGGCACATATGGTTACTAGACTGCTAATCTTTTTTCCAGTCCCACGAAATCTGTTTTAGCAGTTTAAAAATCAAAATATTTAGCAAAATAGATTGCGGCCGCAGGTTGTGCACCCCTGCGCAAAATTATTACATAGTATATTTTCAGCTTTATGCAAATACGTTTGTTCATGACTGTACAAACATTGGTTGAAACGCTACAATTGTAATTGTTTCAAAAAAACAAGCGTTTGTTGCAACAAAGGCTGAACCACGTTTTTTGTTGATAAAGTCCGAGTGCCAACATTAAACAAAAAGTACTGCAACGACCTAAACATGATCCAAAGTGACCAAAGTTTGGGCGTCAACAGTGCAAAGTGGGCTGTTTTTGAAAACGTGAATTGCTTTTACTTTTATCGAACGAAGAAATTGTGTCAAGTAACGATTTGCATAATAACGTGGCAGAAACAACAGGCACGTGAAAAGTATCTGTGTTTAGTTCCAAAGTATCGAACGGGTACAGATACTGCATATGGCATTGGTATCGGCAAGTCGCACCCCCGGTATTTTTAAAAATCTGCGCCTGTGCTCATATTACTATTCAGCGTTACTCGGAAACATTTGGCGGGCCGCATAAACTCCTTTGGCGGGCCGCATGCGGCCCGCGTGCCGTAGTTTGCCCACCCCTGGTCTAGGTGGTAATGCAAGGTTTCTGTTTCTAAATCCGTTACCCAATAGTGCTTACAACGCAATAAGCAAATGCTAGCGCCTGCTATGGAATAACTTGAAAAGTGTAACATTTGGTAAAATCATCTTCAGTTTCTACGAAGTTTAAATTTAATCCACCGCTGATCGCCGGGAGTCAGAGATTCAGTTCGTGTTTGTCAAGACATTCACCTCAACATCTTTACCATATACCGGCCTTACTCAACTGATACTTTACAATATAAATCTGTCTGCCCGGCTTTCCGTATCAGCAATGGCTTGTTGTTTTGCCTCTGAGTAATTGTCTTCAAAACACATGCATGTGTGTGGGGAAACATGGCTGCGTGGGAGATCATGCACAACAGTTATCAAAACCGTGTATACTTCAACTATTGGTTATTACAATTTATAAAAGTGATCTATCATTGGGATTTGTCGGGCGTTTAGCACTATGAGACTTTAGCAGACGGTAATCTGTCGGGAAACAGATTATTACGCTAAAATAACGTATTTTTGTTGATATGTTTGTCATCAGTTATTGTACAAAAATAAAAGCAAAATTAATTCAGAGATAAAATTAATGCAATGATTAAGCAGATCCGCGAAAACAACTGATCTCTCACAAGCGTCATTTCAACTCTCGAGTGTAACTGTGTTTAAAACGCCCAAGTTGAAAAGCAGTGCGTCAAACCAACTAACATCAGTCAAACGAATTTGTGTTATGCCCACAAATATTTTCACAAGTGTTCGTGTTTAATTTCCAAGGTTCAAATAAGTGCAATCACTTCTAACACTGTTGAGTTGGACTGTAGTTGATCAATTGGCCAATATATTTTCCTAAACATATAGGATACAGCAGTCGCAAAAACACGAATAAGTATACAGCAGTCGCAAAAACACGAATAAGTATACAGCAGTCGCAAACCTTTTGTCGTAATGGCGATGCTCTACTACAAAGCTTACAGGTGCGGCATAAGTGACATGCAACAGTGCTTATGGTTTGATATTGACGGGCTTACAAGTAAGCGTGTAGCTGAGTTGGTAGAGTGCGACCCCAGGAAATGCTTTTTGTCGTGGGTTTGTACTCCACCGCAGTTATTACATTTCTAACGTATTGTCACATGAAAATGTTTGCGTTATCGGCTTAATTAGACATATCGCCTTCGACACGCCTGATTTATCCTTGTTTGGTTTTGTTTAATGTGAACATGAAAATTTTGAACAAGTCATTGATAATTGACACTTACTTTCAGTTTGTCCCTGTAAGCAATAAACCAGTAGCGAAATTTCTAAAAACTTGTTTAACCAAATCGCCAATCATCGGGTTGGCGAACAGATTGGGCTGATCATACACTTTCGGTTGTGTCTACTAATTGTCTTGAGATGAAGCAAAGTACTTGAAACAAACAAATATTTTCCTTGCAATGTCATGTTATTTTGGTTTGTGTTACCGAAGGTGATTGTGTTTATTAAAAACTTTTCGTGCTCATATAACCATTCACTAAAGCTAGCGGCTTCAGCAGAATGTTTTACAAGTTACTACATTTGTTTTTAAATTAACTAGCTCTTTGGTATATGAAAATGTTTGTACAAAGCTGCAATTCTAATTAAAACTCTGATTGGTGGAAGTCAATTATACGGTTCTTGTTTGTCAGGCTACATCACCTCAACATCTTAACCGTACAAAAGGGTTACTTAAATGATGTTTTGCGCTGCACATCTCTTCTAGGCATTTGGCACTAACCATGGCTTGTTGTTTTGCCTCTGAGCAATTGACTCCAAAACAGACGCCTGTGTGTGGGAACATTACATTACGTTGCAAAAGCTCTACGTAGGGGATAATGAACAACACTTACCAAATAACGTTTTCACTGTGAGCTCTGTTAGTAGAGCGCCTCCTCATAGCAGGTTTCTGTTGTTGGTTGGATCTGACTTGTCCTAAGCTTTTCCTGCCTACGCCATGTTGCACGAGCAAACGTACATTGACTTGGTTTGCAATATTTCATCCTGTATGGCGTGTGCACTGTAGCAAACTAACTAAATCATTATTTAATGTGATTATGTTTAAACCTATGTGTTTAGTTCAAGGTGATGTGCAACCCAGACAAGGAACGATCAAGTTAATATGTTTCTGAAAGAATACGACCTCAACGCTTAGTATGTCCAACCTCACATTGTATAGAACTTTTTCAAGGAGAAAACTTGAAAAAAGTTTCAAGGAGAAAAGAGTTACGAAGTAGCGTAACGTTACAGGACTTACATTTCTCTTCTGTTCTTGGACAGCAATTATGCAGCACAACGCGACACACAGAGTGAACTTCCACACTCAAGTGTTGGCCTCGTCAAGAGATCGCACACGGCTGCTGCATTCGAAGTTCCAACCTCAGCCCCAAGCAAAATGTGGATAAAAAATCGACCCAAAAAATTATCTAACCCTGTTCTCCAAAAATGTTGTTAATGAGATTAATGATTAAGCTGAAATGATTTACCGCTTTCACTGTGATTTTCACTTTATGCCGATCATACGATGTTTAGATACGGACGAATATCACGCTTTCTATGTATTGCTAAATACTTCTGTTGTCTGATGGACAGAGACCGTTTCAGCAGACAATGTTATTGTTGTAATAAGCGTGTGTCGCTTTGCACAATCACCGATTACCAAATAAAGCTTTCCGCATAAGAAGCAACAACCCTGATGATGTCCTTGATTTTGTGAATTTTGAAGTATGAGCGCCACCATCTACATGCAAAGCGCCATTTACGTTGTACCGCAGAGCGCAACGTATTTGCTAATTATGACGTTGATTCCGATGCAAGTCGGACTGTCACATCGACGTGTGGATACTTCTCGGCCAGAAAACGAACGCTGCAAACCGGCGGTTTTATGTGCGGTTCCTGGGTATTTGCAAAGTTTAAGTTTAATTTTCTAATAGTCGAAAAGATTGGTCTTTGAAAGTTGCCTCATAAATTCTAATTCAAATGTTTTAAACCGTAACGACGGCAAAAACCTCAGCCCAGTTTTCCGCGACATTTTGCGTTCGACTTCCTCTTCAAATATCGGGCATTAGTTACGCACTGTCACAATATAGCACACTCAACCCATCACGATAAGCCTTTGTTCTCTTATAATTACTTTACGTTATATCCCGCTGCGCTTGTGCATTTTCGCCTGTTATGCTTGCACTATATCGTTCATTGCTCTGATAAAGCCCTACCGTTCTGGTGGGCGAAACGTTAGCGAAATACAAGTTCTTAAAAACAACAATTAGTATTTTGTTCAGCATTACACCAGTTGAACGACAAGTTTGTTTAAATATGCAACCTGGTGGACGAAACGCCTGTTCAGTATTTTCTATGATGAGAAGAGATTATAACGAAGCGAGTCTACAAGCGGCCAGAAGGTATGTCAAGGCAGTCGGTACAATCGAGAAAGAATATGGCCATATCAGGTTTAATCACGCCTGCAAAGCGGCAGATATGTTACCAAAAAGCCTCCGCCTAGCTCCTCCAGACAAATCCAGATCGTCGTTTTTGATAGTTCGCAAGTGTTGCTGGACACTGCTCAAAGACAGAATAACCGATTCGCATCAAAAAATCGGACAACTCAAACTACTCTGCAAAGACTTAAAACTACAACTCACGAAGGTTTTAACACAGCAATGTATGGATGTGTTGGAACAATATGCTACAAAACGTCAATGGTCGACCACAACCGGATGTTCCATAGTACATGAAAAGAAGCTCCAGGCGCTACAAAAAGATCGGCAGACAAAAACTACGAGGAAAGGTAAAAACTTCAGCAAACAAAGATGGGTCAACAACGTTTCTTCTAAGATTCTAACCAAAGCGGAACACAGTGTTTTGGAAAAAGGCCACGGTTTCGCAATTGCACCCAAGAAGGTTCCTGTCCTAGAAATGGTTGGTGCCGCAGAGGCGGGTCTACTAGGGCTCGCTAACGACGATGCAGCTGCCGCGGATTTGGCTAGGAGTCGGATTGCGCAGGTTTTGAAGAAATCCACGGCACCCAAGCCAAATTTGTCTCCGGAAGAGACCCGCGCCCTAAGTGATCTGCGAAAGGATGAATCGGTGACAATCTTGAAAGCGGACAAAGGAAATTGCACAGTGGTTATGGATAGGAAACAATATGAACACAAGGCACAAGCACTTTTGGACGACAGCTCGGTATACCTACGATTGACAAAAAATCCACTCAAGGGCATAGAACGGGAACTAAACAAGTTCATTTGGAAACTACGCACGAACAACTGTCTCACCGACCAAGAATACCGTCACCTCAGAAGCACAGACGGACTTCTTCCAAAGTTTTACGGTTTGCCGAAGATTCATAAGGATAATATCCCTTTGCGACCTATTGTTTCTTTCGAAAACTCACCCACTTATAGTTTATCAAAATTTCTCGCCGCCATAATCTCGCCTATCGTTGGTCGTTCCGGTTACACAATTAAAAACTCTTTGGATTTTTTAGACACTATTTCGAATTTTAATATAAAACCAAGCGAATGCCAAGTTTATTTTGATGTTGTCAGTTTGTTTACGTCCATACCTACCGATTTGGCACTTTCGATCACTCTGGACAAACTCAAACACGACACTACACTACACGAACGCACCGGGTTAGATCTTTCTCACATACAAACAGCTTTACAGAATTGCCTTAACGCAACAGTTTTTACTTACAGAGACACAATATACAAACAAATCTTTGTTACACCCATGGGCTCTCCTATTTCAGCTATTCTTGCTAATCTCACTATGGAACACATAGAGCAGAAGGCACTTGCAACTTTCCACACACCGCCACGTCTATGGCTTCGATACGTTGATGACACATACGTCATTATCGACAGAAACATGGTCTACACATTTCACACACACCTGAACACCATATCACCTACAATAGCTTTCACCATGGAAACCGAACAACACGATACCATTGCGTTTTTAGATGTGGCTGTTACCAGGCAGCCAGATCAAAAGCTCATCACTGGCATATACAAGAAGCCCACGAACACTGACCGCCACCTACACTACACGTCTCACCATCCACGGCACCAAAAACTTACAGTCGCCAAAACGCTTTACAACAGAGCCACAACTCACATCAAGGATACGGTTCTTCACAAACACGAATGCAAAAATATTGCACGCGTGTTAAAGAATAACGGTTTCCCGCGTAACTTACACCACTTGACCCATAACACAACCACCTTACAAAACAGACAGTTTAAATCATTCACATGCTTACCGTATGTCCAGGGTGTATCGGAGCGCCTAAAACGTATCCTGAATGATGCTGGGGTAAAAGTGGCAATGAAACCTTTTAAAACTATTGGGCAGTTACTACCAAAACCAAAAGATGCCACTATACCACAACATCGTACAGGAGTTGTTTACCAGTTCCCTTGCCGTGATTGTGATATGGTATACATTGGTCAAACTAAGCGGAATCTAAATTCACGTCTCAAGGAACACAAAGTGGCAGTCAGAAACATGGATGTTAACAAGTCCGCCTTATGCGAACACGTTTTTGTATGTGATCACCGCATAAATTGGAACGATGCCCAAGTTTTGAAACAGGAACCTAATTGGTCGAAAAGATTGGTCTTTGAAAGTTGCCTCATAAATTCTAATTCAAATGTTTTAAACCGTAACGACGGCAAAAACCTCAGCCCAGTTTTCCGCGACATTTTGCGTTCGACTTCCTCTTCAAATATCGGGCATTAGTTACGCACTGTCACAATATAGCACACTCAACCCATCACGATAAGCCTTTGTTCTCTTATAATTACTTTACGTTATATCCCGCTGCGCTTGTGCATTTTCGCCTGTTATGCTTGCACTATATCGTTCATTGCTCTGATGAAGCCCTACCGTTCTGGTGGGCGAAACGTTAGCGAAATACAAGTTCTTAAAAACAACAATTAGTATTTTGTTCAGCATTACACCAGTTGAACGACAAATTTGTTTAAGTACCCTATGGCCGCATACAGTGGAAGTGTTCATTGTGAGCAATGCAATACAAATAAAATACTGATATGCTTCTTTGCTGATTTAACTTTGATAAAGTAACGATTTTTACAGATGTTGTGTACATTACTATTTCACTAGTTAATGTTTAAATGAAGGAATTCGCCCAAAAATGAATGCTCTTTACCTTTGAACATTAATCACTCAGTCTCATTGCACATACGTCACACTCGTTCAATATCACGCGCCTGTAACATGTTATCGCCGCAGTGGTTCTCAGTACAAAGAGGAAAATGTGCATCTGACGTGACAAGAATGAACTGCCATGACACAACAGTATTGCAGGCGATGACGTTGGTTGATGTGTTTTTATCGACAAATTTCCGGGAGTTTAACGTCTACTGCTGCCCAGAGACAGTCGGATGAGAGGAACTCGGTATGTTTTTCAGTGACGTGGAATCGCTTTGAAGTGAAATTACTACTAAATCACATTGCACAATAAAAGCCACAACACATAATAGAGTGCAGAATTTAAAAAGAAATCGAAGTGTAATAGTCCATAACACTAAACAAATTTTGGTATTCTTGAAAGAATAATGGAGTTTTACCTGTAAAAAGTGAATTAACACATCTTAGACATCATATTTAAATCGACACTGTTTGCGCCAAAAAGTTTTAAATGTCTGCTGACACAGCAGGTGTGTAATCCCAATTTCAAACACAGATTCTTTTCGACTAAAACACAAATTTACGCGAAAGTTCAATTTTAGAGTTAAATCATCTGCCAATTGACACATTACAGTACAGTACAAGAAAGATAAGCAAAAATGCCAAATACATGAATGCAGCTTTCATGCAATGTTATAGAAGACAGGTTTATATCAAGGTGACGAAGATCTTAGTATTAAGTACTCAACAAGTTTGAACGAATCGACAAAAAAGACTTTCACGCAAGTCACCCCCTAAAAGTTTGTCCTGTTACTTGTGAATCAGACCCAACATCAGCTTCACGCTTGCACGGTAAAACTTCCTTTCTGACGTCATCATCAATGACACAATACAACAGAAAGACGACGATACCCTGCGATCCGTTAACCAAGCTGTGGATGTACATGAACACCTCGTTCGAAATCTCGTTGCCAATTCCTGCAGAAAAGAAAGGGTGCTTAACATTTATTGATGTAACTTTACATTGATGTAATTAATTTGTTAGTAATTCGAAACACACAATGTACAATTATTACCTGTGAAAAAAGCAAAAATCCAAGTTCCACCAAGCATGAGGAAGAGTAAGATGAAAGACTTTGATGCTCTTAATGCATCTCCTGTCCCCGGATCTTCTCCTCCGTTTCGCATCCGTCTCGAGTTCAGCATCACATGTGTTGTCTTCAGGATAATGATCAGGTTGATGAAGAGGACAAGAGCAAGAGGAGCGATGACCGTTGTGTAGAAGATCGGAGTACCGGGCACCAACCAGCATCGGTCGTATTTTTGAACCTGTATCAATTGGTTACACTGCTCGTTTAGCGGTTGGGGCTTCATGTAGATTCCCATGACAAACCCCACAGTAGTAGATATTCCCACTAATAGAGCGGGAATAAGCCAGCCAGTGAGCATAAAAACCCTGAGACGTTTCGTTGAATCCTGAGTTTGAAACTCGACTGGAAAGGAAGTGGCCATAAACAGACGAATTCCTTCGACCAGAGACCACATTCCTGAAACAAACGATTCAATCGATCACAAACAAATCTTTTAAGGGTTGAATTATGTGGTTAGTTATTTACCTGCACAGAGTAATAAATATTGATTGGCTGCTGTGTGAATCACGCATGGAATCTCGTGCATCACGGCAAGATCATGGGATAGGTTGACTGCGTGGAAGAGTAGCAGAGCCATTGACAAGCTGATTTGAACCGGAACCCGATCAATGTTTTGTTTCGATTTGTATAGGATTACTATGGTGGCAATCAGAAATACGACTGATGTTGATTCTGTGGCGTAAGATGTGATCTGAAATAAAATATTGCGTAATCATGTGCTGTTTGTTAAGATGACATTTGAATCTTTAAACTTTACATTCTAAAATAAAATATTTCTTAATAGTGAGCCATTCTTTAAATTACTTATTTGAATCTTTACCTTGATGCCCTTTGGTATGGTGGTGGTCTCGACAGCCAGCAGAACAGTGAACAAGGTGAGATGGTGGCATTTGCAAGTGACGTTGCCTGTTACGTCATCAGTAATTGTGGCGCAACCACGATCTGAATACTTATCTTCAACTCTGTCGAAGTAGAGACAAATTGGTTTCATTTTGTTGATAATAAGGTTTGCATTGCTGATCTTTCCCAATTTGATTTTCTTGCAGACGGATTCTAGTGACATTGGAGATACGGTGAAATTTGCTTTTCCTTGAAGATGATTGTTTTCCTCGTTGCTGGTTGAATGGTTGCTGGATATGGGTTCAAAGCTATCTGCATTGCGACCAACAATATTAATAAAGGTGGTGTTCAATGCAGCTTCATACTTTGTTGTTGTCAGGGAGCCGACTTTGAGAGGTTGAATCTGTGCTGTTTCGGTTGTGTTTATCTGAAAGACATACACATCAATAACGATGCGTTGAACCCCGTTTGTCTGCAATGAGATGTCAATCTTAGATGATCCCAGCTGTATAGTCGAGTTATATGTCTCTTGGTTGATGCTGGTAACAACGATGTACAGTTGAGCTTCTCCGTAATCATAAGTTGTTCCGTTGGTTTCAGCATGATTTTGGGAAAATATTCCAATTTGTTTTGCAATGTTTTTGATTTCTCCAGTATTTGCTAAATTCTTATTTCGGAATCGTTGGAGGAATGACAGGGCTGCAAAAAACAACTCCGTTAAAAAATATATATAACGACTAGCTCGTTACTTTTATAAGACAAACACTTTTTTATCCTTAACTGCAAAACGTGCTTATACTACAATTCATTGTCACTTGTTGAGTCATTTCACATCAGAAAAAGATGTACATTAGGTATGGACAAAAGTATTTGAAAAAGGATTGAAAGCTGCATTTTTAATATTCTTTACACCAGGAAATCTTTTGTGTTTCAGTTCATGCATATTAGAACACTCACGTTTCACTTGACAAGCATAGTAAGCCGGTTCACCACTACAGTTCATGCTTGACTGCTTCCATCCGATCCCATAATGCAACATTCCCTGCTGGCAAGATGTGACGTTGGAAACAGGAAAGTTTGCCGGAGATCCATCGCTCCAATACCAACCATTCAACGACGTGTTGTAACGAGCTCCAACAAACACTTTAACTTCTAGAAAGAAGGTAAATGCTTTTTGACATGAGAGCAGATGTATTACTATTTAAGATCAAACGCTCACTTGGTGCCAGGAATGATCCATCATATGTAGTAAAGTTTTCAAACGATTCATTGACACTTCGCAGTTTGCTTCCATACATTTCACCGATGCTTCTGTAGCTGAATATTTCGTGTTGACGTTTCCTTGATTTAGCGTCGAAAAACAAGGAATATCGTAGGTTCCATCCCGCATATATTTGTATGTGAGATACAAGACATTAAATAAAAAAGATTTTGTATCAAAACCTGACAAACCCAAAACATAAACTGTACATAATATGTTTTGGCAATAATATATTTTTGTGGTCCAACAAACTTTACTGAGGTAATAAAAACCAACCGGCCCAATCTCCATGAGGTAAAAGTCCGTCACAATTTCTTCCAATAGACACAAACCACTTTTCCATTTCAGGATTCCTGTCTTTCCAAGCCTCGCAGAAGTAAATTGGTTCCATCGCGTTTTCGAGATTCCTGTTCGAAAAAATTTAGGTTAATTGATAGTGACAAGTTTATAACTATCTGGTTTTAACCCTTATAGTAGTGATTTTGCTTTAATTTTTTGTTTTCTAAGGTTAACATTCAACTTTATAGACCGCTAATTCTCGAGTTGATGAAACGGGCCGCTATGAACACATAACTGAAAAATTTTAGCCGCTGATCCAAATGATCATGAAAAGTTTATAATTATCTGCTTTTTACGTTTTGTACAAGTCGAAATACCACAGATGTCCGAGAGATTTTGTACTTTTCCAGAAATCCACTTCAGCCGAACTACATGAGTATTTGCATCGTTCATATGTGTCCGGGTCAAAGAAAATATAAACCCGCTGCAAATCTGAAACAACGTTTTGTTGGGATAGGCAGTTAAGTCGTTTTGTTGTACTTTGTTGCCGAGCCTTAAAATTGTATACCAATATGCCAACCTTTCGTGTATTTGTCTGTCATGAGTTGAGTGAGAGTTGTGTTGATCTGTGGGTCATCAGTCATTGCAAGACTTCCACCCAGCAAAGAACATTTCTCCTGTGCAGTGTTTGCATCCACAAGATCGTCAGATAATATCAGCACACTGTCCTTCACTGCTTGCATCGTTTTGTTGCAACCTGGAAAACACCTCGTTGTTGCACTGTTTTCTGCAATTGTTTTGTCTAATAAGTTGTTAAACGCAACACCAGGCTTGAGTTCGGACAGTTGGCACAATTAATTGCAAAATTGGCAAAATTAAATTGCCCAACAAACGAATATTAACACTTTTAGTGGTAACACTTACGTTTAGTTTGTCCGTATACATTGTGAATCATCAGGAACAAAATCACAAACTTGCTGATGGAAAGCCCAGTCATCACGTTTGTCACAATGATCACATATACGGCCACTTTCTACTTGCCATTACTATTTGCTGCAGAAGTAGAAGACACGTTGTGTTTCACTGGCTGCAATTATAACATAAACTTTGAGCTCACAGGTGGGCTGTGGACGTTTCAGTCTGTCCTGACGCTTTGGTGTGCTGTATTCTGGCTATAGCCAATACGGTCAATGTATTGTAACCAGCTGAACCGATTCGCCCTCATTTTCTCGCAATACTGCTTTGCTTCCGGACCAAGTGAACACAAGTGAACTGGACATTGTCTGTGCTTAAACTTTGTAACCAATGTAAGTTATTTTACAACAGGGAAGCTAAAATGCACAACACTTGATTTAAAATCTCCATGCAATGTGCTATGCCAGGGGTGGCCAAACTGCGGCTCTCGAGCCGCATGCGGCTCATTGAGCCTTTGATTGCGGCTCTTTGATGCTGCACATGCATTCCCATCTTGCAGTTGTTTGACCAGTTGATAAAACAATGCATTTTATCACGTATTAACAATAGACTGACTGTTTGTCATAACCAATGTACATTCCGAAACCAGGCGAAAAGAACATTTTTGTACAAAAGTGTGCTATAACTTGTGCATTATAGTCAAATATATTTTTAGATTTAAGCTGTAAGTCAGGGCTGACATTAAAAGCACTTTACATTTCTATTGCAGCTTCTACTAGCAATAACTGCAAAGTTTAAACCTGTGTGTCTTATCTGTCAAGCTTTGTTCAATCATTACAAAACTAGTGACTTCAAACGTCATTACGAAGCTAAACACAAAAACTTTTCCATTATATCAGCCAAATTTCAAACACCTTGCAGCCCAGGTGGAGACTCACAGTATCACCATACAACAATAATCATTATTTGATAGCTTATGCTTCGTGGTGATTAAATGAATTCGTTTTTTGATTTTTTTTGTGTTGCGGCTCTTCTAAAACTAAGTTATGTGATATGGCTCGAGCGTGAAGCAGGTCTGGCCACACCTGTGCTATGCAAAGCAATATACAACACACCGTCTTACGCTACGCTTGCTTAGCACATTTGTTATGTGACCCAACTGTATACAAACGCGTGTACCTGATGTATCCCTTCATAACACTGCTGATGGCATGTGCCGAACTGTAAACTATGTCGCTTTTTATTTTCTTGGCGCTGTTATTTAAATCATGAAGTAGGGAACCATTTACACAGATCTACTTCTGCTTCCTGTGCGTCAAGATTTTAACCCTAGAACAGGTACGACTACCCACTGCACATCTGCACAACCGACACTGATTACTGACTCATAACACATTGTTGATTAGCTTTGATGGAGTTTTCTGTATGTTGTAAAAATGAACAGCTTCGTCTGAAAGAAAGAGCAATGCGTTGCAAAGCATGACTCAAAGCTGTCTGTATATCTCATCCTCCATTTGTTTTGTTTTATTCCTATAACGTGTAGGAGCGGCTAACGTAAAAAAAACACCGAGCAAGCAATAGGCGGTTATGTTGGTAGCAACGATGTACAGCTTTTCCGTAATCATAAGTGGTTCCGTCCAGAGTTGCAAGCGGGCCCGAAATCTGAGACCGAATCCGGCCCGAACCCGAATGTATAAGCCCGAAGACTGGCCCGAACCCGAATGTATAAGCCCGAAGCCCGAAGCCCGGCCCGAACCCGAAACGTTTTTGCAAAGCCCGTTTGGGCCCGAAAT
>NC_137252.1:1687925-1762016 GCF_965637545.1 Phallusia mammillata
GAACCAACAGTTGGCAAATGTGTGGAGGCCGTTACTTGTATTGACGGTCACGTTTATAACGCGGTCAACAAATGCAACTAAACAACGCAGAGGCGACACCTGACGACTACAAAAAAACATACATCGCCCACACAAAGAATTCAAATTATATTTTCGAATAGAATTCGTATCGTTTTCGATTTTTAAACAAATGTCTGACTTTATAAGTATCTGTCGATACGAAATAAACCATAAAGTGCACACACAATTAAAACCCTTTTCTCCCGTGTTAGAAAATAAATTAATATAATTCTAAGTTAAATTGTTGTTTTGAACAATTTAGGCATGGTGTCTTTTATTGCGACACAGGTTTTTGAACAATTTGGACACCAGACAGCCTTTGTTAGACCTTGATATCACAACGACCAGTCTATTTGTTATCAAAACGACCGGTCTATCGGTTGTTTGGTAATACGTGTAGTGACCGTACTTTTTTCAAAGTCTGAGCAGCCTGGATGTCACCGACAACCGCACAAGGGTTTCCTAATTTGTCTCCAACGCAACACTGCCTGCCTGACGGGTACATTCAACAGTTTTGTTGCATTGGTGCTCTGTTAAACGAACAGAAAAGGTGTCACAAACACATTATAACGAATACGCTGAACAACGTACACCAAGAAACATGCTAAGAAATCATTATTACGGTATTTCACATTCATAAGTTATCACAAAATAAATCTCATGCAATAAACACAATCAAAGTAAGTACCAACTTGTTGATAATCCAAGTTTAAATTTCAGGATTTAATTGTACTTTGTTTGACAAAGACGTTTCAACAATTTAATTCACTTTCATCATTCACGTTGTTGTATTTTGACGTTAGAGTTTTCTCCATCAATCATGACAGGCGCTTTGTCACAATAAAATGTCAAAACACAAGCGTGTAGCAGAAGCAGGGAAAAAAGAACAAGCAAGCAAATTGTCGCTGTAAAAATGTGCGTTCCAAGTTAATGCTTTTTACAGTAAAAATGTAACATTCTTTTATAGTTGTACAAGGACAAAATATCCGTTCACTATGTCCAATGATATGCGCAACGCCTCGATTCCGCATCGACCAAGTAAATTTAAATGCGGCATTCTGGAGACAAACATCGTAAGACTACATATGGTTGTCCCGTGTTTGACTTCTGCTTGGAATGCGCCGAGTATCGGCACCAGATGTTCCGTTGCAGAGTTGAAACGCTGATTGGTTTCCTTTAAACTCGGTTTCACAATTTTCTTCCAGAAATTTACAGAAACGAAATTTCCGCTTGTTGCTGTGTCAATCTCTAACAAACAAGCTTTACCGTTTATGCTGACGGTTACCTCGAGTTTCGGACTGAAATCTGCTTCTGGCTTCATCGAAAGTAGCGAATTTACATGTTGAACAGGCGAAACAGACGCCTGTTTCTTTCTGCAAACAATTTCCAAATGGCCTATACGTTTACAGAATTTGCAAGTGGCTCTTTTATAGCGGCAATCGGGTGCCAGGTGGTCAGGTTTTCCACATCGGTAACAAGATGTATTTTTCCTAAACTTGTCAATTGTAGGTGTGGACGTACTAAAACCTTTCTTTGCATCCCGTACCTTGTGTACCGATCCGCGAGTTCCATACACAGTTTCCTTTGCAACCTTTGCAGCGTCTTCGGTTTGCATTGCAACTTCAATAGCTCGGGTAAATGTCAACTTAGCGGCGTTGATTTTGAATTTGCCTTTAGCACTGCTTTGTTACCTATAGAACAAATGAACCTTGCACGCAACGCTTCGTCCAGCGGGGCTTTAATTGAAGGAAAATCGCACGTGCCTGCGTCGTGACGAATGCGTGCAGCTAACTCTTGCACTGTTTCCCCGGGCTTGCGCTGCATGTTGCTCGAAAATTTAAAGCGTTCCCGAATAACAAACCTTTTCGGATCGAACTGTTCTTTCATGAAACCTTCAATTTCTGTGATTGAAAGATCGTTCACAGTCTTGGCTGGGGAGCTTTGACCAGCCAGATTGGATAGAAGCTTGTACGTTGTAGGGGTTTGATTGGTGAGAAAAACTTGAGCCACCCTCGTTTCTGGAACAGCATGTGCTTGTATAAGCGTTGTAAACCTAGACCAGTAGTCGTCCCACAGCTCCGATGTTGAGTCGAATGAGGCAAAGCTTGGCGTAGCAACGGAAGGTGCAGCGTTGTGACTTGAACCAGCTTTCTCAACTAAGGCAAGAATTAGCTTCATTTGTTCATCATGGCGTCTTTGCTGCTCTTTTAGTTGTTCTTGCATCAGCTTTGCAATTTTCTCCATCGTTGAAAAGAACTATCTTCGATACCAAACTGCGTATAACTCGTTCAGTTGGTAGATCCCGTCCTCGTCGCCAATAAACTCTGTTGTATTTCTTTGTATTGTTCGCTCAAAGAGTAAAATAGAATGAATAACGAATAAATGAAACAAGCATTTATAGCTTGGATAATTTGCAATTTACATAGCACAGACGAATAGTAATCACCACAGGCAAAACAGTAATGAATGCGGTACAATTAATGAATCACGTGACTATGGAATGCGCGTGGGCGATTCAATGCCTTAAGGAAAATGCACGAAGCGGAACCACAACACAAACTATCTCTTTAGCATGATTACATTCGTGTGTATCGAACTGTCGTTGTCGCCTCAAAAGCCCGTTTTTAGTGTTGGTCAATCTTCTAACATTGAATTGCCGTTGACAAAAGTTTCAACCGATGTATGATTTTTATTGCTCATTCAGTTTTTTGTGATTTATGTTGTATATTTAGATTTTGTGCTTGTGCATTAATGTCGTACAAAATCCACGATGTCTTGTCTATTTCGTTGCATTAAGGTAGAACAGCAAACTGTTTGTCAAACCGAAGCAAATTGTTCACAATTAATATGTTGATTTAGTAATAATTAGATTTGTCATCGGAACTATGTAAACAATACTGCTCAATTACACTAATAGTTGTTTTAAAACTTTAAAATGGTATTGTCTCACTGAAAATCAACACCATGAAACAATGAAGCTTAGTTGCTGAGTTGTGTGAGGATGTATTTATGGATCCACAAGCATAAGTGAAACCATCGGAAGTGTGTTCGATAATTCAATATTTGCGATTTGAAGGTGTCGACCACTCTGTATTTGTAAGTTGCAAGGACGTTAGGTGGCGTAAGAGGGTCATTTGTGACGGGATGCGTTGACTGCAAATACTTGGCATCAGTCTTTGCCAAAAAATCTCAATCACATTGCTTCTTTCCAACTGATTTAGATGTTAGTCGGGTTTTTCCTTTTGGTTTTTTGAGGTTGAAGTCTAATCAAGTGTCGTAATTTTCACGTTCGAATTGGTAACTTTCGTCAATTGAGCTCTGAATTTAAGAAATTACGGATCAGGAAATTACGGATGAATTTAAGAAATTTTCGATCCTGCTTGCAACTTCATACTTTAGTCATCAATTATTGCATATATTTTGTTAACTTCCTCAAGGTTGTTGACTACGTCAAATCCAATACCTACATTTACCACCCGGAAGTGACAAGGAGACTGGCCTGTATACGTTCAACGCCTCTTACAAACTTTTCCGTTTCATAGGATACAACTTGCCAGCATGGAGCGTTGTATTATGGGATTGGATGGGAGAAGTCAAGCATGGAGTGCAGTGGGGAACCGGCTTGCCATGCTTTTCAAGTGAAACGTGAGTATTCTATATACGTGTACTAATATACAAAAGATTCCCTAGTGTAGTGAATTTTAAAAACGCTACCTAAAATCTTTCGTAGCCATTTCTTTCAATGCCTCATTGCGCTGTTTTCTTATGGTAAAATTACTGAACGAATGACAATGAAGTGTAGTATAAGTTCGATTTGCAGTTAAAGATGAAAAAGTGTTTGTCTTATCACAGTATCGAGAACCAGTACTTTTTTTGACGGTACTGTTTTTTGCAGCCCTGTTATTTCTCCAACATTTGGGAAATAAGAATTTAGCAACTACTGGAGAAATAAAAACATTGAAAAACAAATTGGATTTTTTCCCTAAAATCATGCTGAAACCGACGGAGTTGCAAGTAGGGCCGGGTTCGGGTTCGGGCCTGGTTCGGAATCGGAAAACAGGCTCAAAACGGACCCGACTTGACGTTCCGTGTCCGCCATTGTTTTTTAAATAAAATCACTTAGCTAAGTAACAATTCTCTGGCTTTGACCTCATGCCCACCCTCCTCTAAAACGTATCGTTTTACCCATTGTCTACTATTGTTCAATGTGTTCGTTGTCTTTCTCTTTTTTCTTTCTCATCCTTTGTTGCAAGGCTTTCGTGGGTAGGCCTGTCAATCAAAATTTCGGGCCCAAACGGGCTTTGCAAAAACGTTTCGGGTTCGGGCCGGGCTTCGGGCTTCGGGCTTATACATTCGGGTTCGGGCCAGTCTTCGGGCTTATACATTCGGGTTCGGGCCGGATTCGGTCTCAGATTTCGGGCCCGCTTGCAACTCTGGACGGAACCACTTATGATTACGGAAAAGCTGTACATCGTTGCTACCAACATAACCGCCTATTGCTTGCTCGGTGTTTTTTTTACGTTAGCCGCTCCTACACGTTATAGGAATAAAACAAAACAAATGGAGGATGAGATATACAGACAGCTTTGAGTCATGCTTTGCAACGCATTGCTCTTTCTTTCAGACGAAGCTGTTCATTTTTACAACATACAGAAAACTCCATCAAAGCTAATCAACAATGTGTTATGAGTCAGTAATCAGTGTCGGTTGTGCAGATGTGCAGTGGGTAGTCGTACCTGTTCTAGGGTTAAAATCTTGACGCACAGGAAGCAGAAGTAGATCTGTGTAAATGGTTCCCTACTTCATGATTTAAATAACAGCGCCAAGAAAATAAAAAGCGACATAGTTTACAGTTCGGCACATGCCATCAGCAGTGTTATGAAGGGATACATCAGGTACACGCGTTTGTATACAGTTGGGTCACATAACAAATGTGCTAAGCAAGCGTAGCGTAAGACGGTGTGTTGTATATTGCTTTGCATAGCACAGGTGTGGCCAGACCTGCTTCACGCTCGAGCCATATCACATAACTTAGTTTTAGAAGAGCCGCAACACAAAAAAAATCAAAAAACGAATTCATTTAATCACCACGAAGCATAAGCTATCAAATAATGATTATTGTTGTATGGTGATACTGTGAGTCTCCACCTGGGCTGCAAGGTGTTTGAAATTTGGCTGATATAATGGAAAAGTTTTTGTGTTTAGCTTCGTAATGACGTTTGAAGTCACTAGTTTTGTAATGATTGAACAAAGCTTGACAGATAAGACACACAGGTTTAAACTTTGCAGTTATTGCTAGTAGAAGCTGCAATAGAAATGTAAAGTGCTTTTAATGTCAGCCCTGACTTACAGCTTAAATCTAAAAATATATTTGACTATAATGCACAAGTTATAGCACACTTTTGTACAAAAATGTTCTTTTCGCCTGGTTTCGGAATGTACATTGGTTATGACAAACAGTCAGTCTATTGTTAATACGTGATAAAATGCATTGTTTTATCAACTGGTCAAACAACTGCAAGATGGGAATGCATGTGCAGCATCAAAGAGCCGCAATCAAAGGCTCAATGAGCCGCATGCGGCTCGAGAGCCGCAGTTTGGCCACCCCTGGCATAGCACATTGCATGGAGATTTTAAATCAAGTGTTGTGCATTTTAGCTTCCCTGTTGTAAAATAACTTACATTGGTTACAAAGTTTAAGCACAGACAATGTCCAGTTCACTTGTGTTCACTTGGTCCGGAAGCAAAGCAGTATTGCGAGAAAATGAGGGCGAATCGGTTCAGCTGGTTACAATACATTGACCGTATTGGCTATAGCCAGAATACAGCACACCAAAGCGTCAGGACAGACTGAAACGTCCACAGCCCACCTGTGAGCTCAAAGTTTATGTTATAATTGCAGCCAGTGAAACACAACGTGTCTTCTACTTCTGCAGCAAATAGTAATGGCAAGTAGAAAGTGGCCGTATATGTGATCATTGTGACAAACGTGATGACTGGGCTTTCCATCAGCAAGTTTGTGATTTTGTTCCTGATGATTCACAATGTATACGGACAAACTAAACGTAAGTGTTACCACTAAAAGTGTTAATATTCGTTTGTTGGGCAATTTAATTTTGCCAATTTTGCAATTAATTGTGCCAACTGTCCGAACTCAAGCCTGGTGTTGCGTTTAACAACTTATTAGACAAAACAATTGCAGAAAACAGTGCAACAACGAGGTGTTTTCCAGGTTGCAACAAAACGATGCAAGCAGTGAAGGACAGTGTGCTGATATTATCTGACGATCTTGTGGATGCAAACACTGCACAGGAGAAATGTTCTTTGCTGGGTGGAAGTCTTGCAATGACTGATGACCCACAGATCAACACAACTCTCACTCAACTCATGACAGACAAATACACGAAAGGTTGGCATATTGGTATACAATTTTAAGGCTCGGCAACAAAGTACAACAAAACGACTTAACTGCCTATCCCAACAAAACGTTGTTTCAGATTTGCAGCGGGTTTATATTTTCTTTGACCCGGACACATATGAACGATGCAAATACTCATGTAGTTCGGCTGAAGTGGATTTCTGGAAAAGTACAAAATCTCTCGGACATCTGTGGTATTTCGACTTGTACAAAACGTAAAAAGCAGATAATTATAAACTTTTCATGATCATTTGGATCAGCGGCTAAAATTTTTCAGTTATGTGTTCATAGCGGCCCGTTTCATCAACTCGAGAATTAGCGGTCTATAAAGTTGAATGTTAACCTTAGAAAACAAAAAATTAAAGCAAAATCACTACTATAAGGGTTAAAACCAGATAGTTATAAACTTGTCACTATCAATTAACCTAAATTTTTTCGAACAGGAATCTCGAAAACGCGATGGAACCAATTTACTTCTGCGAGGCTTGGAAAGACAGGAATCCTGAAATGGAAAAGTGGTTTGTGTCTATTGGAAGAAATTGTGACGGACTTTTACCTCATGGAGATTGGGCCGGTTGGTTTTTATTACCTCAGTAAAGTTTGTTGGACCACAAAAATATATTATTGCCAAAACATATTATGTACAGTTTATGTTTTGGGTTTGTCAGGTTTTGATACAAAATCTTTTTTATTTAATGTCTTGTATCTCACATACAAATATATGCGGGATGGAACCTACGATATTCCTTGTTTTTCGACGCTAAATCAAGGAAACGTCAACACGAAATATTCAGCTACAGAAGCATCGGTGAAATGTATGGAAGCAAACTGCGAAGTGTCAATGAATCGTTTGAAAACTTTACTACATATGATGGATCATTCCTGGCACCAAGTGAGCGTTTGATCTTAAATAGTAATACATCTGCTCTCATGTCAAAAAGCATTTACCTTCTTTCTAGAAGTTAAAGTGTTTGTTGGAGCTCGTTACAACACGTCGTTGAATGGTTGGTATTGGAGCGATGGATCTCCGGCAAACTTTCCTGTTTCCAACGTCACATCTTGCCAGCAGGGAATGTTGCATTATGGGATCGGATGGAAGCAGTCAAGCATGAACTGTAGTGGTGAACCGGCTTACTATGCTTGTCAAGTGAAACGTGAGTGTTCTAATATGCATGAACTGAAACACAAAAGATTTCCTGGTGTAAAGAATATTAAAAATGCAGCTTTCAATCCTTTTTCAAATACTTTTGTCCATACCTAATGTACATCTTTTTCTGATGTGAAATGACTCAACAAGTGACAATGAATTGTAGTATAAGCACGTTTTGCAGTTAAGGATAAAAAAGTGTTTGTCTTATAAAAGTAACGAGCTAGTCGTTATATATATTTTTTAACGGAGTTGTTTTTTGCAGCCCTGTCATTCCTCCAACGATTCCGAAATAAGAATTTAGCAAATACTGGAGAAATCAAAAACATTGCAAAACAAATTGGAATATTTTCCCAAAATCATGCTGAAACCAACGGAACAACTTATGATTACGGAGAAGCTCAACTGTACATCGTTGTTACCAGCATCAACCAAGAGACATATAACTCGACTATACAGCTGGGATCATCTAAGATTGACATCTCATTGCAGACAAACGGGGTTCAACGCATCGTTATTGATGTGTATGTCTTTCAGATAAACACAACCGAAACAGCACAGATTCAACCTCTCAAAGTCGGCTCCCTGACAACAACAAAGTATGAAGCTGCATTGAACACCACCTTTATTAATATTGTTGGTCGCAATGCAGATAGCTTTGAACCCATATCCAGCAACCATTCAACCAGCAACGAGGAAAACAATCATCTTCAAGGAAAAGCAAATTTCACCGTATCTCCAATGTCACTAGAATCCGTCTGCAAGAAAATCAAATTGGGAAAGATCAGCAATGCAAACCTTATTATCAACAAAATGAAACCAATTTGTCTCTACTTCGACAGAGTTGAAGATAAGTATTCAGATCGTGGTTGCGCCACAATTACTGATGACGTAACAGGCAACGTCACTTGCAAATGCCACCATCTCACCTTGTTCACTGTTCTGCTGGCTGTCGAGACCACCACCATACCAAAGGGCATCAAGGTAAAGATTCAAATAAGTAATTTAAAGAATGGCTCACTATTAAGAAATATTTTATTTTAGAATGTAAAGTTTAAAGATTCAAATGTCATCTTAACAAACAGCACATGATTACGCAATATTTTATTTCAGATCACATCTTACGCCACAGAATCAACATCAGTCGTATTTCTGATTGCCACCATAGTAATCCTATACAAATCGAAACAAAACATTGATCGGGTTCCGGTTCAAATCAGCTTGTCAATGGCTCTGCTACTCTTCCACGCAGTCAACCTATCCCATGATCTTGCCGTGATGCACGAGATTCCATGCGTGATTCACACAGCAGCCAATCAATATTTATTACTCTGTGCAGGTAAATAACTAACCACATAATTCAACCCTTAAAAGATTTGTTTGTGATCGATTGAATCGTTTGTTTCAGGAATGTGGTCTCTGGTCGAAGGAATTCGTCTGTTTATGGCCACTTCCTTTCCAGTCGAGTTTCAAACTCAGGATTCAACGAAACGTCTCAGGGTTTTTATGCTCACTGGCTGGCTTATTCCCGCTCTATTAGTGGGAATATCTACTACTGTGGGGTTTGTCATGGGAATCTACATGAAGCCCCAACCGCTAAACGAGCAGTGTAACCAATTGATACAGGTTCAAAAATACGACCGATGCTGGTTGGTGCCCGGTACTCCGATCTTCTACACAACGGTCATCGCTCCTCTTGCTCTTGTCCTCTTCATCAACCTGATCATTATCCTGAAGACAACACATGTGATGCTGAACTCGAGACGGATGCGAAACGGAGGAGAAGATCCGGGGACAGGAGATGCATTAAGAGCATCAAAGTCTTTCATCTTACTCTTCCTCATGCTTGGTGGAACTTGGATTTTTGCTTTTTTCACAGGTAATAATTGTACATTGTGTGTTTCGAATTACTAACAAATTAATTACATCAATGTAAAGTTACATCAATAAATGTTAAGCACCCTTTCTTTTCTGCAGGAATTGGCAACGAGATTTCGAACGAGGTGTTCATGTACATCCACAGCTTGGTTAACGGATCGCAGGGTATCGTCGTCTTTCTGTTGTATTGTGTCATTGATGATGACGTCAGAAAGGAAGTTTTACCGTGCAAGCGTGAAGCTGATGTTGGGTCTGATTCACAAGTAACAGGACAAACTTTTAGGGGGTGACTTGCGTGAAAGTCTTTTTTGTCGATTCGTTCAAACTTGTTGAGTACTTAATACTAAGATCTTCGTCACCTTGATATAAACCTGTCTTCTATAACATTGCATGAAAGCTGCATTCATGTATTTGGCATTTTTGCTTATCTTTCTTGTACTGTACTGTAATGTGTCAATTGGCAGATGATTTAACTCTAAAATTGAACTTTCGCGTAAATTTGTGTTTTAGTCGAAAAGAATCTGTGTTTGAAATTGGGATTACACACCTGCTGTGTCAGCAGACATTTAAAACTTTTTGGCGCAAACAGTGTCGATTTAAATATGATGTCTAAGATGTGTTAATTCACTTTTTACAGGTAAAACTCCATTATTCTTTCAAGAATACCAAAATTTGTTTAGTGTTATGGACTATTACACTTCGATTTCTTTTTAAATTCTGCACTCTATTATGTGTTGTGGCTTTTATTGTGCAATGTGATTTAGTAGTAATTTCACTTCAAAGCGATTCCACGTCACTGAAAAACATACCGAGTTCCTCTCATCCGACTGTCTCTGGGCAGCAGTAGACGTTAAACTCCCGGAAATTTGTCGATAAAAACACATCAACCAACGTCATCGCCTGCAATACTGTTGTGTCATGGCAGTTCATTCTTGTCACGTCAGATGCACATTTTCCTCTTTGTACTGAGAACCACTGCGGCGATAACATGTTACAGGCGCGTGATATTGAACGAGTGTGACGTATGTGCAATGAGACTGAGTGATTAATGTTCAAAGGTAAAGAGCATTCATTTTTGGGCGAATTCCTTCATTTAAACATTAACTAGTGAAATAGTAATGTACACAACATCTGTAAAAATCGTTACTTTATCAAAGTTAAATCAGCAAAGAAGCATATCAGTATTTTATTTGTATTGCATTGCTCACAATGAACACTTCCACTGTATGCGGCCATAGGGTACTTAAACAAATTTGTCGTTCAACTGGTGTAATGCTGAACAAAATACTAATTGTTGTTTTTAAGAACTTGTATTTCGCTAACGTTTCGCCCACCAGAACGGTAGGGCTTCATCAGAGCAATGAACGATATAGTGCAAGCATAACAGGCGAAAATGCACAAGCGCAGCGGGATATAACGTAAAGTAATTATAAGAGAACAAAGGCTTATCGTGATGGGTTGAGTGTGCTATATTGTGACAGTGCGTAACTAATGCCCGATATTTGAAGAGGAAGTCGAACGCAAAATGTCGCGGAAAACTGGGCTGAGGTTTTTGCCGTCGTTACGGTTTAAAACATTTGAATTAGAATTTATGAGGCAACTTTCAAAGACCAATCTTTTCGACCAATTAGGTTCCTGTTTCAAAACTTGGGCATCGTTCCAATTTATGCGGTGATCACATACAAAAACGTGTTCGCATAAGGCGGACTTGTTAACATCCATGTTTCTGACTGCCACTTTGTGTTCCTTGAGACGTGAATTTAGATTCCGCTTAGTTTGACCAATGTATACCATATCACAATCACGGCAAGGGAACTGGTAAACAACTCCTGTACGATGTTGTGGTATAGTGGCATCTTTTGGTTTTGGTAGTAACTGCCCAATAGTTTTAAAAGGTTTCATTGCCACTTTTACCCCAGCATCATTCAGGATACGTTTTAGGCGCTCCGATACACCCTGGACATACGGTAAGCATGTGAATGATTTAAACTGTCTGTTTTGTAAGGTGGTTGTGTTATGGGTCAAGTGGTGTAAGTTACGCGGGAAACCGTTATTCTTTAACACGCGTGCAATATTTTTGCATTCGTGTTTGTGAAGAACCGTATCCTTGATGTGAGTTGTGGCTCTGTTGTAAAGCGTTTTGGCGACTGTAAGTTTTTGGTGCCGTGGATGGTGAGACGTGTAGTGTAGGTGGCGGTCAGTGTTCGTGGGCTTCTTGTATATGCCAGTGATGAGCTTTTGATCTGGCTGCCTGGTAACAGCCACATCTAAAAACGCAATGGTATCGTGTTGTTCGGTTTCCATGGTGAAAGCTATTGTAGGTGATATGGTGTTCAGGTGTGTGTGAAATGTGTAGACCATGTTTCTGTCGATAATGACGTATGTGTCATCAACGTATCGAAGCCATAGACGTGGCGGTGTGTGGAAAGTTGCAAGTGCCTTCTGCTCTATGTGTTCCATAGTGAGATTAGCAAGAATAGCTGAAATAGGAGAGCCCATGGGTGTAACAAAGATTTGTTTGTATATTGTGTCTCTGTAAGTAAAAACTGTTGCGTTAAGGCAATTCTGTAAAGCTGTTTGTATGTGAGAAAGATCTAACCCGGTGCGTTCGTGTAGTGTAGTGTCGTGTTTGAGTTTGTCCAGAGTGATCGAAAGTGCCAAATCGGTAGGTATGGACGTAAACAAACTGACAACATCAAAATAAACTTGGCATTCGCTTGGTTTTATATTAAAATTCGAAATAGTGTCTAAAAAATCCAAAGAGTTTTTAATTGTGTAACCGGAACGACCAACGATAGGCGAGATTATGGCGGCGAGAAATTTTGATAAACTATAAGTGGGTGAGTTTTCGAAAGAAACAATAGGTCGCAAAGGGATATTATCCTTATGAATCTTCGGCAAACCGTAAAACTTTGGAAGAAGTCCGTCTGTGCTTCTGAGGTGACGGTATTCTTGGTCGGTGAGACAGTTGTTCGTGCGTAGTTTCCAAATGAACTTGTTTAGTTCCCGTTCTATGCCCTTGAGTGGATTTTTTGTCAATCGTAGGTATACCGAGCTGTCGTCCAAAAGTGCTTGTGCCTTGTGTTCATATTGTTTCCTATCCATAACCACTGTGCAATTTCCTTTGTCCGCTTTCAAGATTGTCACCGATTCATCCTTTCGCAGATCACTTAGGGCGCGGGTCTCTTCCGGAGACAAATTTGGCTTGGGTGCCGTGGATTTCTTCAAAACCTGCGCAATCCGACTCCTAGCCAAATCCGCGGCAGCTGCATCGTCGTTAGCGAGCCCTAGTAGACCCGCCTCTGCGGCACCAACCATTTCTAGGACAGGAACCTTCTTGGGTGCAATTGCGAAACCGTGGCCTTTTTCCAAAACACTGTGTTCCGCTTTGGTTAGAATCTTAGAAGAAACGTTGTTGACCCATCTTTGTTTGCTGAAGTTTTTACCTTTCCTCGTAGTTTTTGTCTGCCGATCTTTTTGTAGCGCCTGGAGCTTCTTTTCATGTACTATGGAACATCCGGTTGTGGTCGACCATTGACGTTTTGTAGCATATTGTTCCAACACATCCATACATTGCTGTGTTAAAACCTTCGTGAGTTGTAGTTTTAAGTCTTTGCAGAGTAGTTTGAGTTGTCCGATTTTTTGATGCGAATCGGTTATTCTGTCTTTGAGCAGTGTCCAGCAACACTTGCGAACTATCAAAAACGACGATCTGGATTTGTCTGGAGGAGCTAGGCGGAGGCTTTTTGGTAACATATCTGCCGCTTTGCAGGCGTGATTAAACCTGATATGGCCATATTCTTTCTCGATTGTACCGACTGCCTTGACATACCTTCTGGCCGCTTGTAGACTCGCTTCGTTATAATCTCTTCTCATCATAGAAAATACTGAACAGGCGTTTCGTCCACCAGGTTGCATATTTAAACAAACTTGTCGTTCAACTGGTGTAATGCTGAACAAAATACTAATTGTTGTTTTTAAGAACTTGTATTTCGCTAACGTTTCGCCCACCAGAACGGTAGGGCTTTATCAGAGCAATGAACGATATAGTGCAAGCATAACAGGCGAAAATGCACAAGCGCAGCGGGATATAACGTAAAGTAATTATAAGAGAACAAAGGCTTATCGTGATGGGTTGAGTGTGCTATATTGTGACAGTGCGTAACTAATGCCCGATATTTGAAGAGGAAGTCGAACGCAAAATGTCGCGGAAAACTGGGCTGAGGTTTTTGCCGTCGTTACGGTTTAAAACATTTGAATTAGAATTTATGAGGCAACTTTCAAAGACCAATCTTTTCGACTATTAGAAAATTAAACTTAAACTTTGCAAATACCCAGGAACCGCACATAAAACCGCCGGTTTGCAGCGTTCGTTTTCTGGCCGAGAAGTATCCACACGTCGATGTGACAGTCCGACTTGCATCGGAATCAACGTCATAATTAGCAAATACGTTGCGCTCTGCGGTACAACGTAAATGGCGCTTTGCATGTAGATGGTGGCGCTCATACTTCAAAATTCACAAAATCAAGGACATCATCAGGGTTGTTGCTTCTTATGCGGAAAGCTTTATTTGGTAATCGGTGATTGTGCAAAGCGACACACGCTTATTACAACAATAACATTGTCTGCTGAAACGGTCTCTGTCCATCAGACAACAGAAGTATTTAGCAATACATAGAAAGCGTGATATTCGTCCGTATCTAAACATCGTATGATCGGCATAAAGTGAAAATCACAGTGAAAGCGGTAAATCATTTCAGCTTAATCATTAATCTCATTAACAACATTTTTGGAGAACAGGGTTAGATAATTTTTTGGGTCGATTTTTTATCCACATTTTGCTTGGGGCTGAGGTTGGAACTTCGAATGCAGCAGCCGTGTGCGATCTCTTGACGAGGCCAACACTTGAGTGTGGAAGTTCACTCTGTGTGTCGCGTTGTGCTGCATAATTGCTGTCCAAGAACAGAAGAGAAATGTAAGTCCTGTAACGTTACGCTACTTCGTAACTCTTTTCTCCTTGAAACTTTTTTCAAGTTTTCTCCTTGAAAAAGTTCTATACAATGTGAGGTTGGACATACTAAGCGTTGAGGTCGTATTCTTTCAGAAACATATTAACTTGATCGTTCCTTGTCTGGGTTGCACATCACCTTGAACTAAACACATAGGTTTAAACATAATCACATTAAATAATGATTTAGTTAGTTTGCTACAGTGCACACGCCATACAGGATGAAATATTGCAAACCAAGTCAATGTACGTTTGCTCGTGCAACATGGCGTAGGCAGGAAAAGCTTAGGACAAGTCAGATCCAACCAACAACAGAAACCTGCTATGAGGAGGCGCTCTACTAACAGAGCTCACAGTGAAAACGTTATTTGGTAAGTGTTGTTCATTATCCCCTACGTAGAGCTTTTGCAACGTAATGTAATGTTCCCACACACAGGCGTCTGTTTTGGAGTCAATTGCTCAGAGGCAAAACAACAAGCCATGGTTAGTGCCAAATGCCTAGAAGAGATGTGCAGCGCAAAACATCATTTAAGTAACCCTTTTGTACGGTTAAGATGTTGAGGTGATGTAGCCTGACAAACAAGAACCGTATAATTGACTTCCACCAATCAGAGTTTTAATTAGAATTGCAGCTTTGTACAAACATTTTCATATACCAAAGAGCTAGTTAATTTAAAAACAAATGTAGTAACTTGTAAAACATTCTGCTGAAGCCGCTAGCTTTAGTGAATGGTTATATGAGCACGAAAAGTTTTTAATAAACACAATCACCTTCGGTAACACAAACCAAAATAACATGACATTGCAAGGAAAATATTTGTTTGTTTCAAGTACTTTGCTTCATCTCAAGACAATTAGTAGACACAACCGAAAGTGTATGATCAGCCCAATCTGTTCGCCAACCCGATGATTGGCGATTTGGTTAAACAAGTTTTTAGAAATTTCGCTACTGGTTTATTGCTTACAGGGACAAACTGAAAGTAAGTGTCAATTATCAATGACTTGTTCAAAATTTTCATGTTCACATTAAACAAAACCAAACAAGGATAAATCAGGCGTGTCGAAGGCGATATGTCTAATTAAGCCGATAACGCAAACATTTTCATGTGACAATACGTTAGAAATGTAATAACTGCGGTGGAGTACAAACCCACGACAAAAAGCATTTCCTGGGGTCGCACTCTACCAACTCAGCTACACGCTTACTTGTAAGCCCGTCAATATCAAACCATAAGCACTGTTGCATGTCACTTATGCCGCACCTGTAAGCTTTGTAGTAGAGCATCGCCATTACGACAAAAGGTTTGCGACTGCTGTATACTTATTCGTGTTTTTGCGACTGCTGTATACTTATTCGTGTTTTTGCGACTGCTGTATCCTATATGTTTAGGAAAATATATTGGCCAATTGATCAACTACAGTCCAACTCAACAGTGTTAGAAGTGATTGCACTTATTTGAACCTTGGAAATTAAACACGAACACTTGTGAAAATATTTGTGGGCATAACACAAATTCGTTTGACTGATGTTAGTTGGTTTGACGCACTGCTTTTCAACTTGGGCGTTTTAAACACAGTTACACTCGAGAGTTGAAATGACGCTTGTGAGAGATCAGTTGTTTTCGCGGATCTGCTTAATCATTGCATTAATTTTATCTCTGAATTAATTTTGCTTTTATTTTTGTACAATAACTGATGACAAACATATCAACAAAAATACGTTATTTTAGCGTAATAATCTGTTTCCCGACAGATTACCGTCTGCTAAAGTCTCATAGTGCTAAACGCCCGACAAATCCCAATGATAGATCACTTTTATAAATTGTAATAACCAATAGTTGAAGTATACACGGTTTTGATAACTGTTGTGCATGATCTCCCACGCAGCCATGTTTCCCCACACACATGCATGTGTTTTGAAGACAATTACTCAGAGGCAAAACAACAAGCCATTGCTGATACGGAAAGCCGGGCAGACAGATTTATATTGTAAAGTATCAGTTGAGTAAGGCCGGTATATGGTAAAGATGTTGAGGTGAATGTCTTGACAAACACGAACTGAATCTCTGACTCCCGGCGATCAGCGGTGGATTAAATTTAAACTTCGTAGAAACTGAAGATGATTTTACCAAATGTTACACTTTTCAAGTTATTCCATAGCAGGCGCTAGCATTTGCTTATTGCGTTGTAAGCACTATTGGGTAACGGATTTAGAAACAGAAACCTTGCATTACCACCTAGACCAGGGGTGGGCAAACTACGGCACGCGGGCCGCATGCGGCCCGCCAAAGGAGTTTATGCGGCCCGCCAAATGTTTCCGAGTAACGCTGAATAGTACTATGAGCACAGGCGCAGATTTTTAAAAATACCGGGGGTGCGACTTGCCGATACCAATGCCATATGCAGTATCTGTACCCGTTCGATACTTTGGAACTAAACACAGATACTTTTCACGTGCCTGTTGTTTCTGCCACGTTATTATGCAAATCGTTACTTGACACAATTTCTTCGTTCGATAAAAGTAAAAGCAATTCACGTTTTCAAAAACAGCCCACTTTGCACTGTTGACGCCCAAACTTTGGTCACTTTGGATCATGTTTAGGTCGTTGCAGTACTTTTTGTTTAATGTTGGCACTCGGACTTTATCAACAAAAAACGTGGTTCAGCCTTTGTTGCAACAAACGCTTGTTTTTTTGAAACAATTACAATTGTAGCGTTTCAACCAATGTTTGTACAGTCATGAACAAACGTATTTGCATAAAGCTGAAAATATACTATGTAATAATTTTGCGCAGGGGTGCACAACCTGCGGCCGCAATCTATTTTGCTAAATATTTTGATTTTTAAACTGCTAAAACAGATTTCGTGGGACTGGAAAAAAGATTAGCAGTCTAGTAACCATATGTGCCAGGCTTTTTATCCGCTTATTATGTGCAAACAATGCGAAAAAACAGGCACTGCAATCGTCACAATACAGTTTATGACGTCATAAACAGTTAGCTCCGTTCAGCTAAATTTATGCACAAGTTAGAAAACACTGTGTTCCGCTTTGGTTAGAATCTTAGAAGAAACGTTGTTGACCCATCTTTGTTTGCTGAAGTTTTTACCTTTCCTCGTAGTTTTTGTCTGCCGATCTTTTTGTAGCGCCTGGAGCTTCTTTTCATGTACTATGGAACATCCGGTTGTGGTCGACCATTGACGTTTTGTAGCATATTGTTCCAACACATCCATACATTGCTGTGTTAAAACCTTCGTGAGTTGTAGTTTAAAGTCTTTGCAGAGTAGTTTGAGTTGTCCGATTTTTTGATGCGAATCGGTTATTCTGTCTTTGAGCAGTGTCCAGCAACACTTGCGAACTATCAAAAACGACGATCTGGATTTGTCTGGAGGAGCTAGGCGGAGGCTTTTTGGTAACATATCTGCCGCTTTGCAGGCGTGATTAAACCTGATATGGCCATATTCTTTCTCGATTGTACCGACTGCCTTGACATACCTTCTGGCCGCTTGTAGACTCGCTTCGTTATAATCTCTTCTCATCATAGAAAATACTGAACAGGCGTTTCGTCCACCAGGTTGCATATTTAAACAAACTTGTCGTTCAACTGGTGTAATGCTGAACAAAATACTAATTGTTGTTTTTAAGAACTTGTATTTCGCTAACGTTTCGCCCACCAGAACGGTAGGGCTTTATCAGAGCAATGAACGATATAGTGCAAGCATAACAGGCGAAAATGCACAAGCGCAGCGGGATATAACGTAAAGTAATTATAAGAGAACAAAGGCTTATCGTGATGGGTTGAGTGTGCTATATTGTGACAGTGCGTAACTAATGCCCGATATTTGAAGAGGAAGTCGAACGCAAAATGTCGCGGAAAACTGGGCTGAGGTTTTTGCCGTCGTTACGGTTTAAAACATTTGAATTAGAATTTATGAGGCAACTTTCAAAGACCAATCTTTTCGACTATTAGAAAATTAAACTTAAACTTTGCAAATACCCAGGAACCGCACATAAAACCGCCGGTTTGCAGCGTTCGTTTTCTGGCCGAGAAGTATCCACACGTCGATGTGACAGTCCGACTTGCATCGGAATCAACGTCATAATTAGCAAATACGTTGCGCTCTGCGGTACAACGTAAATGGCGCTTTGCATGTAGATGGTGGCGCTCATACTTCAAAATTCACAAAATCAAGGACATCATCAGGGTTGTTGCTTCTTATGCGGAAAGCTTTATTTGGTAATCGGTGATTGTGCAAAGCGACACACGCTTATTACAACAATAACATTGTCTGCTGAAACGGTCTCTGTCCATCAGACAACAGAAGTATTTAGCAATACATAGAAAGCGTGATATTCGTCCGTATCTAAACATCGTATGATCGGCATAAAGTGAAAATCACAGTGAAAGCGGTAAATCATTTCAGCTTAATCATTAATCTCATTAACAACATTTTTGGAGAACAGGGTTAGATAATTTTTTGGGTCGATTTTTTATCCACATTTTGCTTGGGGCTGAGGTTGGAACTTCGAATGCAGCAGCCGTGTGCGATCTCTTGACGAGGCCAACACTTGAGTGTGGAAGTTCACTCTGTGTGTCGCGTTGTGCTGCATAATTGCTGTCCAAGAACAGAAGAGAAATGTAAGTCCTGTAACGTTACGCTACTTCGTAACTCTTTTCTCCTTGAAACTTTTTTCAAGTTTTCTCCTTGAAAAAGTTCTATACAATGTGAGGTTGGACATACTAAGCGTTGAGGTCGTATTCTTTCAGAAACATATTAACTTGATCGTTCCTTGTCTGGGTTGCACATCACCTTGAACTAAACACATAGGTTTAAACATAATCACATTAAATAATGATTTAGTTAGTTTGCTACAGTGCACACGCCATACAGGATGAAATATTGCAAACCAAGTCAATGTACGTTTGCTCGTGCAACATGGCGTAGGCAGGAAAAGCTTAGGACAAGTCAGATCCAACCAACAACAGAAACCTGCTATGAGGAGGCGCTCTACTAACAGAGCTCACAGTGAAAACGTTATTTGGTAAGTGTTGTTCATTATCCCCTACGTAGAGCTTTTGCAACGTAATGTAATGTTCCACACACAGGCGTCTGTTTTGGAGTCAATTGCTCAGAGGCAAAACAACAAGCCATGGTTAGTGCCAAATGCCTAGAAGAGATGTGCAGCGCAAAACATCATTTAAGTAACCCTTTTGTACGGTTAAGATGTTGAGGTGATGTAGCCTGACAAACAAGAACCGTATAATTGACTTCCACCAATCAGAGTTTTAATTAGAATTGCAGCTTTGTACAAACATTTTCATATACCAAAGAGCTAGTTAATTTAAAAACAAATGTAGTAACTTGTAAAACATTCTGCTGAAGCCGCTAGCTTTAGTGAATGGTTATATGAGCACGAAAAGTTTTTAATAAACACAATCACCTTCGGTAACACAAACCAAAATAACATGACATTGCAAGGAAAATATTTGTTTGTTTCAAGTACTTTGCTTCATCTCAAGACAATTAGTAGACACAACCGAAAGTGTATGATCAGCCCAATCTGTTCGCCAACCCGATGATTGGCGATTTGGTTAAACAAGTTTTTAGAAATTTCGCTACTGGTTTATTGCTTACAGGGACAAACTGAAAGTAAGTGTCAATTATCAATGACTTGTTCAAAATTTTCATGTTCACATTAAACAAAACCAAACAAGGATAAATCAGGCGTGTCGAAGGCGATATGTCTAATTAAGCCGATAACGCAAACATTTTCATGTGACAATACGTTAGAAATGTAATAACTGCGGTGGAGTACAAACCCACGACAAAAAGCATTTCCTGGGGTCGCACTCTACCAACTCAGCTACACGCTTACTTGTAAGCCCGTCAAATATCAAACCATAAGCACTGTTGCATGTCACTTATGCCGCACCTGTAAGCTTTGTAGTAGAGCATCGCCATTACGACAAAAGGTTTGCGACTGCTGTATACTTATTCGTGTTTTTGCGACTGCTGTATACTTATTCGTGTTTTTGCGACTGCTGTATCCTATATGTTTAGGAAAATATATTGGCCAATTGATCAACTACAGTCCAACTCAACAGTGTTAGAAGTGATTGCACTTATTTGAACCTTGGAAATTAAACACGAACACTTGTGAAAATATTTGTGGGCATAACACAAATTCGTTTGACTGATGTTAGTTGGTTTGACGCACTGCTTTTCAACTTGGGCGTTTTAAACACAGTTACACTCGAGAGTTGAAATGACGCTTGTGAGAGATCAGTTGTTTTCGCGGATCTGCTTAATCATTGCATTAATTTTATCTCTGAATTAATTTTGCTTTTATTTTTGTACAATAACTGATGACAAACATATCAACAAAAATACGTTATTTTAGCGTAATAATCTGTTTCCCGACAGATTACCGTCTGCTAAAGTCTCATAGTGCTAAACGCCCGACAAATCCCAATGATAGATCACTTTTATAAATTGTAATAACCAATAGTTGAAGTATACACGGTTTTGATAACTGTTGTGCATGATCTCCCACGCAGCCATGTTTCCCCACACACATGCATGTGTTTTGAAGACAATTACTCAGAGGCAAAACAACAAGCCATTGCTGATACGGAAAGCCGGGCAGACAGATTTATATTGTAAAGTATCAGTTGAGTAAGGCCGGTATATGGTAAAGATGTTGAGGTGAATGTCTTGACAAACACGAACTGAATCTCTGACTCCCGGCGATCAGCGGTGGATTAAATTTAAACTTCGTAGAAACTGAAGATGATTTTACCAAATGTTACACTTTTCAAGTTATTCCATAGCAGGCGCTAGCATTTGCTTATTGCGTTGTAAGCACTATTGGGTAACGGATTTAGAAACAGAAACCTTGCATTACCACCTAGACCAGGGGTGGGCAAACTACGGCACGCGGGCCGCATGCGGCCCGCCAAAGGAGTTTATGCGGCCCGCCAAATGTTTCCGAGTAACGCTGAATAGTACTATGAGCACAGGCGCAGAGTTTTAAAAATACCGGGGGTGCGACTTGCCGATACCAATGCCATATGCAGTATCTGTACCCGTTCGATACTTTGGAACTAAACACAGATACTTTTCACGTGCCTGTTGTTTCTGCCACGTTATTTTGCAAATCGTTACTTGACACAATTTCTTCGTTCGATAAAAGTAAAAGCGATTCACGTTTTCAAAAACAGCCCACTTTGCACTGTTGACGCCCAAACTTTGGTCACTTTGGATCATGTTTAGGTCGTTGCAGTACTTTTTGTTTAATGTTGGCACTCGGACTTTATCAACAAAAAACGTGGTTCAGCCTTTGTTGCAACAAACGCTTGTTTTTTTGAAACAATTACAATTGTAGCGTTTCAACCAATGTTTGTACAGTCATGAACAAACGTATTTGCATAAAGCTGAAAATATACTATGTAATAATTTTGCGCAGGGGTGCACAACCTGCGGCCGCAATCTATTTTGCTAAATATTTTGATTTTTAAACTGCTAAAACAGATTTCGTGGGACTGGAAAAAAGATTAGCAGTCTAGTAACCATATGTGCCAGGCTTTTTATCCGCTTATTATGTGCAAACAATGCAAAAAAACAGGCACTGCAATCGTCACAATACAGTTTATGACGTCATAAACAGTTAGCTCCGTTCAGCTAAATTTATGCACAAGTTAGAAATTGTTAATCAGAGCAATTTAGGCGACTTTAAATGGTATATATATGATACAAACCTTATTCTTTGCATCAGTTGTTTTAAAACAAAACAACAAGCAAGCAATTGGCGGTCGTTGGTGAAATACTATGCGGCCCGGTAAGATTATAAACTTTTGAATGCGGCCCTTGCACTGAAAAGTTTGCCCACCCCTGACCTAGACTTTGAAATCGTACAAATCGTTACGGCTTCTGTTTTTATCTTGCATGCCTAAAAATCTGAAGATGTGCTCCTGCCTTTGTGTTGCACAAAACAGCGGCAATTTATATCGCGAACAACATTTGAGCATTTGAAATAAGGTTGGCTGATCACAATTAAAAGTGTTCTCTACGAAATAACTTTAGATTGTATTCGCGGCGACTAAAAGGCTTGTGGGTAGTTTCAAAACCATTATTAGTTTTTTTTGTTAAGCTTCAAGTTGATAAACAAACCAGTAGCAAAATATTAACACTTTTTGTTCCAGGGTGTTTGAAAAAATATATATAACGCATTTTTCACAATATTTTTTGAATGATGGTGGTCAGAGCTTTGCCGTTTGTGTTTTTGTTGATCGTTCAATGCTCATCAACTGAAACAACAAGTAAAAGTTACTTTGTGGTGAAATACCGTAGAAACACTATTACATGCTTAAATTGATTTGTCAGGTTGCGGAACGACCATGGAAGCAGAGAAAGACAGTGTTTTGATATTATCTGACGATCTTGTGGATGCAAACACTGCACAGGAGAAATGTTCTTTGCTGGGTGGAAATCTTGCAATGACTGATGACCCACAGATCAGCACAACTCTCTTTCAACTCATGACTGACAAATACACAACAGGTTTGCCAGGATGCAAAATAACACAGACTATGTTGTAACCATAGTTCGGCATAAATTTAGCTTTAAATCAACACGTTGCACGTCATTGTCGCAAATAGATTAGAGAGAAAGCAAGTAATCGTAACATTTTTAGATTTAGAGCGAGTTTATATTTATTACAATTCCACCGATCCTAAACGATACAAATACTCAAAGAATTCCACTGAAGTGGGTTGGACGAGCACAAAATCATTTGGACATCTGTGGTATTTCGACTTGTACAAAAGGTGAAAAATAAAAAACATACTTATTGATGTATATTAGTTATACAGACTTTTGTCCAACAGCAATCCTGGAATTCGTAGACAAAAAATTAACTTCTGCAATTATGAAAACAAGAGAGTCAATGACACAGAGAGGTGGAATGTGACAATTGGAAGAGCTTGTCAGGTCCAAGGTTTGCGTTTCAAAGAGCTTAGTAACTACGAATACACTGTTGCAGCCAGGAATAATGTATCAACAAAATTTTAGCTCTTCCGGCAGTTTTTGTTTTAATATGCCAACGTTTCGATGTCCCATACGAAACACCTTTATCAGGGTAATGACATAAATTGCAAACACAAGTTATTATAAAGCGAAAGAGCGACGAAACACACACACACAAATGGGCGGTGGTAAAAAAACGCAGTGCGCACCAATGGTCGAGTGATAACACCCAGCTCAATGGTGCAAAAGCGACCGATATATTATCGGCATTAGAACGTCCGTTTTAACGTTCATCGTGTTGGTGTGAGAATGTATGTATGTTCCACGACTCCAGTAAACCTCGCTTGTGAAAGTCAGTTTCTCTCGCTAACACCTGGGCAGCAGAGAATTTTATGGCGTGATTAAGGACAGTAGCATGTTGTGCCAATGCCGATTTTTAGCATATTTCTTAGCTATATCCCTTTCATGTTCTTTACGGCGCGTATTGAAAGACCTTCCCGTTTCGCCAATGTAAATCTCGTTGCACTGTTCACATGGGATTGCGTACAATACACCCCCTTACCGCATTTGTATCAATGGAGTCTTAGGGGTGCGACAGCATCTGACGTAGGGTGTTGACTGGTTTAATCCCTACCGTAACTACGGTCCACAACAAAATGATGGTGCCAAAATTTTATGTTAACTGTTCATATTGATACCTAAATTTACCTAAAAATAAACACACTACGGTCTGTAAAGTCTCCAACAACAACCAAAAAAATTCATAAATAGCAAAATGTTAATTAGACTGTTTTATTTAAACTGTGTAGATTTCCAATAAAACTACTATTGTGTTACTATCTTGCTATTTATCCCGTTTTAACTAATACGTTCTTCCCTTTATCTTTATTACTGTAGTCAAACAAAAACGTTTCTACATAGGGTTGACCTGCAAGCAAATTCGTATTGTTTTCAGGATGGCAATTCCAGTATTCCTTGTTTTCCGAAATTAACACCCTGGGGCAACAAAAACAAATATTTACCTATGGAAGATATACATATCCATATTCTAGCAAGTTGCGAGGTATCAATGAGCCGTATGAAACGTTTACCAAATACGAAGGATCGTTTCTGACACCAAGTGAGCGTTTGGTTTGAAAACATACAAAGACAAAAATTTTTGATCTTGTAATTTATATTTTTAAATAACATTCGCAAATTTTGTTTAGACATTAACATTCTGCTTGGAGCTCGTTACAACATGTCGTCGAATGGTTGGCATTGGAGCGGCGGATCTCCGGCAAACTTTTCTGTTTTCAACGTTACAACTTGCCAGCAGGGAGCGTTGCATTATGGGATCGGATGGGAGCAGTCAAGCATGAAATGCAGTGGGGAGACGGCTTACTACGCTTGCCAAGCTAAATGTAAGTAATTATAAAACAAATTTATTTAGGTCAGGTAAACATAGACATAAAATGATTCTCCTTATTTTTTAATTCGTTTTTGAACTCACTGATCCAAACAATACAATTTGTTTAAATTGCAGACTATGTTTCCTAATATCTTTTGCGATTTCATTACTTGCTTTTTAATGATACAGTGCATGACTTTCTTGTGACGTTTCTTTAAATATTGCAGCTTTGAGTGATTTGTGTGTATAAAAAAATTACTGTGTAGGCATTTAACCTTTTTATCCACAATTAGTCAAGGCTCATGTGAAGAAATCTAAGTGCAACGCATCAACTGTGTTTGTCAGTTGGACTGGACTTGATCAATTCATCACGAATAACAATCTTAATGCAAAGGTAATGTTTTATCACATCATTTTTTTGACATGTGTATACTATGTCTTTTTGCAAATGTTGTATTTAGGTTGAAATTTATGTTTTGGAAATAAACAAGAGGATCTTAGCATCCTATGCAGATCAAAACACATTCGTTGAAAACGTTGGTTTTGAAACAGAGTATACCATCACTGTAAGTAGTGTAAAAATATTCACTGAACAAGTTTTCATCCAATGAGATAATGGCTCTCAACTTGAATTTAAATTCAATTTATGTTGCTTGATGGCATAATTAAATTCGAGAGGCAACCAAACACTTTATTACCAAATGGTGTAACCAAAAATAAAACATACAATAACAGTTTACTTCCTCTTAACTTTTTTTGTTCTGGAAGCCTTAAACAAATAACAAATTCAAACAAATTTGAAATTCACAGATCACTGCAATGCTTATGGGATGCATAAACGCCAAGGTCTCAACATCCAAATCAGTAACAACTTATGAAAATCCACCATCGAGTTGCTATCCTCCAGGTAAGCTAACGTGTTTATAATTATGGTGCACATGGTGTGTCTTAACTTATCTTTGTCTTTCTTAGTAAACACGACTGCAGAGACATTTCCATGCAACGCTTCAACTGTGCTTGTCAGTTGGACTGGACTTGATGAATTCATCAAATACAACGATCTAATTGCGCAGGTTTGAAAAGTTTGTGTTTTGTTGAATTGTTTTTGAATCCTATACACATGCAGGTTGTGGTTCAAGTCCATGGGTTACACCAAACAATTTCTTTTCCGTATTCTGACAATTCGACAATAATAGAAGATCTCATTCACTCCACTTTGTATGAAATTCAGGTAATGAACCACTTTTATTTTGTTCATTTTCAACATACACTTTATGTATTACCAAAAATCATAACATGACTTCAAAACAACCAAGACATGAACCATAATTTTATGTATCGCAGGTTACAGTGATTGTCACCGGTTCAATCAATACAAACATCACATCCAATCTGACAGTAACAACTCCGGGTAATCCACCTCAAAGCTGCTATCCTGAAGGTAAAAATAAACGTTAGCAGGTTGAAAGTTACACTGAAATTGAGGAAAACAAACTTAATGTAATCATTTTTTAGTGAATATAGTTTCCGAGAAACGAGATAAACTTTTGACAACCCGCCCATATTGTAAACCACAAACAGTAGAGTTTTCTTATTTGCATTGCAGTAAACATGTCTACAGAGACATTTCCATGCAACGCTTCAACTGTGCTTGTCAGTTGGACTGGACTTGATCAATTCATCAACAATAACAAACTTATTGCACAGGTGCAGATAAAATTTGTTTTGCTGCTGTCAAACATAACTTTGTTAAACTTTTCTTGCTAACATCAACATGTAGGTTGACATTCATGTCCAGGGTTTGAATCAAATCATCTTCGTCCCGTATTATGATAATTCTACAATAATAACAGATGTCATTTCCTCTACTTCGTATGACATCATGGTAAGCACAGTTTTTATAATTTGGTGCGCCCAAACACACTAACAAAAGCAGTTTTTTGCTATCAGATGTGTGTGACAGTTACTGGTTCAATCAACACAAACATCACAACCAATACGACAGTAACAACTCCGGGTAACCCCTCACCACGTTGTTTACGAGATAACACGGTCAATCCTGCAACGAGTGTTGGAATGATTGCTGGTCTGGTGATCGGGCTGTTGCTTCTGTTACTTATCATTGTTGGGCTGGTCGTTATGATTAAACGTCGAAATCACAGGTTTGTGTATAGTTGAGTTTTCGCCGTAGGAATGTACGTTGCAGCTTTTATAGATGCTATGGTTCGTCTCATATTGATATGACTGATCGCGAATTCACTTTGTATCAATGTTATGACAAAGTACCATCGTGATTTCACATTTAACCGAAAGTTTTTCGAAAACCATTTCGAGCAAAAAGTCATTGTACAAACATATAGTTTATTCCTACCTCTCAATCCTCATGATCCGAAATTCTGATACGATGCATTTAAGCAACTGAAATATAAATAAGGAGGCGATGGTTCAGGAGGGAAATGAGAAACAACACGTTACGCTTTTATTGCTTTTATAGAATCAGCAAAGGTCAATCTCCCCAAGTAAACATTTCTACCGAAGCAACCCACACAGGTAAGGTTTACAATCATCAGCTGGCTTACAATAAATAAGAATATATGCGTTGCAACAAAATATCCTCCTACCATACTTAACTGTTTAAACAGGAAAAATGACATACGAAAACCTATCTCCTTCTGCTGGTGCACCCAGAAACTGTAAAGTCACCAAATTGTTTGATGTGTACAAGAAAAATGTTGAGTCAGAACTTTTCTTTGCAAACGAGTTTAGGGTAAGGGGTAAAACAATGGAAAAAATCTATATGCAAAGTCCAGTTAAACAAACTAGAGTTACCTAATACCTTGTCTTTCATTTGTTTTTGTTTCTATTTCCAGGGGATTAAAGAACAAAGCAAAAATAACCAGCGAACGAATGACGCGTCACAGTTGCCGCAAAATGCTGTGAAAAACCGCTACAAGAATGTTTTCCCTTGTGAGTATTGAAACACGATATGCAAAGTAGTTTTATGAATGAGTTTATGGGATTGGATTTTTTACATTCATCAAAATCTCGGGCAAAAGGGTATTTTGTTGATTTAACTTGTGTTTGTTCAATAGACGATCATGCTCGAGTGGTTTTGCAAGGTAGCGGTGGAAACGATTACATCAACGCCGCTTATATACCGGGTTACGATAACGAGAGGAAGTTCATCGCCACTCAGGGTCCGAAGAAGGAGACAGTCAACGATTTCTGGTTGATGGTTTGGCAGGAAAACTCCAACATCATCGTAATGCTAACTGGCTTGGTGGAAAACGGAAAGGTAATTCTTAGCTTTGAATTCTTCTTAAAAATGTGGGGTTTGAATGTATTCCAAGAAATAAAAAAAACGTTTATCCTTTTTTAACGTGTTTTGCATGCAGGCAAAGTGTGAACAGTATTGGCCTGACAATGAATCCGAAATTAAGTTGTTGTCGAATTTGAAAGTTCGAACACAACATGAAGTAACCTTCGGTGGCATCGTTCAACGACAGATCGTTTTATCCTCAACCAAGGTATGTGTCAACATAATAAAAACGTAAATGTCCAACATATATTTGTCCCACACAAACGGTATCGTATAATGTTTTCCTGTAAAATCAAACCCGCTTGAGATTGGATAACAACAATAGCAGGCAGAAAGTTGCACAAGATATTTTTGAGTGTTTGTAGCATTAACAAAAACAAACCTACTTTTCTGACTACCTTGACTATAATTAGAGTTTTGTCATGCAAAATTTCAGGAAGAAATTCAAAAACATGATCCCGCGTGTTTTATCCTTAGGAACAACGAACCATAACACAGTTGCAGTTTACAACTTGGCCCGATCATGGGATTCCAGTAACTACATCCAACATGATCCACCTACGTAACATGGTCGATGATTTGCAAAACACAAATGCTCCGATCATTGTGCACTGCAGGTAAATAATTGACATACCCTGTGTTAGTTTGATCGACCAATAACCATATGTTTGGATGCAGCGCTGGAGTGGGACGTACAGGTACTTACATAGCGATGGACACTTTGTTTCATGAACTTGACGACAAAGGAACAGTTGATGTTCCACGAACTGTTCTAAAAATGAGAGAAAATCGAACAGACATGATTCAAAATTCGGTAAACTGTTGTTGCATGTTTTCTATCTCGACTAACAAATAGAAAAATTGGTTTTCAGTTACAATCCACGTTCGCTTCTCTTGTGGAGAGGATATGATGTAAATAAGTCCAGCAACGCATTGTCAATCATGTCTATCTTATTAAATCTGTATTTCTACAGAATCAATACATGTACGTCTACAAGCTACTTGTGGAGCGTGAGAGTTCAATGGAAACAGATAAAGATGTAACAGAACTACAACTGATGACTTCAAGTGAATTGTGAGCAGTTTGTAGTATAGTAACTCGAACCAAATCTGCAAGCTAGTATTTCTGTTGTTGTGATTCACACATTAGCCAATGATTTTTAACTTGTGTTACAGCCAGAAAACGCAAGACAAAGAATTTAAAGCATTGTTATCGTGGAGATTTGGCGAGGAATGGCAAGAAAATCACCCAGATCTGAGAACATGTAAATCAGTGATTCCCAACTTTATAGTGGTCGCTTCAAGGCTACGCGTCGTCAACGCGTACCAACTGGCGAACTAATTTTGCACCAGATAGCAAGTTATATACGCAACCTGGTGTTTTAAGTAATAAACGTTTAATGTCAGAATAGGCGATTCGAGTGCAAAAACACGAAATAAATAAAATACCTGAAGGTGACTGAAAATACTTCATTTGGTTATAACTTATACCCATTTTACAGACAAGAACACGGTGGTCAAACTTTGGGACAATAAAAGCCAAAGCATTCAACACTTGGATGCTTCCTATATTCAGGTCAGAATTAAAGTTGCTTTCAAATTGGTTGAAGCTCATTCTTTTTCGCGAAGTGCCTGATTTATATTTAATACCGCCATCTTTTTTAAAATTGTTACTTCAACGTTTCTCCTTACAGGAGCATGGCTCTTCAGACCTTATCATCGCTGCGAGAAATCCTGCTCCAGGAGAAGAAGAAAACTTCTGGAAGATGATTGTTGAACGAGGAGCCTCACTTGTCGTTGATTTGGACAACAGCATTCAAGTAATTTTGACATTTTGCATCTTCATGAAATAGCCGTACCCTCTACTTTATACCATACATCGTTTTCAGATTCTAACCAATGCGGCTTTGCAATATGAAGACATTTCGGTGTCTGTATGTGATGTGAATGAAAGCAACGTTCACAATCTCATAACTGTCGACGTCTGGTCAACAACCAACGCTTTTGTAAGTTGAAAACTACACTAACGTCATTTTAAGCAACCTAGTTGTTACGTTAAGTTTAACATTTTTCTATAATAAGGCACTATGGCCCTTTGTAAATACCGTGTTAGGTAGCAATGCTGATGGAAACTCATTATTACGTTTTTAGGCTGCACAGCAAGTGATGCTTCTGCAAGTCAAGGGATGGAGTGACGTGGAACGACCCCCGAAAGAAATGGATTTCATCAAAATTATCGAGGAAATGCAAAGGCAAAAGACCAAACAGAATTGTCAGTGTGTGTTGGTGGGATGCAGGTAAACAAATGAGTTTTCCTCATTAAGAAATTCCTATTGTAATTTAAATTCCGTCTCAAGTAACACGATGTAGCTTCAGCGCGTTTGGTTATGATTCACCATTTGTGCCATTCACTACTTTGCGCTTCATAATGGTTCCACGTTGCGCAGCTATTTTCGGCTTGTTGATTGTTCTGTTCCATTGTGAAGTTGCATGTGTTTTTACCAACCGAAATAAACCCATATCCACTCAAATCAATAGAACTTCCCAAAATGCATCTAAAATTAAGTAAACAACTTTATCATTACCAAACTGCTTTATTCCTAAAGTTACAAAACGCCGCAAACATCATACGTTTACACACTGTTTATCACAGTAACGGATCGACAAGAACTGGAACCTTCATCGCTCTGGTGAACATTCTCGAACGTTTGAAGGCACAAAAGCGGGTGGATGTATTCCGAACTGTGAAAGACCTGAGAGATATGAGACCGAATATGGTCGACAACAAGGTAATGTTTTACTTAAGACAAAGTGTTTATATAAATGGAAATCATTTTAATTTAGTTTATGTGCTTACAGGAACTATACAAATACTGCTACTCGGTCGTCTTCGAATATCTGTCAAATTTTGACACGTATTCAAATTTCAAGTAAACTGTGCAGAACACGAAGTGAAATGCGAAAATACACAAATACAAACGTGACTGTTTTAATATTATAAAACGCCCTCTAAGACGTAATCCGTGGTTGGTATACACGTTATGATGATGCTTAAGCCTTGTCGACATTTCTACGTAACACTCACAACGCTTCATGCTGCACTTCACCAAAAGTAATTGTCATATTAATTGTCATAAGTTGTTTTTTATTGTAAGCATCTTTGTGTCCCATCTAGAACATATCATAGTTTAATGGTTTCCGGTAAACACAGAGAACTGCTTTTGTCCTTGTTATATCTGTATCGGACTTTGGACTTTTAATTTAAAATATATTACTTGCATGCATTTTTCGTGACGTATTGACCCGGTCAAACTCGGTCAAACCTGTTTTCTAATCACCGCACTGGTCATATACTGGCTTAAGGCTATCGTTGTATCGCTTTTAACGTGTTAACGGGAACCACGTCTTAAACGGCTTCGAGCCATGTTACATTTGACGTTTCTGTAAAGCAATTTAACGAATAATTACGTTTCAGAACTCAGTCAATATTCTCGGCCGTACGTATTTTACAACTATACCTGCTTTACAACTCATAACAAAATGTGACCTGAACGCTATATAAATCGACGCATCTTAAACTTAAAATCAGTTGCTACAGAGGCATAAGTTACCGAGTGTGCATTCGAGTTGATATCCCACAGTTGATTCGTGGCGGGTGACAATTGTGTTGCGTGTACAGTCGTAATGGCACTGTTGTTTCATGCTTCGTCTAAAATACAGATTTGGGATGTTACTTTAATTTTGCGTCTTCATAGGTTTAGTTAATCAGCGTTAGTTTGTTTATTAGAGTCAGACAAATGGAGTGTTGTTAGTTGTCTACCCAAGAGGCAGTACATATCCAATGTAACTTTTAAAACGTGTATGTAACAAAATCTCTACGCTAGAAGTGCTTTGTGATGCTCAATCTTTTTATTTTTGTAAAGTATTAAACCGCAAATGCTTATTTTGTTTTATTCTTATTTGATTTCTTGTTTTGTTTTGCTAAGTTGACGAACTAAGTTGAAAACCGCTGTTTAAGAACAATGGATATGAGAGTGTTTGTTCAGATAAGACAGTGGTTCTTAAACTTTTTTGACTGAGACCCAAATCGGAGTTTTATGACCCAAGCTTCAAACGTATAAAATGTATTAACGAAACGGACTGCAATTTCGAGGCCACGTCGTCGCCGCATAGAGTCTGCCCATGTCAAAATGGCTGCAGGCTTAACGAGGTCGATTCGTTCGCCAACACTACATAACACAACACACATTGTGGCTTTGCAGCACCATGATCATTGATAGAAGTGAATGCCAAATCTAAAAATGTTTCCTTGTACGAATACTTACTCATCCTTAAACGCTTACTGTTATATCTCCAAGTTCAGTTTCGCATGATTAACTTGTCCTATTATTTCCGGTGCTATGACGATACAATCGCCATGTACGTAGCAGTAAAGTTGGAAGGCTATTGTCCTATGTGGTAATGGTTGGTTCATTTTACTGTACAACGTGGTCGAGTGTGGTGACTATACTACTACTTTAAGTTAATTCGTTTGTGTTTACAGTAGTAGTTCGTTTGGGCATAATTGAATCACCACAGCGCGACCCATTTTTTTACCCTGCGCGACCCATACTTTGAGAACCACTGGTTTATGACGTCAATTACGCGGTTTCGTTTCAATGACAAGTTCCAAAAATAAGCCGCAGACAGAGCACGCCGTTTCGACCTACAAGGGCTAATCGGTGCAGCTGGTGACAAGTGATCGGCTGTATTGTGTAGCTATCCAACGGCACTCCAGTTTGTTTATACGACCTATCTCTCGTCACCAGCTGCATCGATGAGACCTTATAGGCCGAAAGAGTGTGCACTGTCTGCAGCTTATCATTTATTGGCTCTATGCTTTTACAAGTTCCAATATATTGTGAAGTTATTGTTCGTTTCAAATTGCTTTGCAATCTTAAAGCTGGTTTCCTATCGAGCTTCGTGCAGTCAACCACAGCGCTTGTTACATGCACGACTTTGCAAGCTTAAAGCTGGTTTCCTATCGAGCTTCGTGCAGTCAACCACAGCGCTTGTTACATGCACGACTTTGCAAGCTTAAAGCTGGTTTCCTATCGAGCTTCGTGCAGTCAATCATAGCGCTTGTTACATGTACGACTTTGCAAGCTTAAAGCTGGTTTCCTATCTAGCTTCGTGCAATGAACCATAGCGCTTGTTACATGCACTACATCGCAAGCCCAAAGCTGGTTTCCTATCGAGCTTCGTGCAGTCAAGATCCTAAAAAGTGTATTTTAACTGTTTATGTAGAGCAAAATATGTCTTAGCCTACTCAGGCAAGTCTTTCCATCTTTTATCAGGAAATATCCTTGAGGACAAGAACAGTAAGCTACACCTGTCGTGTCGATACCACACATGTGAGAGCATCCCAATTCCTCCTAAAAAGCAATAAAAGTTAGAATCAACATATTCCTCACACTCTAATGGAGTGGAACCTTTTTGATATTTGGGGGCAAAAGGTAGTTTTTCAGTGTGTACGAAGCAGCAAATAAACGAATGCGAGATTGCAGCAAACAACAACAATCTGAATAGTTGCAGAAAGCTTGCTGATTCTGACTAATGAGACACAATGCCCTAAACAATTTATATGTAATTATCCACGGTAATAGATTGATTGGGTTGAATCCAGATAGTGTTTAATATGCTGCTTTGTAAACTTTTATAAATTTTTTTTGCTGCGCAAAATAAGTAGTTGGGAGCCGCATGAGGCCCTGAGTGCCGCAGCTGAGAATCAATGCACTGGTGTTAGTCCCTGCCACATAACACTTATAGTAACGGTGTAACTGCAGCGCGTCCACCATCCATCCACCAATTGCGCCCTTAACTTTGTCGCGCCTTATAACGTCCTAACGTTGCGCAGCTATGTGCGGCTTGGTGAAATTTTAAGCGAAATTGTGCTGCTACGATTTGTTTCATCGGCGAAATAAACTCAACTCATTTCAATGTGCAGTTCGTCATAAATAATGTTTTCCTAAACTTTAATTCAAAAATTAAATGTAGTGCACATTCTACAAAAAAGGTAAATGAAACCTTGCAATCACATTATACAACTTGTAAAAACAAACCAATGTAAGTGGGTTATTTTTGTATTAAACAACCACACGAAAGTCAATTGCAATCTGTGTATATGCCCAATATAGTTATCAGTTTATCCTTTCAGTTTTTCATCATCATCTCATTGTCATTCTTCCAAATCCTCATCAGTCTTCTTGTTTCTTCCAAAACCCGACATAGGAGAGTCTTCCATCAGATTCTCAATAAACTGCTGGACCTCTAACAAATAAGTGTAATGCTAAAATTAAAGACCAATTCATGTTGCTTACTGAATTAGATAATAACCACATTTTGACATAGGTAGTTTGGGTTTAACTTGGATTACAGAACGATTGTTAAACTGTCTAGTTATAAGTAAATTCAGAACACAGAATAAGATTTGTAGATTGTGAGAAACATATTTGAGTCTTACCAACACAAGTCTTTCTATCTTTCATCAGGAAATATCCTTCAGGGCAAATACAGCGAGCTTCACCTGTCGTGTCGATACCACACATGTGAGAGCATCCCAATTCCCCCTAGAAAGCAATTTAAGGAAGTTTCATGCAAAATATTCACACATCGAATAACAATAGAAGATTTACCTTGTTGCAAACAAGTTGGCCATCACTATCAAGTTCAGGTGCAAGAACAAAAGGTCCGTGAGAGATTTTCTTTGTTGCATCCTCAGTTTCGTCAGTGATTGATCTTTTGACTGGTTGCGCCTGACCTGAAAAGCCCGACATTCACTTAAAAACATAGGATATCTCCAAAATTGTCGCTTAAGTAAAAAACAAAACAAAAACATTGTTTCTAGGTTGATGAAGATCGATATAATTGTTTTATTTATTTGATTTGATTTTCAGGAACTCTTAACTAAAGTATTCGTTTTAGATGCGTGAATATTGTTTTGCTTTGTTATGAACACTTGCTTTGTTATGGCCTTAACTGTGAGTATTTTTAGATATATATGTATTTTTAAATGACAAGATGCTCGTTGCGCCACCTATCGAAAATTAGCTACAGGTGGGTTTGCTCTGGGGTATGGTGTCAGTAGAATTCTCCAAACCAAAAATTGTTTTGTTTTTTTGCTACTGACTCGTCAATGAAACTTCCTTACAGAGCAATTAGGAAATCTTTTTTTTAATATGAAAAGTTTGCATAATTAAACAATGTTGTAGTTTTGTTGTATGAAAATGTCATGGCATAGTAGCCTGTGAATTGAAGTTTTCTCGTAAGAAACATGAACGGTTAATAATATTAATAGCTTTAGTCGTACTAAATATAAGTTTACAGTCATTTTGAAGTTGGAAAGCAGTTAAGTTTCGGAGCATTTAAGAAAGTGCTACATAAAATAGTCCTGTGCAAGCTAAACTACGTCATTTCCATCTCAAAGGTCGTGGAAGATAACGTTATCACGCTGCGATGCATCTTACGGTTTCAGGTTTAAAAAGGGCTAAACCTACATGGGATTTTTCCAACTACTGACTCGTCTAGAGATTTTCGCATCGGAAACTTAAACCGTCAATCACAGCTTTCCCGAGTATTTTTTTCATACACGGAAGTGTTGAATATTGCTTATTCGTGAGTGATGGTGACTATACGGGCTTCAGTAATATAAGGTGTGCTTTCGGTCGAGTTAAAAACTAATCACTTTTTGTTTATCAAAAGGGCGAATGTGGGAGAGTGAGGAAAGTTTACACGTTTATACATTGGTCGAGTGCTTGAAATGATGAGATGTAGAAGGACTTTAAGATACTGTTTTTAATTCATTCAACAATACAGTGCTTGTCTATTCATGTATTAGGAAGGTCTGGATCTGAAATAAGATGCGACATATCTGGTATTGTGCGGTTGGAGTCGCATTCTTTTTGATCCTCTGTTGCTGTCAGGCGAAACCAAACGGTAAGTTTATTTTACTGTACGCTTTAAATGCGCAAACAAAATATCAGCCAAGGTACCAATAATCTAACTATAAAACTATTAATATAAACTATAAACAGATACTTAGTTTGCTTTTATGTGACCTTTTTGTAACTGTTACGCCACTTAAGCAACTAAGTTTTGTTATTTTTAAAACTTTTGTGTTTGATTTTTAGTAAAAGCCTAAAATTCATCGTTGTGTTTATGTGACATAATTATAAATTAAGTACCGAGTTAACTGATACGTTCTATTGCTACTTTTATACTTAAAAACAAGCTCACTGATATCCAACATTATCTAGTTAGTCTTATTTCCAGGTTGCTACACAGACAATGCAAGCAGTGAAAGACAGTGTGTTGATATTATCTGATGATCTGGTGGATGCAAACACTGCACACGATAATCAGAAAAAAATAATAGAATTCTTATGTGACAGTCAGCCTCACCCACACTGTAGAAGCGAGGCGCATCCGGGAGATTATGATCACTGTAGAAGTTCAGGCCTTATCTTGAACCAACATACCCCGGCATAATGCTTTATAGGATGGTCACGTTTCATCGTTGCAATAACAGCACAATACGCTTTGGGATTCTGATGAGTTTAGCATGGTCGAACTAATGTACTTTGCTACCATCTCTCTCACTGCTACCAATCTTCGGTGGAGTACTTTGCTCGAGTCTGATGGCGCACTACTAAGTGACGCTCTGCATTGAGTGTCTGGATTTCCCATACCAACGATCTGTTTCAGTAGGCATGCTGTGAATCCTGCTTCGCCCAAAAGCTGATCTTTTTCTAAGGTTGCCTACACAAAGGTCCGAATACTTACTTCAATATGGGATTCTGTCTTAGCGCTACGCAGAATAGCGGCAACTCATATTTGAAAACATATTAAAGAATTTAAATAAGTTGAGCAACGTAACTATTTGGGCAGGTCACAATTGAAAGATGGAGTTAAGAGGAAGTGCACTATCCTACTACATTGGTTTATTAGTTGCTTTAAGTCTTCACTAACGGAAATGCACTTTTTCGCACCTGCCCGAGTCAATCTCAATCGCCTTCGAATCGGCGTTTGTATTTTCCGCTCCACAAAGTGCAGATGGATGTGGTGTAGAACAGAGGACCACATGATAACATCCTGCCCCAGTAAACACCAATCAAATGGATCTCGGAATCTGGCAGCAAAACAACGGAGGTTTGCTCACCGTGTTGCCTGACATATGTCCAGCCGGTAACGGGTCAAGCCTATTAGATTTCTTAAGTTTTGTCACGAAACAGAGTCCGTCCAGTTTTAACACAGGCGTTTATTACATACTGATGTTTTAACGAGACAAGTAACACTCGAAAATTGTTAGCTTTTAAGTAATGTTGCCAACCATATTTTAAAAGAAGTAGTTAAACAATTCAGGAAACAGTCAAGGATCGAGTAACATCTGACATGTTCAGACTTGCTTTTGCGATTGTTTATTAAATGCTCATAAACAACGATTGATATACCAAACTTCATTACACCTGAACACACAATTGAGCAGTCAGCACTTTTTTTTATCGGAAACCATGAACGCACAGCACATAAAGGGCTATTAAGTCGTAAAGTAGAAGAAACACTATATTTTTAGCTTCAATAAAGATTTAACACTCACCAACACAATGCTTGCGCTAGATCACACCTAATTAAACGAGTCGGTAAACAGTGAAAGTCAATGTGAAAATCGTTAAAGATCAAACCACTTTCGTTTCTTAAGGTGAAACAGTTCGGTGTTTAAGGTCGCAATAGCTTCGCTTAATCTTTCCTAATTGTATAATTTGCTCTTTTCTGGCAGTATACTAAGTACTGATGTAATGGTAAATTAAAATATGCACTGTTAACTTGGATACAAAGCGTTTTACTGTAAGATAAATGTGACACCAGATGTGTCAAAAAAACATTTTTTCACCCAGAATGTTTAATGCGATTCAGAGGCCTAATTTGAAGTTAATAACAATTTCCAGTTTTGTCATAGAGTTGCCATATGAGAATATTGTTGAGATGTTGAAGCTTTCTTAGCCTCTTCTGTGAAATATCACTTAATTAACCAGCCTTGAAGTAGTTTATCTTCGACAGAAAGTTTGTCACAGCGGTAATCACTTTGTTGAAGTTAGACAACGTAGAAGTTATACGATGATGATGCACGGATTTATGATACTTGTGTTCATGTTGCTTGTTCAATTACCATCAGCTCAACCAAATAGTAAGTTGTACTTTTCCCTAATACAGTGTCATGAATCTTTTTTCCTAGCCGTTCGGATAACTTAAAAAACGTGCGAGGACCCAGAGTTGTAAAGGAGCCTGAAAATCCGGTCCGAAACCGAGTCGTTTCGGAAAAGCACGGCCCGAAAGTTTGATTGACAGGCCTATACAATCAAGCCTCATGAAAGATCAAAACAACATACACAATAAACTATCATAGACAATTGGTCACGACGCAACTAGCTACTTAGCTAGTTAAATTTACACAAAATAATGATGGCACAGAGGGTAAAGTCAGGCCCGTATGTTAGGGAAAGACAAAAAAAAAACAAATTACAACGATCTGCAGGAAAAAAACTCACGTTTATAACATATAGCAATTAACACGTTTATAGCATATAGAAATTAACTTTGCAACCATTGATGTCTAATACACTTTAACAACATTTATCGGAACAATTCAAACACTGTTGGGGCGATTAAAATGACGATGAGTGGGGCTGCAGTTTTTGACCGCGAACCTTTATAAGTCACACAAATACAATGCTATAAACTTGTTTTCAGGCTGCAACAAGACCATGCAAGCAGTAAACAACAATATATTGATATTACCTGACGATCTTTTTGATGCAAACACTGCACAGAAGAAATGTTTTTTGCTTGGTGGAAATCTTGCAATGACTGATGACCCACAGATCAATACAACTCTCACTCAACTCATGACAGACAAATACACAACAGGTGTGAGTTGATGCAAGAGAATAACCTCAGCAACATTTACTATCCACATGTTACAACATCAATTTTGAAATCATGAAATATATTGTAGATCAGTGTTGGAAACGTGATCGTCAGTTTTTGTAGTCAACGTGGACGTTTCTGAAAAAATAATCTCATCTAAATAATGTAATCATGAATTGTTTTAGATTTACAGCGAATCTATATCTTGTACCAAAGGAATAAAATTGATCACTACAAATACTCATATAATACGACTGAAGTGGGTTGGAAAAGCACAAAATCTCTCGGACATCTGTGGTATTTTGACTGATATAAGCGGTAACAGCTTTTAACTGATTCAAATTCGTAACCATGAAACAGTCGTTTTGTCCAACAGCAATCCTGAAAACATGGGTCAACCAATTTACTTCTGCAATTATGTAACAGGCACGAATTCGGAGAGGTGGTTTGTAACCATCGGAAGCTATTGTGGAGGTCCAGGTTTAGGCTCTACGTTTCTTAGTAACATTTTTAAGTTTAAACAAGCACACAAATTACAGAAACATTCAGGTCTATAAAAGCACCGAAACAACATAATAAACCATAAATTTCCACACGACAGATATCATCTGTTTAATTAAATCATGTATATTTTAATTTTTTTCGTTGTTCATCATTCAGTTTTTACTTATACGTGTTATAATTTTCCTTAATTATAATTTTTATTAGCTAAGTTAAAAACAAATATTTTTACAAAGGATCAGGATGGAAATTTCGGTATTCCTTGTTTTCGGAAAACAACACAAGCAAACGTCAGAAACAAATGTTTAACTATAGAAGCGGAGGAATGATAGACATTACAAGCAAGTTGCGAGGTGTCAATGAATCGTTTGATAGATTCGATGTATATGAAGGATCGTTCCTGGCACCAGGTGAGTGTTTGGTCTTACAAACAACAAACGACAAGGTTGCATCAATAGTGTTTGCAGCTGTGTTTTAGATAATAACGTTTTCATTGGAGCTCGTTACAACACTTCGTTGCATGGTTGGTATTGGAGCGACGGATCTCAAGCAAACTTTCCCGTTTCCAACGTTACAACTTGCCAACAGGGAGCGTTGCATTATGGGATCGAATGGGAGCAGTCAAGCATGAACTGCAGTGGTGAAGTGGCTTACTACGCTTGCCAAGTACGATGTGAGTAATTAAATTTACAATACTTTTTTCCCTATTGGACTCTTACCCATATAATTTATTTTTTGTCAATGCTACTGTGGAGAAAATCATATGCAATGCTTCAACTGTGGTGGTCAGTTGGACTGGACTAGATCAGATCATCGAAGTCAATAATCTATTAGCAGAGGTAACACATAATTATACCACCAAGCCGAGCGTTTGGTGTTCTGCGGCGAAGTTTCCAACATTAAGATGCTTCGGCAATTGCGGTTGCTAAAAATCTTTCCTAGAAAGTTAGGTGCATGACCCTGCAATAAACACATAGTTAGCGCTGTGAGCACTGGAGGGTGTTTCGCCTGTCTCGGTATTGGCTTTATTGATAGCAAAGCAGCATGGTGGCAGGAACTTGGCCGAATGGCCTGGCGCGCCTGACCCATATACAGATATATAAAAAAATCCTGACCTGAATTCGTCCCCGGGAGTGTCCTGAGTTCGAACCCCGTGAAGTTGAAAAAAAAATGCAAAGCAGCATGGTGGTTTAATTTCATATTTGTCGCTTCAGTACCGAGTAAATCTATTAAATTGAGACTAAAGTCCAGCATGCAAGTTCTGCGGAAAAGGTTTGGCACAAGATGCTTCGACAATATGTGACATGTGAAGTGGCTACACCAATAGTTTTAATACCTTTTTAGGGTAGTTTTTGACAAATGTCGTTTTTAGGTTGAAATTTATGTTTCGAAACTGAACGAAAGAATCTTGGCACCATATTTAGATCTGTCGACAACGATTGGAAACTTAAATTTCGCAACAGAATATAGTTTTGAGGTAACGTGTGTTTTATTGACAATAACGTTTTTTTATTTGCAATTGGTCAAGTTTGATTTAGTTGTCACATCGATGGCTGATTAAGTGTTGTTTTTGAGCTGCAACGTACTATTGTAATTTACTAAAAGATGGGAATATAACTGATACGAAAATAGTTTTAAAATGATTTGATCAAATTAGGTTTGGAAAACATAAAACACTTGCATGGGAAGTCGATTAATTTTATCACACAAAATTCACCAACAGATCACTACAATGCTTACCGGATGCCTAAACGCTAACGTCTCAACATCCAAATCAGTGACAACTTTTGGAAATCCCCCATCGAGTTGCTATCCTCCACGTAAGCGAACAAGCTAGAAGTGGAATTTGAATTTAAATTCTTAACAACTATTATTGCAGTAAATGCGACTGCAGAGACATTTCCATGCACGCTTCATCGGTGCTTGTCAGTTGGACTGGACTTGATCAATTCATCTACGAAAATGATCCAATTGCACAGGTTTAAATCAAGTTTGCGTTAGTTAAACGACCATTCATAACGAAACTTCATGCAGGTCGAGATGAAAATTGAAGGTTTAAACGAAACAATCTCTGTTCTGTATTTTGACGATTCCATTATATTAGAAGATCTTATTCACTCGACGTTCTATGAAATTCGGGTAAACAAATATTTTTTCGTGAGGTAATTGTTCAAGAATAACATGCGGGGCACTGTGTGAATAAAAATCTACACTTTTTAAACATGACATTTTTTTACTTAAATTCTGTTTTTTAGGTCACAGCAATTGTCACTGGTTCAATCAACACAAACATCACATCCAATTTGACAGTAACAACTCCGGGTAACCCCCCTCAAAGCTGCTATCCAAAAGGTAAAAAGATATATTTTTGTTTTTCAGAACAGGCATTGTGGAAAACGATAGCAATAATAATTGTGAGAACTAGACTAAAATGTTTTATCAACCATGCACTAACATTAGACTTTCATATTTTTGTAACGGCCTGTGAGCGCCCCTCGGTACTAAGCGCAGAACGTCACAAGAGGGGGCATTAAAACGTTTCTCCTAAAGGCTTTAAACAAACTCTACTGTTGCAAATCTTGTTTGAGCGAGCAGGTTAAAATGTCCAAAAGGAGACGGTTTCGACATAAAAGCGCAAGAACACTGCATGAACGAATGCAACTCAGTCACCCTGACTAACTTAACTTCACGTGCATGGCAAATATTGCATAAGCGAACTTAGCGGCATGGCATATAGGGTCAACTTAGGAGACACGACCGATACAACCGACGTAGCACCTCGCTACACGGAAGTCAGGAACAAAAAGAACTTAACCAAGATGCGTTGTTATTGTTACGTCAACGCAAAAGACATGTAATCAGAAAAAACGGGAATTAATTAAAATCACTAATTACTGGCAAATAAGATGTAACATTTTTATGCTAGTAAACACTACTACAGAGACATTTCCATGCAACGTTTCACTGGTGCTTGTCAGTTGGACTGGACTTATTCAATTCATTAACGACAACAATCTGAGGGCGCAGGTTGAGATTCAAGTTAATGGTTTGAGTCAAACAATCTCTGTTCCTTATTTAGAAAATTCTGCGATAATAGAAGATCTTATTCACTCAACATTCTATAAAATTCAGGTGAAAAGTGTTTTGTTTTTCGTCGCAGTTAAAATCTGTTGCACGACATGCTCTGTTTTGCGCCGTGATTTCCATCAGCAAACAACGTCACAAATTGATGTATTTTAGGTCACAGTCATATTTTGTATATTCCAGGTCACAGTGATAGTCACTGGTTCAATCAACACAAACATCACATCCAATCTCACAGTAACAACTCCGGGTAATCCCCCTACAAGATGTTTTCGTACAATTAATGTTGGAATGATTGCAGGTCTGGTGATCGGGCTGTTGCTTCTGGTGCTTGTCATTGGTTGGCTGGTGGATATGTTTACACGAAGACAGAGGTACAAAGTTTACAAATACAAAGTTTTACTGTTGTAATAAAATTATATTTTGGAAGTCTGGTTTTTAGTTGATAAGGCTTAATTGTAAACAGACCTGAAAAGTAATGCAGTGTATTAATACGTTACATGCAGCAATGCAGAAAACACATTTTGAGCAGCATTTGTGATATTTTTCAGGAAAAATCTGAATAAGCGAACTCAAAAGCAAACAACACAAGCCCAGCTTCCACATAAAGGGTCTGAATGTAGGGAAATTTTCTCCGAGTAAAAATGTAGTGTATAAATCGAAGACGAATACGAAACAGTTATAAAGTTAGAACAGACGGATCCAAACCCCACATATGAAATAATTATGTAATTTTGTTACTTCAAACTCGGTTTGACACCATTGTCATTTGACTTTTTATGCTGTCTGTCTTGTTTAGTTCACATCCTTCGTTTGTTTCCTTTCAACTGAATTTTTGGAAACGTTCGAACCGCAAACATTATTCGTATCTTTTGCATGAAAACACTTTCAGATATTGACCCTGCTACGTCGTCTTTCATGTTGTGAAGCTGATAATGCGTGCCTTGGAGATCGTGAAGATGCTCGCTGATTGTTTGCAAAAAAAATCAATAAACAACACAAAAGAGCGAGACCACTTTAAAGACAAGATTTATTGCAACCGAACAGCAACAAAACAATGTTTCTAGAGTGAAACATCTTTAAACAAAACTAAGATCTTGTAAAAAAAACATACGATTCACCAACTGCTATTGTCTACATGATTTTGCGTTTGGATTCAGATTAAGCTAGTTGCTGAGTACCCGGACTTTATATCATCAGACTGTTTTGGGAAACAAGTTTTAAAAGTTAGACTAGACCAGGGGCGTCCAACCCGTGGCCCGCGGGCAACATGTGGCCCGCAGGAAGGTTCTGAGTGGCCCGCGTGGTATTTTTTGAAATGACAACTTAATCGCCTACGTAATTTATTGCAAACTTTCATTCCGAAAAATTGACATTTTAATTGTTGTTTGCCTTATTTCTTTGTTAATAGAGTAGTATTAAACAACTGTTCAAGTTACTTTTGTTGCGTCACAATGCACATTGTTACGCATCACAATTTGTACATTGTTCCGTCACAATCCGACTTGTGCTTAAAGAGTCAGTCAGTAGCCTAATGTTTCTTGGTTCATTGAAATAGCCTACATCTGGTATCAGAGACTCGCGCAAAACGCATTTAGCAGTAAAACATCTTCCGCTCTCTGCAGTGATATAAATTATGCCAAACAGGAAATAAAAAGCAAGTAACGCCAACAGAACTTTCCAAGAAAGGTTGACAAGTGATCCCCTGTAAGATCAGTAATTTCAGTCATATGGAAAAATCGCTCTGCATTTCTCCATCGTCCATCTCACCGAGTATTGCCAAATTTGTCAGAGAAAAACAGTGCCAAACTTCACACTGAAATGTCGACGTGTGGGAAAAACTTTGTTGACTTTACTATATCTTGGTGTTTTTATTGTTCTTATAACTGTAAACGAGGATAATTCACATTTCTAAGGTTAGAATTTCCGTGGAGGATTTTAATAAGAAATTATAAGACAGCTATTTCTAAGATTCCAAATTGGCAGTAACACTCAAGTGGCCCGCGCAATCATTCGTAAACAGCGTGTGGCCCTTTGACCAAAAAGGTTGGACACCCCTGGACTAGACAAAACGTAAGAGCTACTGAAACAACTGAAGCAAGCGAGATATTGTAACAAGTTTGTTCGTGTAACCTAGATCAGATAAAACAACAATCTTTTAACCATAAATTTGAGTTTACAAATTGCGAATTTAAACGCTTACTTAGTTTGTTGCTTCACACATTGCACTAAATGTTTAAATGAATACCCTACATACGTTGCTTGATTGAAATTCTAATATCCGTTATAAATTAAGAATTCGGTTGTAACAATTGTTTGTCCGTCGATGCCAAGTGCTAGTTTGTTTTCGTTGCTGCTTGTTTTGTTTTGGTATTTCCATAATGCAAGATTTAGTTTTTTTTTTTCACAAGATTCGAACCCAGGACACTCCCGAATCCCGATGTGTTTTTTATCACTGTACATGGGCCAGGCGCGCCCGGCCATTCGGCCAAGTTTGTTTACAATAAAATACAGACAGATTTAAAATGCGCAGATTGAGGATGGTAAAAAACTGAAGGTGTAGGGCCTGTTGCAACGAAAGCGGAACTGTGTTGAACATTGCGTTTAAATTTGTAGTTTTATGAATTTTTCATCACAGTAAAAAATCCTGCTCCAGGCGAAGTAGAATTTTCATGCTGTGATGCGTTACAAATTTTAAGCTGCCAAAAATGTAAAACATACCAATGCATTATTTTACGTCGTAGTAAAACAAATCGGTAAACAGTTAAGGATAAAGTAACATCTGAAGTGTTTCGAATTTTCGATTGCTCATTGAATGCTCATGAATAACGGTTAAAATCCAAACATCATTACACCTGAAGGTAACTTACATTTGAGCATTCAGCACTCTTTCAGACGAAAACATAAACGCACAGCACATAATGAACTATTAACTCGTAAAGTACAAGAAATACGTAGATCAATACACATAATTAAACGAGTCGGTAAACAGTCAACGTCAATGTGATTATCGTTAAAGATCCAACCACTTTCGTTTTTACAGGTGCAACAGTTCGGTGTTTCATGTCACAAAGGCTTCGCAGAATCTTTCCCAATGGTATCTTTTGGAAATGTAATGGTGAAATGAAATATGTAAAATTATTTTGTGTTTTGAATTGCTTTAGCGTTGTGATGGTAGTAAACATTTCAAGCAGCCGTTTGATTTGACAAACACCAGATGTATCAAAAAACAAGAAAGGCTAAATAACTTTCGTTTTACTTGAATCTGTGGGCCGTTCTAGAGTTAATCGTAATTTTCAACTCAGTGTTGCCATGTGAGAATAAAGTGGAAATGCTGCAGCTTCATTTGTTGTTTCAGTGACTAAAAGCACTTATTAAACTAGCCTTGGGGTAGTTTTATTTCGACAGGAGGTTCAAGAATCAAGAACTTGTATACTTGTGTACTTGTGTACTAGTGTACTAGTGTACTCGTGTACTCGTGTACTCGTGTACTCGTGTACTCGTGTACTCGTGTACTCGTGTACTCGTGTACTCGTGTACTCGTGTACTCGTGTACTCGTGTACTCGTGTACTCGTGTACTCGTGTACTCGTGTACTCGTGTACTCGTGTACTCGTGTACTCGTGTACTCGTGTACTCGTGTACTCGTGTACTCGTGTACTCGTGTACTCGTGTACTCGTGTACTCGTGTACTCGTGTACTCGTGTACTCGTGTACTCGTGTACTCGTGTACTCGTGTACTCGTGTACTCGTGTACTCGTGTACTCGTGTACTCGTGTACTCGTGTACTCGTGTACTCGTGTACTCGTGTACTCGTGTACTCGTGTACTCGTGTACTCGTGTACTCGTGTACTCGTGTACTCGTGTACTCGTGTACTCGTGTACTCGTGTACTCGTGTACTCGTGTACTCGTGTACTCGTGTACTCGTGTACTCGTGTACTCGTGTACTCGTGTACTCGTGTACTCGTGTACTCGTGTACTCGTGTACTCGTGTACTCGTGTACTCGTGTACTCGTGTACTCGTGTACTTTAAAATACTATTCGAGGCGGGTGAAATGACGGCACAAGCCATAGTTTGGTACCCGTACCATGATGAAACACAAAAATACAAAATCCCCAATTTTTTGGTCAGGTTGTAACCCAACACAGTTTATAAAATATTTAGAATCAACCGTTATACAGGGTATTTTCACAAAATATATATTCACAAAATGTTTTTGGCGTCTTCAGTTCTTGTGAGCGAATACAGCACTGTAATAAAAAAGCAATTAAATAGTTAAACAGTAAAACAATAAAATAGTTACACAATAAACAGTAAACAACACTAACCATTGTAACTTACGCTATAAGCATAATTATTCAACGCCTTTGGAAACAAAAACCTGACGTGATCACCTGGACTTGCACGTACATGTGTTCGTTTTTATTTTTATTTTCGTACATGTGAGTTTTTTTTTTGGAACGAATAATATACGCAATCGAAAGTTCATCAGAACCGATTCTATTTGACAATTCAGAACTGAAGTGATGAGATTGATCGGACAAGTTTCGCTAATGATATTTTTTACTTACATGGGTAAACAGAATCTAAGTATCAAATTGAATAAAAAACACGCAGGATGAAATCTAAATAAGTCAAACGTCTGTAAGAGAGCGAAAACATTTTTAAGCTCTCAATAACAAGTGTGTTGATATTATTTGACGATGTTGTTTATGCAAGCACATACCTCAATAGTTGCTGCAAATACACGTTACCGATCCTACTGTTGCCTATGGCGTCACTTACATAACTTCCAATTTTGCGATGTCACTCCCGGGTCCTAAAACATGATGAACGATTGATTGTGTTGTTTATAGTAATAATTTTAGTTTTATTGTACACCCATCCACAGCGACAATCATTTTAGGAAGTTAGTTATTACAATCGCTTCAATCAAACGCACTGCACTCTCCATATTGAGAAACCGACTTGACGCTTCGCATGTTGTGTTTGAATGCCTGCAACAAAGGACACTCTGTATGTTTTAGCAGGAGCTTTGAGAAACAACTGTTCTGTTTTTTGCCGTTACTGCTCAAAATTCTGGACACCTACTCCAGGACGGGTGTCTTGGGGCAGTTCTGTCTTTTGGTTGCATTGGGCAGCAATGGAGTTACGAGTAAGTAACTGACTTGTTGATTAGTTGCGTTTGCCCTTAATTCAACGGAAATGCAGTTTTACAAACCAACCTGGGTCAAGCCTAATCTCTCAATCTCTTGAACGGTCGTTAGTACGTTTCACTCAACAACGCACAGATAGTTGCTTTTTTTGCAGCGAAGCAGACCGCATTATTACATACTGACCCACAAACAAATGGCTATCGAATTTTTGCAGCTATTGTCGGAAGTTTGCTGTCAAATTTTGTCTAGCAAATGCCCATTCGTTTAAACGCCAAAAACGAAACCGACATGTGCCCTAAATTGTAACACAAAGCATAGATCCTCCACATTTATTACTTTTAACTAGAAAAGTGATGTGCGAAATTTAAGTTACAAAATTGGGCGAAGAGTGAAGGATAAAGTAAGAATGATGTACTTCGAAATCTTTATGAATAACAGTTAAAAGTCAAACTTTAATACACCTAAACACACAATTTCGCAGTCAGCAAATTTATGAGCTGTTAACTCGTACAGTGAAAGTAACACTGAATTTTCAGCCTTAGCAAATATTTACCGCTCACCAATATAATGTTTGCGGTAGGTCAATACACACAGTTGAATGAGTCGGTAAATAGTCAACGCAAATGTGAGAATCGGGAAACACCAAACCACTTTCGTTTTCGTAGGTACTGTGATTTCGTGTTTTAATGTCACAAACGCTTTGAAAGCTTTAAATCTTGCTATTTTGCATGTGCTGTTCTTTCTTCCGTCTGTATTGCTCAAACATTTAACGAATTGAAGTTTGTAAAATCAAATGTACACGATTGGCTTGAGTCGGGATTTACTTGTATTACTGTCAGATAGATTTTGTAAAAAAAAAGCAGGCGCTGGGATAAAAGTAAACTATTTCAAGTAGTCGTAAGATTTATCAAATGCCAAATTAGTCAAGAATCGTAAAAGGAGAAATAAATCGTTTTATTTTGCTAGGATTATAGGCGAGTAGGTTGTTTTAGAAGTAATAAGAATTTTCAGCTGAGGATTTCAGTTGCCAGATAAGAAATATATTGTAATGTAGAAGTTGCATTTGTCTATTCTGTGTCAGATATTACTAACTCAAACCCGTTTTGTGATGATAACATTTCTTGTAGCAGGTTGTTTGGAAAAATAAAATATCTTTCAAGGTCAATTGTTATTACTAAAGTAATAACCAAATTGTATTTTTGGATAATGATGACCAGAGGAGTGGCGATTGTGATGATTTTGATTGCTCAATGGTCATCAGCCCTGCCAAAAAGTAAGATGTTCTCTGCTAAAACAAAAGGTAGAAACACCATTATATTCTTCGCAACTTGTTTATAAGGTTGCAACAAAACTTTTCAAGCAGTGAAGGACAGTGTGTTGATGTTATCTGATGATCTTGTGGATGCAAACACTGCACAGGAGATATGTTCTTTGCTCGGTGGAAATCTTGCAATGACTGATGACCCACAGATCAACGCAACTCTCACTCAAATCATGACAGACAAATATACATCAGGTTTGAGTGTGCACTTAAAGAGTGGCAATTTTAACATTGCAGAAAAAAAGATGTGAAACAAAATTTACTTCACACATATTAACTTATTAACATCTGTAATAATTTCTAAATCAGTTAAGTGTTGCACAACTCAAATCGATTATGTCGTTAAATTATTCGGCAATTGACCTGCAAAATTCGCATGTACACTAATCAATTGCTTGCTGTTTTAGAATTGCAGAGGGTTTATATTTTTTACGCAACAATAGAGAATGAACGATACAAATACTCAAAGAATCCGGCTGAGTTGGGCTGGACGAGCACAAAATCTCTGGGACATCTGTGGTATTTCGACTTGTATAAATGGTAACAAGTTTCAACAGAAACAAACTCGTTAGCATAAAATAATTCGTTTTGTTCAACAGTAATCCTAAAAACACGATACAAACAGTATACTTCTGCAATTATGTAAATGGCATGGACACCGAAAGATGGTTTGTGACCATCGGAACAAATTGTGAAGGCGGAGGTTAGAAATTAATTTACCTCAGTAACAATTATCGGACATCAACAATTTGTTGACGCGCAACTTTTTTCAAAGATCATTTTCCGCTGGAAGATTTTGCGTAATCGTATACAAGGCAGAACAAACTGAAATATTTAGGGCAGTAAATCAAAAAAACAGCACAAAATTAAATTAATTTTCACAAATAAAATGCCGTTTCAAAAATCTACTTTTCTATTTAACAAATTATTGCATTTTTGTTCTGATTTTTTGTTCTTATTATCCATATCGTTGTTTTACTGTTTTTAATATATCGGGAACACAACAGTCAATCTTCCAAGCTTTGTTTTGCAATCAGCTTGTACATTATGTATACATAACATAACGTATATGTTATGGTATGTATATTTTGCTATTATTTATTTTGCGGCAAACCACAAACAGCGACAAAATAAATACTTAACTACAAAATATTTTTTCCGTTTTTGTTCGTAATTATATCGTTTTCACCTTACACTTTTTTCTTTGTAAGTCAAACCAAAGTTTTTACATTGCATCAGGGTGGACATTTCAGTATTCATTGTTTTCTGACAAAAACAAAAACAAATGTCAAAAAGAAGTGTTCAATTATTATAGAAGGGGAAGCCCAATTTCAAGCAAGTTGCGAAGTGTTGATGAACCGTATGAAAACTTCACCATATATAATGGATCGTTTCTGGCACCAAGTGAGCGTTGAGTTTCAACGTAGATCGTTTCTTAAATATATTGCAATTTAGTCCAGACATTACATTTTTAGATACTAAAGTGTTCATTGGAGCTCGTTACAACACCACTTTGAAATGTTGGTATTGGAGTGACGGATCTCCGGCAAACTTTCCCGTTTCCAACGTTACAACTTGCCAGCAGGGAGCGTTGCATTATGGGATAGGATGGGAGCAGTCAAGCATGAACTGCAGTGGTGAACTGGCTTACTACGCTTGTCAAGTTAAATGTGAGTAGTAACAAAACAAAAAATACAGGAGAGTTAAAATAAATATTTGTCTTCTTTAAATATCACAAAACGACCAAACTGATTCCAAGTACAAGGTTTTAACCGTAGTTAATTTTAATTATCCTCGTTTTTTTGGTTGGTCTTTAGCAGTGATGCTTTTTCGCAAATATTAGGGCCGAATTTCCGTTTTCATTTAATTATGCGGCTTTAAAAATATTCACTCACTTTTAGTCAAAGCGACAGTGGAGAAATTCGAATGCAACGCCTCAACTGTGGTGGTCAGTTGGACTGGACTTGATCACCTGATAAACGAGAACAATTTCAATGAAAAGGTAAATTCTAATTTAACTACATAACCTGTTTCAGACATAACTGTTTTGACATTATTACATTTAGGTTGAAATTCATGTTTCGAAACTAAATAAACGATTTGTGGCATCGTATTTAGATCTATCGAAAACCATTGGAAGCCTCTACTTTGAAACAGAGTATGATATTGAAGTAAGTAGTTCATATCAACTGAACAATTTTCAACAAAAGGCAAAAAATTCCCAAGTATTGTAGATTTGTCGGTATAACTGTATGTTCCTTTAGACGGCCAACTATTTCCTTGCCAAAAAAATAAAATTAACCAATAGGCCTACTAGTCTTTTCAAAACCGATTTCACCAATTTAGCTCTTAAAATCTCGTTGGAAAGAATATGAAAACACAAACAAAATAAAATAATTGATAATCACAGGTTACTACGATGCTTACAGAATGCCTAATCGCCAATGTCTCAACAATCAAGTCAGTCACAACTTACCAAAATCCACCATCAAGTTGCTATCCTCCATGTAAGCATGCATGTTACAATTTCCAATTGAATTCGAAATTTACTAACGAATTTTGCAGTGAACACGACTGCAGAGACATTTTCATGCAACGCTTCAACTGTGCGTATCAGGTGGACTGGACTTGAACAATTCATCAACGAAAACGATCTCAAGGCGCAGGTTTAAACCCAGTTTTGTGTGCCCCGAAACCAATAATTAAAACCGTGATACATGCAGGTTAAGATTCAAATTGAAGGTTTGCGTCAAACAATTACCGTTCCGTATTCAGAGAATTCTACGACAATAAAAGAACTTCTTTACTCAACATTATATGAAATTCGGGTGAGAATCTTGTCATTTGAGCAAATAGTTACGGGATAGTATCTTACATAATACTTCTATAATCAAGACCCAAAACGTTGTTTGTGAATCACAGGTCACGGTGATTGTTACTGGTTCAATCAACACAAACATCACATCCAATCTGACAGTAACAACTCCGGGTAAACCCCCTTCCAACTGTTTTCCAGCAGGTAAAAGAGATAATTTCATCGTAAGGTTGCACTTGAATAAAATGTGTTCAACAATCAAAATTCTGAAAGCTCTAATAAAAATTTTCTCCGATCTCTATATCAGTGATCCACTAACAGTAAATCTTTTGTTGCAGTAAACACGACTGCGGAGACATTTCAATGCGATGCTTTAAGTGTGCTTGTCAGTTGGACAGGACTTGATCAATTTATTACCAACAACGAACTAACAGCGCAGGTAAAAACGTGTTGTACATTAAAGTATTAATTTTACATTTTGGTAAATGCAGAAACATTCTGAAATAAACTAAGGTAATAATGTCACTACATTCTTACAGGTTGAGATTCAGGTTTTGAATCAAATAATCTCCGTCCCGTATTCAGTTAAATCGACAAAATTACAAGATCTCAGCCATTCTACCTTGTATTATATTACGGTCAGTAAAATCGTGTTTGCAGGTGGTAAGTAGATAAGCATATCTTCTTAAAATTCAGGTCACAGTCATTGTCACTGGTTCAATCAACACAAACATCACATCCAATCTCACAGTAACAACTCCGGGCAATCCCCCTCAAAGCTGTTTTCCTGCAACGAGTGTTGGAATGATTGCTGGTCTGGTGATCGGGCTGTTGCTTGTAGTAGTTGTGATTGTTGGGCTGGTGGTCGTGTACATACGTCGAAAACAAAGGTTTGACTTCGATTGATTTGTTTGACCAAAGAATTATTTTTAAACTTTTGCGCGACAAGTAATCAATCATACATGCTGTTTTCATTGCCTTTGTCTTCATGTCCACAGCATTTTTCTCTTGGTCCATTTTACGAAAATCAGATTATAGTTGTCTAACCAAAAAGGCTATATAGGTCTTTAGGGAAAAAAATCAATCAGAGTAACTGGACTACAAATTGGTTTGCAGGATGAGCAAAGATCAGCCTTCACAGGCAAATTTTTCTCCTCATACATTTCCCGAAGGTAACATGTACAGTCTTATCCTCTTTTCAAGTTTTTTTGACTTTTCCGCTTGTTTGCCGGCTAGCAACATAAATTTCATACTACGCTTTGTGGTGATAGGAAACGTGACTTACGAAAACTTACCTCATTCTGCTGGTGCTTCCACAAACAGCAAAGTCACGAACTTGTTTGACTTGTACAAGAAAAATGCTGAGTCAGGATTTCTATTTGCCAACGAGTTTAAGGTTAGAGCCCGACAATTGAGCAAATCCTCATCTACAGTCAATTAATTAAAGCATTGTTACAAATACTTTTAGGCAATTGAGAACCAAAGCAAAAACACCCAGAGAACAAGGGACGTGTCACAGTTGCCACAAAACGCTGAGAGAAACCGCTACAAGAATATTTTCCCATGTAAGTATTGAAATACAAAATGTAAAGTAGGTAGATTAACAAGGTTAAACATTTTGCTTAATTTTTTTCGTGTCATTGTTTTACAGACGATCATGCTCGAGTAGTTTTGCAAGGAAGCGGTGGAAACGATTACATCAACGCCGCTTTTATACCGGGTTACGATAATGAGAGGAAGTTCATCGCCACTCAGGGTCCGAAGAAGGAGACAATCAACGATTTCTGGTTGATGGTTTGGCAGGAAAACTCCAACATCATCGTAATGCTTACTGGCTTAAGGGAAAATGGGAAGGTAGGTTGCTATTACTTTGTGCCGATAGGACATTGACACCCACATATTCGACATCCACAAAATCGTTTCTCTATAAAGGTACGAAAAGGAAAGCTTTGTTAAGTATTAAGTGTTCGTTAGTAAAAATAATCATAAAATTGTTGTTGCTTAATAAAATAACATTTTGTTGCGAGGAATAGTTTGAGTGCTTTTCGCCAGGACACTTTGAATGCTAAACACTGTTTTGTCTTAGTCTGCTGATTGATTAGTAGAAGTGTCGTTTGTGGTTTTTCCGCCAGGCAAAATGTGAAAAATACTGGCCTGACGTTGAATCTGAAATCAAATTGTGGCCGAATCTGGAAGTTCGAACACAACATGAAGTAACCATCGGAGGAATCGTTCAGCGACAGTTTGTTATATCCGCAAACAGGGTGAGTGCAAATGAAAAACTATAACTAAAAACGTAAAAAACGACATTATACCTGCAGACAGTGCACACTGTTTCGACCCATAAGGGCTCATCACACATTATACCTATTTTTGAAAATTACAGCGTTTGATTATTATTTTGTTAATTGTGACCAGCCTAAGACAACAAGAACGGTATAAGGTTGGACAACAAGAGTATAAGACAGAAAAGACTTTTTTGGCAAACGGTTTTATAGTAGAAGAAACAATAATTAAAACAAGTATATTATTACTTGTGTTCTTCACTAGGAACAACGAACCATAACACAGTTGCAGTTTACAACTTGGCCCGATCATGGGATTCCAGTAACTACATCCAACATGATCCACCTACGTAACATGGTCGATGATTTGCAAAACACAAATGCTCCAATCATCGTGCACTGTAGGTAAAACATTTTCCCATGCTACTGAGATCAATCACTCAAGCATATGTTTGTATGCAGTGCTGGAGTTGGACGCACAGGTACTTACATAGTAATGGACACTTTGTTTCATGAACTTGACGACAAAAGAACAGTTGATGTGCCAAGAACCGTATTAAGAACGAGGGAAAATCGAATAGACATGATTCAAAATTTGGTAAACTGTAGTTACACATTTTGAAAACACACATTGAAAAAGTTTTATTATGGAATCACATGTGTGATTCCCAAGATATGGGCATACATTATATGTAAGACAAGCACACAATCAAATCATGTTTGTCGTACTAGTTTTGTATTTGTCCAGAAACAATACACGTACGTCTATAAACTGCTAATGGAGGGTGAGAACTTGATGGAAACAGATAAAGGTGCTGCAGAATTACAATCAACGACTTTAAGTGAAATGTAAGCAGGTTTTTTTGTAAGACATGAGTTGGGTAGTTAATTGCAAATCTAATTTCTTGTAGGTTGTGCAAGTTAAAACAAGTAACAGAAAAAGCAAGAAAGGAATATTATTCGCATTGTGCACAAAAAAGTCAAAGCATTTCGTCCTTATTCTCTTTAGTTTCTTCCCCTTAAAATTATATGAGCACGGCCTTGAAGTTTTCTTTTGCAGTAACGAAATGCAAGAGAAAGAATTCAAAACATTGTCAGCGTGGAGATTTGGCGAGGAATGGCAGGAAAATCGCCCACAGCTGAGAACATGTAAGTTAATTACTGAAGTTTTTTCATTATTAAAACTCAAAATATTATTTTTAGATAAGAACACGTCGGTAAAAGTTTGGGACAAAAAACTTGAGATTATGCGTCAGTTGGATGCCTCGTATATCCAGGTGATATTACAAACTACGAATTGCTAGCTCATCTACATTTCACTTTCATTTGGCGGCGTTCGTTCTGTTAGAACGTGTTTCAACGTAAAATTAAATAGGTTTCACGGATTACCCTGTACAGACTGAACGACGAAACGTTATTTATTGCTTGACTGGCACTTTTAATTCAAAATTTACCTAGAGTATAATTATGTTCCTCAGTGTGAAACGTTCATTTGGTTTAACCCAATTTGGTTTTAAGCTTGTTTTTCTCCCACAGGAACATGGCTCATCAGAATTCTTCATCGCAGCAAGAAGCCCTGCTGCTGGAGAAAAGGAAAATTTCTGGAAGATGATCGTGGAGAAGAAAGCTTTGGTTGTCGTTGATTTGGACAGCAGCATTGATGTAAGTTTGTTATTTTTTTTTACCGAAATCGTTTCTTTGAGAAACATTTTTCTTTATAAAAACATTACTGCCTTAGATTCCAACCAATGCAGCTTTACAATATGACGACATTTCGGTTTTTGTACGTGATGTGAATGAAACTAACGTTCACGATCTGATAACTGTCAACGTCTGGTCAACAACCAAGGCCTTTGTAAGTTGAAAAATTCAAAACAACATGGCTGCTAACAACTTTTGACTGCAGTCTTATGTCCAAACATAGTTCTGGTTATATTATATTATTAGAATGTAGTTGAAAACGAACAAGCCTCATACCTTAATAACTAATAAATTAGACAACAGAGAAATATACTTACAGTTTTTGGGTATGTTTGTAAGACAGATTTTGCATTATATTAACGTTTTACAATGAAACTTAGCTTTAACTGTTTTCAGGCTGATACACAGTTGATGCTTCTGCAAGTCAAGGGATGGAGTGACGTGGAACGACCCCCGAAAGAAATGGACTTCATTAAAACTATCGAGGAAATGCAACGACTAAAGACCAAACAGAATTGCCAGTATGTGTTGGTAACATGCAGGTAATATTTCATTTGCATTGCTCATTAAAAGAAGTCTATTGTATACTGGGCGGCCAACCAATTGATATTGTTGTAGTTGTCCCATTAGACGGCTCTCTCGAAATGGCTGCCAAAATGTTGTTCTAAGTGAATTTATTTTTAACTTGCCCAACACGCGTGCACAACACCTGTTGCAAAATCGACTATCCTCGTCGACCAAACAGGCTATCACTAACACCGCAACTGTAGCATGTACATAAAGATCAATTAACTTCAACGCGGGTTCACATAGCGGCCAGGTTACTATATAACTCTCGTGTTTTCGTGTTTTCAGCAACGGATCAACAAGAACTGGAACCTTTATCGCTCTGGTTAACATTCTCGAACGTTTAAAGGCACAAAAGCGGGTGGATGTATTCCGAACTGTGAAAGATCTGAGAGATATGAGACCGAATATGGTCGACAACAAGGTATGCTTTTGCAAAAGTACTGAGAGTCGTTTAATACTTCTCACTTCTGGAAGATTATTTTTTGTCTTTAGTATTAAATGTTCTGGGTTAGGAATATAGAACCTACCCATAAAACTGAACAAATGCTGTTACAGGAACTCTACAAATACTGCTACTCGGTCGTAATGCAATATCTTTCTGATTTCGACACCTATTCAAATTACAAATGAACTGCATATCAACAACGGCATCATTTAAAAGTTTACAATGTCAATGCTTTATTTTTATGTGTAGGTATTGTATAGAATTTGCGGCCCTTTCGTTGTCTAACCATGTGTCAATGCCGCTTGTTGTTTTTGTGCTCAAATCAGTTTTGTGATTGCTTTGAATTATTAAACAGACAGAAATGTGGAATTCATTTCAAGTAAGGGGATAGCTGCGTCCTCACGACATTACAAAAATATACGAATACCATGCTAGTTCGGATTTTTTCAAATTTGTTGCATTGAGTCAGGAACTGATACCAAATAATGCAATATTAGTGTTCAAATATCCCTCCTACTATCCTCAAATATTTAATTGATAAGAGGGTTATACGGTAATGCGTGGGTAAGTTTTATTATTACGTATTAAAAAAAATACCACTGATTGATCGCGAAATGTTTAGAAGTCAGTAATTTCAAGGCAGATGCAATAGGGTATAAACACGACAATGCAATAGCTCATACACTTTAGAAAACTTTACAAATAGGTTGCATGAGATTCCATCAACAAATTTCAAATCCAAAAATTATTTCGTATGGATGTAATAAATATGTATTTTATTCCATTAAAGTTGACAGAAGCGCTTCTTTACGAGTATTTCTCATATATAGTATCAACATTTTCATTTGAGCTGCAAGCGATATTAATGTATCCGGGATGTTCCAATATCTCAGATTTTGATTGGTATCCTTGAAGTTAAAAATAAAAAATATTAATATTGTTGTCTTTGCTATATCCAAGCTTAGTTTATAGTTTACGCGAAGTTATAACTTGTGGATTTGTAAACCATGATATAAAAATTAAATCCACAAATGGCAGTAAAGATCCATTCCCCACTAATTTTAAGGATTTCTATTGTTGGCAAAATAAAATATGCCAACAGCAGTGTAATTCGACCAAATGCTCAAATACCAATTTTACCATACCTGTTGTGACATTCTTCTCTGAAACAAGTTTTAGATCAAACAGGGAAACAAATTAGCATTATGTGAAAATCTGATTTGTGTGTATGTTTTACAGGTTAAGAGTTTATCTAATTTGTAGTACTTACGTATCGGGGAAATATAATTGTCCGATGCTGAAACTGGTTGTTCGGAATCGTTGACTGCATTTCCTGTGCCTGAAATATTGTCAAAATACTAAAGTTCCGCAAACAAATAATGTAACATTTTACCTGAAGATAAATCCTCCTTTGACGTGTTGGTAGCTTTTTCCATCCCTCTATGATAGTAAAATAATCATAATTTTGTTCAGTCTACCCGAAACCATAAACATCTTAGTATGCGTGGGCGGCAATACTGCACAATGTCTGTACTGGTGTGCGGTTAAATACATACGTACACTGCTATTATTTTATTCTTGGCGCTGAAACAAAATAATAAATTGATCGTTTGAATTGTTTTGGGTTCGAATCCCACCACCGTTTTCCAAGTTTACGGAAGATTATTGTCTGGACGTTTATTGCTCTTTATCAGCATAGGTTTACGAGAAATATTACGTATAGTTTGTTGACTAGGTTTATATTTACCTGCTGCAGAGTAAAAAGACAACAATCTCTGTTAAGAAAATAAAGAAGATTGCCCCCAGCAAAATACCAAGCAGTTTTGGAGATGTTATTGCAGATGTAGACGTGGTTGAGTTGATGATTGCAGTACTTGATAGGGCCGTAGTAGTTATGGCAACCACTAATAATCGAAAGAAAATTAAGTTTACACGTGATGTTTCGTTACAACATTCCTCGAACTGAAAACATATCTTTTGCTGTATGGTTTTTATGTTTTACTTGTTTAAGCTGTTGCTGCCAGGCATAATAATAATCTTATAAAGCTCTTTTGGCAAATGTCTTTGTTTTCCAGGAAGACATTAAGACAACTACTAGAATAGCTGTACAAGGTTTAAATTGTTATTTCAGTCAATGCAAATACTAAATACATTACAAACACAGTCAACCGTTTTAAATGAGATACAAGTAAAAAATCAAATCTTGTTTGCTGCTGCACGACAACTGATACCTGACAAAGCAACATAGCGTTACCTGGTGCTCGGGATGAAAGTTTTGGAATCGAAAACTGTGTCGGACATTTCATAACTTTAAACTGAATAAGAATAGAATACTTCGCAGCATGACTGGAAAACACTGGCGGCCATTTTACACTTGTATGAGTCATAGCTGTTCCTCCACAAAAGTTTGGCAGCTCAACATATTCCTTACAGCCAGAATGAGTGGTTGAGGCTGGACTTACAAATGCTAAACATCGAGGTTGTAACATGTTGGAGATGGTGCCATCGGCGAAATCAAACATCATGTCTTAAAAAGAAAACAACAATATTGAATATACGTTACAATAAAGCTAAGACCGATAGCACTATAGACGTTACTTATATAATTCTGACCCTATTTAGATGGTGAATAATGTGCTCAAAAGATATAACATACAAAACATAACATAAAAATAAGTTTTAATCTGTAAAAACTTTGTGGAGTGAATACTGTCAGTCATTTGTGAAATACAATGCTCCGGACTCTGGTTGCAACAAACAAGTATGATACAATGCTACTGTTGCAAATACAGAAGAGTTAATCTGAGCCATTTGATGTTTCGGTAAAGGATAAACTGACTTTTAATGTTGTCACCAAAAACACTTGCGAAAACTTGCAGCTAATGTTTTCAATGTGATCAAGTTATTAGTGAGCCGCTTTCGGTTTGAAGTTAAATAACCCGATATCAACAACAAAGAAATGAATCTACCGTTTGGCAAAGTGTAACTCCAATCGTAGTTCGTCGGGACGGACAGCTTGGCTTGCAGAATACTAAACACAACCACAAGGTCCGTGCGTTGTGCTACTGCAGCAAAGGTTGTGCTACAGTCTTCCGGTGTGGTTTGGTTGCTTCCGTGATACAAAGTTCCAAACAATTCCTGCCTCAACGAAGCTGTGCAAGTGCATCGGACCATCGTCATTGTAGCGAAAGCTGCAACAATACAAAACTGGCAACAAACAGTAAGAAAACCGAACGGTGTAGAGATCATAGAACACTAGCGAGTGGTTTTACAAAACACAAAATGATATCAACAAATAAGCAACTGAACAATAGACGTGCAATACACAACGTAAGATTTGTAGTCGATGTGTGTACATTGCATTCTGCTATATTACTTTTCCACGAAATCTCGCTTTCTTCCTCATTGCAGAAAACAAAAAAGGCATTTTCTCTGCAAAAAAAAACTGGGTACTTTTGAAACATGAGCTTTTACTCTATGATTGACTGAATATAATCTGTTAATATATTCATCAAACAAATCTTACCTATGCTTAGCAGTAACAAAGTCTTCATCTCCTCCTTTTATTTTTCCAACACTGAAGAACTGATGCGGTGAAACTTGTGTGGTGAAATCAACAATATGTAAATATGTTCTTGAGTAATTAGTGTCAAACTATCGGAAGTACTTTAACCGCTGAAAACTGATCGAGCTATGCGTAAATTGCATGGTCATCAGTTTATACGAATCACGACTTACAAATTGGTAAAACCATGGCGAGAATCGCCTGCAGGCGAGAATAAATGAAAACTGGGTTCTTTAAACTGGTTATCAATGAACAGTGTAACTTTGAGATAAATTTATATAGGAGATAAATATTCCAACTGTATACAACATTTGCATAAAACAGACACAATTTTAACGACATGTTTTTGTTCACATATAATTACTTGAACAGATGTACGAAGCATATGTTAACATGGGACATGCCCGAGTACGACCCTGCTAAAAACAAAAAACTACACATATCCGCGTTGTTATGACCACAGAAGACAGTCTCATTCATTTTAAATATTGCAACTTAAGGGTTTAGGGACAACATGCATAAAAGCCCCAGAACTCGCTAGAACATTCTTTTGGGATGTTTACTATTGCAATCTGCTCATCAGATTAAAGTTTTAATATGTTTCGTTTCCGTAGCCTGTAAAATAGATCGGGACAAAGTAGTACTTTTTAGCTGGTTAAAAAATATAGGAACACTGGTTTCAAAGGTTTGCCCCTGAAAACGTCTTAAACCAAGGCTCATTTGGCACAATTGTTTGGATGCAGTATTTAGTTCAAATAAACATGACTGATTCTGTTGTTGACGTATGGGTCCGGTGACGTAACTTCCGTTTCTATAGTGCCAGTTCCGGTTCCTGAAAACAAATAAACAATTACTCGTGGTATTTATAAACTGACGTAAAATAACTTACTGATTGGGTTTAAATATCCATCCACATCCATATCCGATTTAGGAAGTCTTTCGTCAAAACCTATCAAATATTTCAATTTTGTTAGTTAAAAATATTAACTTAACGGAGTTTCTTTTAACAGGTGACCATACATATGTACATACTTAACAAGTTTATTTTGCTCACTTAAACTGAATGGCTCTTTTACGGTTCAAACTCTACATATAAGCTTATATATAAAGAAAATAACTCACCTGGTTGGTCTGTGCAGTTGATGTAGGAAATTTGGCTCGTTTTATGAAAAGTTTTCGACCCTGGCAAATTAGATTAAAAACACAGTTTGTTTGGTGAATCTGCATGAATTTTACACACAAAGTTATTATTACCTGTATTTGATAGAGGTCGTCTATTTTTTCTCTTGATTTGGAAGCAATGACTGTAAATGGATTAAATAAATAAGCGATAAAGCAGTTACTCTAATCCAGGGGTGGGCAAACTACGGCCCGCGGGCCGCATGCGGCCCGGCAAAGGAGTTCATGCGGCCCGCCAAATGTTAGTAAATTTTAAAGAGAAAGTTTCCGAGTAACGCTGAATAGTATTATGAGCACGGGCGTAGAGTTTTAAAAATACCGCGACTTGCCGATACCTATACCATGTCCAGTATCTGCACCCGTCCCATACTTTGGAACTAAACACAGATACTTTTTACGTGCTTTAGCCTGTTGTTGTTGCCACGTTATAATGCAAATCGTCACTTGACACAATTTCTTCGTTCGATAGAAGTAAATAAAAGTAAAAGCGATTCACGTTTTCAAATACAGCCCACTTTGCACTGTTGACGCCAAAACTTTGGTCACTTTGGATCAAGTCGTTGCAGTACTTTGCAAACGGACATTAAACACGGCTTAGAATCATTAACACAGACCCGCACAACACCCAAAGATGGGTATTAAAAGCGGTTCGCATTGCTTAATGTTGGCGCAAGGAATTTATTAACAAAAAACCGTGGTGTAACCTATGTTGCAACAAATGCTTGTTTTTTTTGAAACAATTGCAATTGTAGCGTTTTAACCAATGTTTGTACAATCATTGAAGTGACAACAAACGTATTTGCACTTAGCTGAAAATATACCATGTTAATATTTTGGGCTAAATCAGGGGTGCACACTGCACAACCTGCGGCCGTACAGCCACATGCGGCTGCGGAGACGAGTTTGTGCGGCCGTGACAATGTATGTTAAAATACATGTACTGGAGGCCGTGACGTAACTAAAACTATTTTGCCTAATATTTTGATTTTCAAACTGCTAAAAACAGATTTTGCAAGACTGGAAAAAATATTACCAGTCTAGTAACCATATGCGCCAGGCGTTTATCCCATTATTGTGTGCAAACAATGCGAATAAAACAGGCACCACAATCGTCACAATACAGTTTATGACGTCATAAACAGTTAGCTTCGTTTAGCTAAACTTATGCGCAAGTTACAAATTATTAATCTGAGCATTTTAGGCGACTTTAAATGGTATATGTGTGATATAAACCTAATTCTTTACATCAGTTATTTTAAAACGTAAACAAGCAAGCAACTGGCGGCTGTTGGTAAAATACTATGCGGCCCGATAAGATTACAAACTTTTGAATGCGGCCCTTGCACTGAAAAGTTTGCCCACCCCTGCTCTAATCATTGATTTTAAATCTAACCTGACAAATGCTACACAGATCAATGCCTGCAAAATCAAGAATATAGATGTTGCAATTGTAATGGCGTTTGCAAGTGAAAGATCAGTTCCAGAAGCTAAAATAGAAAAACACTAAATATTAATCATGTTGCCTGAAGATTCTGATTTAAAAGAAAAATGAAGATTTGTGTTTCAACCTGATCACCGGTTTACTCAAAGCCTTATTACATAGCCTCACAATACTTGCAGCAAACAGGCAAAACGAACTACATGATATTTTGCATGAAACTATACCACACCTGCAACTTTAGTAAGAGTTGTCGTTGTTGGAACAACAGGGATTCTCTGGCATTTTAAGAACGTGTATGACACAATAATCGCGGCGTCGAAGAGTTGGGTTTTGACGACCGGTGGCCACTGGCTTGTCGTTGTGACAATCGGCGTATTACATGTTGTGTTGAAGTCCGCATCAGAACAAATCGTTGCGCCTGGTTGTGTGAATATAAAGCACTGCTGCCTGGGAGCGTTGTAAAAATCTACAGGCTCACTGAGTAGCTTGTTGTAATCTGGCATCACCAATGTACAAAGAGATGCTGGATTGGTCGTCCTCAGCTCTGTAATCTGCATCGCTATCCCAGAGAGGTTATCAACGGGTGGCACAAGGGTCAAATTACAACTTGATCCGTTTGTACCAACCATGTAAAGAATGCCAAGCCAGTTGCCTTTGAAATACTGACCGCACTTGCTGGTTTGAAGCACAGCGAGCGAAACGGTAAAGCCTAAAAATACATAATGTTACAATTGAAACACGTTTGCACCTGGAATCAGTTTATATTAGTGTGTGGTTCAGTGATTTCAGTGTTTTTTTTTTCAAACAAAAAATATTTTATTAAATTTTCGTCAACATTAACGTAGAACGTCGTTTTAATATTTTTTTTAGCAAGTCGTTTTAATATTAACAGTATTCTGGAATGATTGTAGCATTTAACAAGTCGCAATGCATGCATTTTTTGCTAAAAAGTACCACTTACCTGTTAAAAACAGCACTAAACATAACTTTACATCCATTATGTCGACTTTTGTATCTTCTGCAAGCTGTTATACTTTCGCAGAACCAAGCTATGCAGAAAAGCATCATTCAGCGGAAGTAGCAACTATTGTAGCGGCGTCAACAATACAACATGCAAATTAACCAGTGATGAACCGTGCGACCAACGATCAAATGTAAATGAGGTACAGAAAATGCCCATTTATTGAACAGTAAGGAAACAAGAGATAAAACTTTGTACTACAGTTGAACTTTGATACAGTTTCTGGGCAATGTATTTGCATTACCAATTTTACAAAAACTAAATAATTAATTCATTCTAAACAACATTTGTTTAAATACAAATCATGAGTAAACAAATAAAGCCATCACAAAGGTATGGGCGCCTTTATCAACTTCAGCAGCATTCCAAATGACCAAAACAACAACTTACATGATAGAGACAAAGAAAACTACAGGTACGGCAGACATAGGAAAAATGGCTGTGATCCAAAAAATCGTTTCGAAAACCGTTTGGCCGAAACGAAAAGCGCCTCTAAGCAAACCAAAAATGCCTTTCTCAAATCAACTTGCAACAGACTTAATCAGTGGCATCATCGTTTTAGCGAAGTTGATTTGTGTCATGGTTGCCATGGTTCGTTTTTAAGTTTTTGTGTCTACACCAAACATGGGGCAATTCGTATTCGTCATTCGTATTCGAATGCATTCGAATACAGGTTTTACCACCTTCGTGCTGTATTCGAATGATTTTGGCTTTCGTTCGATAGTGCATGAAAACAATTCGAATTGTTGTAGGTCTTTGCCAACTTAGGAATTTGCAAATTCGAATACACGATAATTTTTTACGAATACAATTCGAATTGTTGTCGGCCTTCGGCAACGTAACAATTCGTAAAATCGAATACATGACTACATTTTTACGAATACAATTCGAATTGTTGTCTGTCTTTGGTAACGTAACAACTCGTAAAATCGAATACATGACTACATTTTACGAATACAATTCGAATTGTCAATTACCTCCAAACTAAGAGTAGTCGAGAATATGTTGCCACATATTTTTGCCAAAAAGATTCGAATACAATTCAAATTGGCAATGATCTGTGACCTGATTTGACAAGTTTTGTTTATGTTACGAAACAATGACACATAGAAGTTTGTTTGTGACGTTACATAAATGGAATTGTGTTATAAAGCTTGCAACATTGGTTTGTTCTCAGCACATAGCGTGTTTGTGAGGCGAAAATCTCATGTTAATTACATCACTCAAGCTAATGTGGCAAAACAAAGCTCGTTGGTTTACATTTTCAGCAATAAATTTGCAATTCATAAACCCAAATGTTACTTTTTGTTCGAATACCATTTGAGTTTCGGGGCGCTTTTATTTCTTTTAATTTCCACAACTACAAATACCCGAATCGGTGCATTCGAATGCTATTCGAATTGTTGGCTTCTTACAACGACTGAACAAATAACTAGAACTATTCGAATACAATTCGAATTGCTATATCTAAACAGGAAAGAAGTATTCATGAATACGAATACACACTTAGGGGTATTCGAATTACACGTCGTTGTGTTTTGGTCAACTATTCATGAATGCAAATACTTGAACCGTTTTATTCGAATACAATTCGAATTGCTGTCACCTTAACATTACGAAACAATTCGTGAATACGAGTGCTTTACTGGCATTATTCGAATACAAATCGAATTGCTGAAATTCAAAAAGAGTGTAAGTATTCATGAATACGAATACATGGTTTGGTTTATTCGAATAGTATTCCAATTACATGTTGTTGTAGTTTGGTCAACAATTCATGAATACAAATACTTGACTCGTTTTATTCGAATACCATTCGAATTGCTGTCACTCAAAAATTACCAAAGTATTCATGAATTCGAATACAGTCATGCAGGTATTCGTAAAGTATTCGAATACAGGACGCGTGTATTCGACCCCATGTCTGGTCTACACACAACTAAATGTTGGTTTATCCCAACACTTGTTCGATTCTGGGTGCACGACCAATGCCTGCATGTTTACAATACATTTGGAATGAGTTCAAACGCACTGAAATAAATGTGTGTGTTTAATTACTGCAAGGAAAGATGATTAGAAGAAATTGGGTTAGGTACAAAGAAATAACTGCCAACAGGTGAAGTTAAAAACGAACCCTCTGTGACTTTATGGAATGCAAATTATCATGAATGCAAGGAAATCCAAATAAAACTTGCTGGTCCGTCGCACAAGTCAATCACAAGCAGGCAGTGATGGATGATAATAGTTGGTTCAGTTACGTTGGTCTGGGTGTAGCTTGTGTGAATTTACTTGCAAACCTAATTATTCTTATGTTTATTTGTTATATTCGAGGTAACATCGACCTACTAAGGTAGGTAAATTTATGACAACAGCATATAACTAAAGGAAACTGTAAGTCCGAGTCATAACAAGTGATTATTGAGACGCAGACGCAAATACATTAAAGCAGGTTACTAAGTGTAAGTTATTTATGGTAATAAACCTACTAATATGAATCCAACATTAGATTGTGGTTTTAAACGACACCACAACAGTAATGTTTAAACCTTTCAAGTAAAATTTAGATGGCCAACATTTAGGAGAAATGGTTTTACTGTAATCAATGTTTCTTATTATAATGTAAGAATATGACCTACTTTCAAAAATGAATGTAGGTTTTTTGGGCAAGAAAAGATATTACCAATACCCTTCTTGAGCAAGGATGCTCGTGTATGTTGTTTTATGTTTTTAACAATAAACTACGCTTGTTATATGTTTAAACGGGGTGACTGATGTTACTTTTTCATTTCATAAAGGTCCCAACATAATTGTAGAACAAAAGAATGATTAGGTTGAGACGGTATTGACTTTCATGCAAATACTTACGCTAATATTGCCCCTTTGGCAAGATTTAAAACCGTTCTAACTTATCTCAGATACAGAGAAGTTCGTCAAAACGAAGTTGATTCTACTATGGATGTGGGGTTTAGGCGACAGAATGGCGGAGCGACCAATCGACCTCTCTCTCAGGCATCCGTGAAAAAGAGAACTAATCCGGTTGATGAAGTTGTTGTCCTCGAAGAAATGGAAGTTAAATAAAATGCAATATGAATGTGTGTTCACTGCAGTTTAATAAAAGTGAGGAATGGTGAAACGGTTTGTGAATGTTTTCGTTTTAACAATATCAGAAAGTTTTGATATTTGACTTATATTTTTAGGTTGTTTTTATTGCATGTTGTTTTAGATGCAGAATATTTAGCACTAATAAGCTATAGCGGACACATACTCTATATATTGTTAATAGTTGTAAGTTGTAAAATAATCAAGTCTTTTAGTTTGACACATTTAGGTAAATTTCTTGGTTTGCGGGGAGGGCAAGAAAGCTGACTTACGCTAGTGTACACAACGATGAAAACCTCCATGCCCTGGGCCATTAATTGAATGTAGAGTTTGAAGAATACATTTAACTTCATTTAAACGAATTGTATTTAATATCATGCGCAAATCGGAACGCAAACGATAACCAGTTTATATTATTGCCAATATGACAGGACAGACGAAAAATTAAAACAACTCTTGTCAGACTGTCCAAATGTGGTAAGGGAAACTTTCTATGTTACGCAATCTTTTAAGAAAAAATGCATCCAAAAGGACAAGAGTAAAAAGAAAAATGCCACTGCATTTTTTGGCATCTAAAAAAGCAGGCATACGCCCATGGGTTGATAAAGATGCTATGTTTTCCGGTGTGAAAACTTTCGTATGAAATGGCTGACAGTTTTTCGAAAACCAGCGTTTGTTTCAAACAATTGTTTGCATGGCAGCGTGTTCTAACATATTGGCTGTTTCCAGCTACTAGTTTGTAATCTTTACGACAGTCGCCAGGCTTAATAGATCGTTGCTAACTAGTGAGAAAATGCGAAAAGACAAACTCATCCACCAATGCTGCACTGACGAGTACTAAGCTCTTTATGCTAAAAACGTTGCAACCTACTAAAAGTTTATTTCTTGCACCCACATAAACACAAAACAATCACACAAAAAACAACTACTAGGTTCATACAAACGCATACGTCTGTTTCTTTAAGCAATCATACACAGTAAAAGTATGCAATAATAGTATCAGTTTTTGAAAAAGTCGTTTGCGGTACATTGAAAGCCAGAATGTAACTTTGAATGGGTGATCGGATAACTGGGTTTACTCACATTTTTTTAATCTTTTTTAAGCCGCTGCACCTCAAATTATACGGTATAACACGCGAGATGCATTTACTTTGTGCCCAAGTATAGGGTTTCTGACGTTTTCTGACGTTTGGCATTTTTTGTAGCAAGTGTCGTAACGTTTAGGTCAGGGGTTCTTAACCTGGGGTGCACGCACCCCCAAGGGGTGCGAGAACTGTTCCTAGGGGGTGCGGGGATGCTGAATCATTAAGGTTGGTTAGGTCTATTCTATTTAAGCAATTACAGAAGGGGGAGCGAAAATTGGTTAGTGATTTGAAAGGGGGTGCGAAAATTGGTTAGTGATTTAAAAGGGGTGCAGCAAGAGAAAAAGGTTAAGAACCACTGGTTTAGGTGTTGTGTGGCTGTATCGGTTATTTACAACATTAACATTTTTTGTTGTACTAACCCTAACCCAACCCTATGCTGATTGTCCAAGCAGGACATACTCCTTTTCTGAGTGGCTGAAAGATTTTTACGATTCCTTACATTAATAATTCTTGTGTGACCTTGGTATTGCAATGTTATCGAGAGCTAAGACTTTTGTTTAATGTGGTATTTTATGGATGTATTTGGAAATAAATGCACAATATTCAGAATAAGGAAAGTGTGTATATCATTTATCCAGAAAGCTTAGAATATTTGGTAGCAAACATTTTTTTAAATAAGAAATTTGCTCCATAACAACATTTTCCTGTTATGTCGCCTTTTTTAATGAAAACAGTACGAAATACGAATAAATCCAAAATCCAAAAAGGAAACGCAAGTTATGAAAATTGTTTTTACACAAATGAGCTATACTAACATTTCTTTTCCCAATCACCTTTGGTTTTTTCCGCATATAGATGAGATCGCTCGATATAATGTTCGATCTTTATCATAAGAAAGTAAGCTCGTTTGCGACAAAAAATCTTAATATTGCCTAAACGTATGGATCAGGTCTTGCAAAAAACGACTGGTTAACTTTATTCGTTTCGCTTGGTGGGTTAGTAAAATGTTAATGCTAAATAATATCTAGTAATCTATATCTAGTTGTGTTGTGTTCCAAACATATTGTTACGTTTGCAAAAGCACAATTTTCTGTGGTGTAAGGCAGGGGTGTGCAACCTGCGGTCCGCGGGCCAAATGCGGCCCTTGATTAAAGGTTGTGCGGCCCGCAGAGACGCTTGGATTTCCAATGTATTGGCAAACGTGGCCAACTATTACATGTTTTTGAGCAGATTAATGCGCCTTCGCTATTTTTCTGCGATCTGGCAATATGTGGCTAGAATCAAAGGCTAGAAAGCGAATTATACTTGTAGTGAAGCATATTTGGTAAGCAATAAAGTAAAATAGCCTTGTGTTATACATAGGTGCGGCCCGCGATCTAATTTTGCCAATTGCATTTGACCTCACATGCAACAAAGGTTGCACGCCCCTGGTGTAAGGCAAAAACGTTTACAAAAAAAGACCAAAACAGCTAGCGTTATGCACACCGTGTCTGGGAAGAGAAATGTAATATGATCACTTTTGTCATTGTTTTAAACACAATCAGTTTCCAGAAAAATGTTTGCGAGTCGTACCGTTTGTTCTGCCTGGTGTTTTCGGATTGAGAAAACAGATGGAAAAACGTATTGCATTTTGTTCTCCGAAACACAGTGATTGACAGCCGTCACATCACATCTGATTATTATCGCGTATTTGTTGCTGAACAGATTGCAGTGGAGCTAGATATCAAGTATGTGTAAATTTTCACAGATGTTTTTTTTTTAACTTGATGCTGAGCGTTTGGCGGTTTTACAAATTTTAAACCGAACAAACCTTATGAATAGCAGTGCCTATTTTCCTCTTCAGACAAACCGGTTGTTTTCCACTATTATTTTTGCTGAAGCTATTAAGATGGTCACACTATTTTGCGGTTTTGCTTTTGTTAAAGTGAAAAAAAACATAAGTCTACATTCTTCAAGTTGCAGAGCATGCTACACCACGAAGTGGTGCATTATTTGTTCCACATCAATTTTCGCTGTAAAGAAAGGCTAAGGGTAATACAAAAGAATTAACACACACCGAAAACGTTGAAATGAAGATTTTTATCCAATCCAACACTTTGTTTAAAAGTCTTTGGATTTGATGACATACATGCATCACGTAATGTATCAGCTTTATTCGCATATTTCAATTTAAAACTGCAGCTTATCGTTTATTGGCTATATGCTTTTACATTGAATTCAAAAAGTTTCAACACCATGGGCGCCGCCACGTAGGGGCAAGAGGGGGCACTTGCCCCCTCTGGAATTTCAGTGTACCTCAATTTAACATATTTAGCAGCAAACGTAATTAAAGTGGCAGCGAGGGGATTTGTTACATCGTCAAATGCTTTAACTTTTAGGCAACTCAATTGTGAAGTACACGATTTATGGCTTCATATGTAACAAATTCTTGATGCGGTAAGTATCAGCTAAACTTTGCCCCCTCTTGCAAAATTTTCTACCGGCGCCGTTCCAGACACATGTTAACACATCGTAGTGCTTTATTTCTGCTTGTTGTTCATGCATAAAGGAAACAGATGGAACAAAAAATTAAACAAAGACCGGGAAATCACGTAGGCAGAACCCGAAAGCTTTGCTGACAGATCATTTTGCGGAAAGCAGTCAAACGCGAATAAGAAACAGGTGGTCAATATTTGTCTATGTTTTCTCTTTTGCCCAACAATTTGGGCAGTGGTCATGGCTTTGTACTAATAAACAAGCGTGAAGATAAATACATGGTATTTCGGAGCTAACTAATTGTCATTTATTTATTGCTGTGACAGACAAATATAAATATTTGTCCGAAATATTTACCAGACACGTCATGAAATGAAAACCAACGCTTGTCATAGACATTTTAAACAGCAGTGACATGTTTGTATTGTAAAATACGGATTTTAACCCATTTTAAGGGAAAGCAAGCAAGCGTAAATTATTGTACAGTTTGCACTAATGTTGCGAACCTTGTTTTTCGACCAGTCAAAGTGCGAGCAATACTGGCCAGACGTTGAAGCTCAAAGGGAATTGTCGCCAGTGCTTACAGTTCGAACACAACGTGTAATAACCATCGGTGGCATTCTTCAACGACAGTTGGTTTTATTCACAAACAGGGTAAGTACAAAGAACAAAATATGAAATCTGTTCCGAACAGTCTAACAAGTTTTCAAAACCGGTTTGGTTCATTGAACACAAAAGCTTGGAATACAACCTGGCTTGCCTGTTGATTAATTGAACTGAAATTGATCTTTCAATCTGGGGTTGGCGTAGAGAAAAAGGCAGGAAATGACTGCAAACGAGCTGCAGCAAATACAAAGCGTCTATCAATAGAATGTCTTTGAAATCCACTAGCTTGAGATTGGATAACCTTTTAAGTTCTGACCAAAACCGCTTCATATAATTAAAATAACAAGAACTGTTTGATGCTAGATATAATTTGATTCAAGTTCGATTGATTGCCCATAATCTTATCAACCCCTACAAAAACGTTGTTATAAGTTATGCGGGTATGTTTTACAGGAGCAACGAACGGTAACACAGCTGCAGTTTACAACTTGGCCCGATCATGGGATTCCAGTTACTACATCCAACATGATCCACCTACGTAATATGGTCGATAATTTGCAAAACACCAATGCTCCAATCATCGTGCACTGCAGGTAAAGACTTAATCAACCACATGTTTATTTGATCACTCAAATGAAGCATATGTTTGTATGCAGTGCTGGAGTGGGACGCACAGGAACTTACATAGCAATGGACACTTTGTTTCATGAACTTGACGACAAAGGAACAGTTGATGTGCCGCGAACCGTGTTAAGAATGAGAGAGAATCGAAAAGACATGATTCAAAATGTGGTAAGCTGATCATCACCCAATTGCACTTGATACATTAATCATATACTTTCAATAAACCTAACTTTAAACGGTATGTTTTACTTACATTAGACTTTAGTTGGCCTGATGTTATGAATCGGCTTGACTATAGTTATGTTATTGCTGTGTATTTTTATCTTCAACACACAACTTGACACTGAAAACAGTTACGTAAGTATGGGACCTCATGTTAATTCTCGCCGTCAATGTACGCGAACCATTTGCGCATGCACTGGTGAGAAAGCGTTGTAAACCTGAATATGAATCTTAAGCATTACTAACATTTGTGTTTACTTGACCATAATTTGGACTAAATTTGATTACGATTGTTCGTCTGCCGTTTCATTACATCATTTTGGTTTAGCCAATGTGCTGGCAACAAATTCCAGTATCGCCTAAATCGGTTCCAATAGTGTATATTTTGTACAGAAACAATACATGTACGTCTACAAACTGCTTATGGAGCGTGAAAGTTTGGAGGAAACAGATAAAGATGTGACCGAACTCCAGTCGATGACTTCAAGTGAAATGTGACTAATTACCTGCCAAATGTTTTATTTTGTTAGCTTGAATACAGGGCTGTTACCCTTTTAGTAGTTGTATTATCTTGTATCGTTTAAAAATGACTTCCACCCAAACAGTTTAGTAGTATGTTAGATAGTAGGATATTTAAGCACTTGATCTAACCGGTTGATAAGTAAAAGTGTCATTCTTGAACCTTTGCTATTTATTAGCGAATGTGACATACGATCGCTTAGGCATATTGTACACATAATGCTTTAGTAGTAATTGATAAGATGAAACAGTAAAGGTTTCTGTTCTAGTAAGAAAATGCAAGACAAAGAATTCAACACGCTGTCATCGTGGAGATTTGGCGAGGAATGGCAGGAAAATCACCCACAGCTGAGAACATGTAAATAATTCACTAAAAATGTTTAATATTCTATCCTGTCACACACAATATTTGTTTTTAGACAAGAACACATCAGTCACAGTCAACAACAATAAGAATGAAAGAATACAGCAATTAGATGCTTCATATATCCAGGTGATAACTTTCGAGATGTGATTTTTTTGGAGCCAGAATGCTTTAAATGCATTTACCATTTCACTAAAACCAATGAGGATCAATCGAATGCATTCTTGGTTGAGGTCAATCAAATGCAAAGGTTTCTCTTTACAGGAACATGGCTCTTCAGACTGCTTTGTCGCAGCAAGAAATCCTGGTCCAGGAGAAAAAGAAAACTTCTGGAAGATGATCGTTGAACGAGGAGCTTCACTTGTCGTTGATTTGGACAACAGCATTCAAGTAAATTTGACATTTTATATCTTTCTGTAATAGGCCTTTACTATATATCATACATCTTTTTTAGATTCCAATGAATACAGCCATACAATATGATGACATTTCGGTTTCTGTATGTGATGTGAATGAAAGCAACGTTCACAATCTGATAACTGTTAACGTTTGGTCAACAACCAACGCCTTTGTAAGTTAATAACTTCCGAACAGCACCGATTGTAATACTTTTTTGTATCTAGAGTATTTTGGAAAGGTTATTGCAGGTTGGCAAGGAGAGTTTGGGTTATGTATAACAATATCAATTATGGAAACATGTGTACTGTAATGGCCTAAGTTTCAAACAAGAATTTCGATTCAATTCTTTACCGTTTGACAAAAAACTATCTTACACTTTTTCGTGGTGAATTATTCCTTATCTTGC
>NC_137252.1:1762216-1887396 GCF_965637545.1 Phallusia mammillata
GTTTGCTCACCGTGTTGCCTGACATATGTCCAGCCGGTAACGGGTCAAGCCTATTAGATTTCTTAAGTTTTGTCACGAAACAGAGTCCGTCCAGTTTTAACACAGGCGTTTATTACATACTGATGTTTTAACGAGACAAGTAACACTCGAAAATTGTTAGCTTTTACGTAATGTTGCCAACCTTATTTTAAAAGAAGTAGTTAAACAATTTAGGAAACATTAAGGATCGAGTAACATCTGACATGTTTAGACTTGCTTTTGCGATTGTTTATTAAATGCTCATAAACAACGATTGATATACCAAACTTCATTACACCTGAACACACAATTGAGCAGTCAGCACTTTTTTTTTATCGGAAACCATGAATGCACAGCACATAAAGGGCTATTAAGTCGTAAAGTAGAAAAACACTATATTTTTAGCTTCAATAAAGATTTAACACTTACCAACACAATGCTTGCGCTAGATCACACCTAATTAAACGAGTCGGTAAACAGTGAAAGTCAATGTGAAAATCGTTAAAGATCAAACCACTTTCGTTTCTTAAGGTGAAACAGTTCGGTGTTTAAGGTCGCAATAGCTTCGCTTAATCTTTCCTAATTGTATAATTTGCTCTTTTCTGGCAGTATACTATGTACTGATGTAATGGTAAATTGAAATATGCACTGTTAACTTGGATACAAAGCGTTTTACTGTAAGATAAATGTGACACCAGATGTGTCAAAAAAACATTTTTTCACCCAGAATGTTTAATGCGATTCAGAGGCCTAATTTGAAGTTAATAACAATTTCCAGTTTTGTCATAGAGTTGCCATATGAGAATATTGTTGAGATGTTGAAGCGTTGAAGCCTCTTCTGTGAAATATCACTTAATTAACCAGCCTTGAAGTAGTTTATTTTCGACAGAAAGTTTGTCGCAGCGGTAATCACTTTGTTGAAGTTAGACAACGTAGAAGTTATACGATGATGATGCACGGATTTATGATACTTGTGTTCATGTTGCTTGTTCAATTACCATCAGCTCAACCAAATAGTAAGTTGTACTTTTCCCTAATACAGTGTCATGAATCTTTTTTCCTAGCGGTTCGGATAACTTAAAAAACGTGCGAGGACCCAGAGTTGTAAAGGAGCCTGAAAATCCGGTCCGAAACCGAGTCGTTTCGGAAAAGCATTGCCCGAAAGTTTGATTGACAGGCCTATACAATCAAGCCTCATGAAAGATCAAAACAACATACACAATAAACTATCATAGACAATTGGTCACGACGCAACTAGCTACTTAGCTAGTTAAACTTACACAAAATAATGATGGCACAGAGTGTAAAGTCAGGCCCGTATGTTAGGGAAAGACAAAAAAAACAAATTACAACGATCTTCAGGAAAAAAACTCACGTTTATAACATATAGCAATTAACACGTTTGTAGCATATAGAAATTAACTTTGCAACCATTGATGTCTAATACACTTTAACAACATTTATCGGAACAATTCAAACACTGTTGGGGCGATTAAAATGACGATGAGTGGGGCTGCAGTTTTTGACCGCGAACCTTTATAAGTCACACAAATACAATGCTATAAACTTGTTTTCAGGCTGCAACAAGACCATGCAAGCAGTAAACAACAATATATTGATATTACCTGACGATCTTTTTGATGCAAACACTGCACAGAAGAAATGTTTTTTGCTTGGTGGAAATCTTGCAATGACTGATGACCCACAGATCAATACAACTCTCACTCAACTCATGACAGACAAATACATGACAGGTTTGAGTTGATGCAAGAGAATAACCTCAGCAACATTTACTATCCATATGTTACAACATCAAATTTGAAATCATGAAATATATTGTAGATCAGTGTTGGAAACGTGATCGCCAGTTTTTGTAGTCAACGTGGACGTTTCTGAAAAAATAATTTCATCTAAATAATGTAATCATGAATTGTTTTAGATTTACAGCGAGTCTATATCTTGTACCAAAGGAATAAAAATGATCACTACAAATACTCATATAATACGACTGAAGTGGGTTGGAAAAGCACAAAATCTCTCGGACATCTGTGGTATTTTGACTTATATAAGCGGTAACAGCTTTTAACTGATTCAAATTCGTAACTATGAAACAGTCGTTTTGTCCAACAGCAATCCTGAAAACATGGGTCAACCAATTTACTTCTGCAATTATGTAACAGGCACGAATTCGGAGAGGTGGTTTGTAACCATCGGAAGCTATTGTGGAGGTCCAGGTTTAGGCTCTACGTTTCTTAGTAACATTTTTAAGTTTAAACAAGCACACAAATTACAGAAACATTCAGGTCTATAAAAGCACCGAAACAACATAATAAACTGATATCAAAATCATAAATTTCCACACGACAGATATCATCTGTTTAATTAAATCATGTATATTTTAATTTTTTTCGTTGTTCATCATTCAGTTTTTACTTATACGTGTTATAATTTTCCTTAGTTATAATTTTTATTAGCTAAGTTAAAAACAAATATTTTTACAAAGGATCAGGATGGAAATTTCGGTATTCCTTGTTTTCGGAAAACAACACAAGCAAACGTCAGAAACAAATATTTAACTATAGAAGCGGAGGAATGATAGACATTACAAGCAAGTTGCGAGGTGTCAATGAATCGTTTGATAGATTCGATGTATATGAAGGATCGTTCCTGGCACTAGGTGAGTGTTTGGTGTTTCAAACAACAAACGGCATGGTTGCATAAATAGTGTTTGCAGCTGTGTTTTAGATATTAACGTTTTCATTGGAGCTCGTTACAACCCTTCGTTGCATGGTTGGTATTGGAGCGACGGATCTCAAGCAAACTTTCCCGTTTCCAACGTTACAACTTGCCAACAGGGAGCGTTGCATTATGGGATCGAATGGGAGCAGTCAAGCATGAACTGCAGTGGTGAAGTGGCTTACTACGCTTGCCAAGTACGATGTGAGTAATTAAATTTACAATACTTTTTTCCCTATAGGACTCTTACCCATATAATTTATTTTTAGTCAATGCTACTGTGGAGAAAATCATATGCAATGCTTCAACTGTGGTGGTCAGTTGGACTGGACTAGATCAGATCATCGAAGTCAATAATCTATTAGCAGAGGTAACACATAATTATACCACCAAGGCGAGCATTTGGTGTTCTGCGGCGAAGTTTCCAACATTAAGATTCTTCGGCAATTGCGGTCGCTAAACATCTTTCCTAGAAAGTTATGTGCATGACCCTGCAATAAACACATAGTTAGCGCTGTGAGCACTGGAGGGTGTTTCGCCTGTCTCGGTATTGGCTTTATTGAAAGCAAAGCAGCATGGTGGCAGGAATTTGGCCGAATGGCCTGGCGCGCCTGACCCATATACAGACATAAAAAAATCCTGACCTGAATTCGTCCCCGGGAGTGTCCTGGGTTCGAACCCCGTGAAGTTGAAAAAAAAAAATGCAAAGCAGCATGGTGGTTTAATTTCAAATTTGTCGCTTCAGTACCGAGTAAATCTATTAAATTGAGACTAAAGTCCAGCATGCAAGTTCTGCGGAAAAGGTTTGGCACAAGATGCTTCGACAATATGTGATATGTGAAGTGGCTACACCAATAGCTTTAATAACTTTTTAGGGTAGTTTTTGACAAATGTCGTTTTTAGGTTGAAATTTATGTTTCGAAACTGAACGAAAGAATCTTGGCACCATATTTAGATCGATCGACAACGATTGGAAACTTAAATTTCGCAACAGAATATAGTTTTGAGGTAACGTGTGTTTTATTGACAATAACGTTTTTTTATTTGCAATTGGTCAAGTTTGATTTAGTTGTCACATCGATGGCTGATTAAGTGTTGTTATTGAGCTGCAACGTACTATTCTGCCGTCTTTTGGAAAAACCTAGTAAGCGACATATTTTTCAAAATGCACTTTTTTTAGTGGAATGGTTACTTAATGTTGGCTAGTTTTCTGTGTTAAAATTTGGAATTTTAAAGATATCTAGTTATCGATATATTTACGGTTAAAAAAACCTAGTAAGTGAAACACAACGCTAAAAGTATTTGGCAAAACCTAGTATTGCTGTTTGACCAATCATGACGGTCGAGTTCGTCACGTGACAACTTTTTTCTGACAGCTGCGTGTTGTCGCCTTGTTTACTTATCTATTGGCGTTGTGATTTAGTTTTGTTTGCTATTGAGTAAATACCGGTATTTTAAGTTTGTTTAGCTTAGATACCATCCAGTTTCAGTGTTTGTTTACCACAAGAGGAAAACTAATCTTGGCCCTTAAAAAAACAAAGAATGAAGCTCCAGTTTCCAGGAAGTTTGGATTAAGAAACTTGCTTGCCAGGTTACACTTCTGAAGGCATTAAGGTAGAAATTTAAGTTGAGATGAGAAACACATTGTTAATGTCCAAGAGAATAAAAGTTTGAAATATGATAGTTCATGTAAGTACACTTTGATTTCAGCACTATAGCCATAAGCAAAAAATAACACATCGATTTGGCTCAGAATCAGACTAAGAAACAGGTTATTGTGCTGAAATTAAAACCGCAAGTGTGGATGATATTAATCATGACGTGAGTAGTTGTTGTCATTTGTAGTCTTATCTGACATGACTACTGAGCATCATTTAACTCATCAAATGATCAGGATTCAAAACTATTTCAGCTCCAAAATGACAGTTCTTGGTTAGGAAGAATTGTGCCACTGGACCAAGATTCAGATAGTTTAACCAAAGAAAATCCATATGTTACACTTTCAACTAAGCTTGAAAGTTTACATGCGGAACCTACTACAGGTATTTTTCTTTCACGCTTGAAACCTTGCATGATGTTAATTTTTGTTGTTAAAGGTTAATGATGATTTTTAGCTTATAAAATATAAATGTTCACAAACAGATAAACATAATCATTTAAGTTTGCTCATCTCAAAGTTAATCATTCCAATGTTTTATTAGTATTGATAAGTTTTCATGTCTAAAAATATTATAAAAACTGCTGGTCGCAGGACTTTGCTGGAAGAAAGAAATTCATGAAGGGCACTATTCATAAAACTGCAATGTTGGAGCAAAGATATCCTGTTATTTGCTGTCTGAACTGCCTGGTTGCTGTGGTGCCAAGCTCACAGTTTGCAAATTGTTTTATATAAACAAATTTGGGAATAAAAACTGATTGTTTACAACTGAATATACGAAATGGTGCAAATATGGATTGATAGTGTCTTTTTCCTTTCTTTTTGACTAGTTTTGTAAATATATGACAATTTAATAATGAAAAAAGAATATTGACAAAACCTTTTTAAGGCAAACAAGCCTTTTTTTCCAAAATTACTGAAAGCTGCATGGAGCTTTATTCTTTTTCTTTCTTTGAAAGGTCCAAGATTAACTTTCCTTGTGTGGTAGCCATATTAAACAAACAATGAAACTAGATTTTGTAGTTTAACAAACTATATTTACCAGTTTTGCGACAACATGCTGTTGTAAGAAAAAATGACATGTGTTTAGCAAATCTGTAAATAAAATATACATAAAAAAGCTACCTTTCTAGATGTTATATGTTTTTATTTGTTATGTAAAAACGTCTTGTTGGGTGTCATTCAATTGATGGTTAAACTGCTTGATGTTTTTCATGTTATACTTTTGTAGCATTGTAAGTTAACCACATCAAGAACTCACAAAAGTTTATGACATGTTTTGTAAAAGTATCTTTGCCATGTGATGTTGTTGAACAAATATACTTTTTATTGGTCCTCAGCACTAGCATGTTGCTATTGCTAATAAAAGGTTTTTGACTGAACATTTGTACTCCAGCATTCTTCAAACAGCTTGAAAAATGGTGACTTAAATGTAATAACACAGTTTATGAAAAAAATAAAAAGCTTCTGTTTGATTTGTGAAGGTGATAAAGCAAAAAAAATCCATCTATCGTTCCGAGCCTAGACTTTTCCAAATTATATTTTAGTTAGTTTTGCATTTCTTATCTGGTAAAACCTAGTATATCGTTTTTTCATGGATAATAAACAAACTAACAATATGTCGTGAACCGTAGGTATGGCAAAATTTTTTTACTGTAACATGTTTGTGAAAAACACCAAACAGGTAGACAAAAAAAATATTTTTGGATGCTAACCAACATCAAACGCGTTTTGTGCTTTTTCTCGAAAACTTGAAAATTGCAGTTACTAGGTTTTACCAAACGACGGCAGATATTATTGTAATTTACTAAAAGATGGGAATATAACTGATACGAAAATAGTTTTAAAATGATTTGATCAAATTAGGTTTGGAAAACATAAAACACTTGCATGGGAAGTCGATTAATTTTATCACACAAAATTCACCAACAGATCACTACAATGCTTACCGGATGCCTAAACGCTAACGTCTCAACATCCAAATCAGTGACAACTTTTGGAAATCCCCCATCGAGTTGCTATCCTCCACGTAAGCGAACAAGCTAGAAGTGGAATTTGAATTTGAATTCTTAACAATTATTATTGCAGTAAATGCGACTGCAGAGACATTTCCATGCAACGCTTCATCGGTGCTTGTCAGTTGGACTGGACTTGATCAATTCATCTACGAAAATGATCCAATTGCACAGGTTTAAATCAAGTTTGCGTTAGTTAAACGACCATTCATAACGACACTTCATGCAGGTCGAGATGAAAATTGAAGGTTTAAACGAAACAATCTCTATTCTGTATTTTGACGATTCCGTTATATTAGAAGATCTTATTCACTCAACGTTCTATGAAATTCGGGTAAACAAATATTTTTTCGTGAGGTAATTGTTCAAGAATAACATGCGGGGCACTGTGTGAATAAAAATCTACACTTTTTAAACATGATATTTTTTTACTTAAATTCTGTTTTTTAGGTCACAGCAATTGTCACTGGTTCAATCAACACAAACATCACATCCAATTTGACAGTAACAACTCCGGGTAACCCCCCTCAAAGCTGCTATCCAAAAGGTAAAAAGATATATTTCTGTTTTTCAGAACAGACATTGTGGAAAACGATAGCAATAATAATTTTGAGAACTAGACTAAAATCTTTTATCAACCATGCACTAGCATTAGACTTTCATATTTTTGTAACGGCCTGTGAGCGCCCCTCGGTACTAAGCGCAGAACGTCACAAGAGGGGGCATTAAAACGTTTCTCCTAAAGGCTTTAAACAAACTCTACTGTTACAAATCTTGTTTGAGCGAGCAGGTTAAAATGTCCAAAAGGAGACGGTTTCGACACAAAAGCACCAGAACACTGCATGAACGAATGCAACTCAGTCACCCTGACTAACTTAGCTTCACGTGCATGGCAAATATTGCATAAGCGAACTTAGCGGCATGGCATATAGGGTCAACTTAGGAGACACGACCGATACAACCGACGTAGCACCTCGCTACACGGAAGTCAGGAACAAAAGGAACTTAACCAAGATGCGTTATTATTGTTACGTCAACGCAAAAGACATGTAATCAGAAAAAACGGGAATTAATTAAAATCACTAATTACTGGCAAATAAGATGTAACATTTTTATTCTAGTAAACACTACTACAGAGACATTTCCATGCAACGTTTCAATGGTGCTTGCCAGTTGGACTGGACTTGACCAATTCATTAACGACAACAATCTGAGGGCGCAGGTTGAGATTCAAGTTAATGGTTTGAGTCAAACAATCTCTGTTCCTTATTTAGAAAATTCTGCGATAATAGAAGATCTTATTCACTCAACATTCTATAAAATTCAGGTGAAAAGTGTTTTGTTTTGCGTCGCAGTTAAAATCTGTTGCACCATGCTCTGTTTTGCAATAAAATCAAACATTTAATGCCGCGATTTCCTTCAGCAAACAACGTCACAAATTGATGTATTTACGTCACAGTCATATTTTGTGTATTCCAGGTCACAGTGATTGTCACTGGTTCAATCAACACAAACATCACATCCAATCTGACAGTAACAACTCCGGGTAATCCCCCTCAAAGCTGTTTTCGTACAACTAATGTTGGAATGATTGCTGGTCTGGTAGTCGGGCTGTTGCTTCTGGTGCTTGTCGTTGGTTGGCTGGTGGTTATGTTTACACGAAGACACAGGTACAAAGTTTACAAATACAAAGTTTTATATTCTGGTTTTTAGTTGATAAGGCTGAATGAATTGTAAATAAACCTGAAAAGTAATGCAATGTATAAATAAATACGCTACATGCAGCAATGCAGAAAAAACATTTTGAGCAGCATTTGTGATATTTTTCAGGAAATATCTGAATAAGCGAACTCAAAAGCAAACAACACAAGCCCAGCTTCGACGTAAAGGGTCTGAATGTAGGGAAATTTAACCCGAGTAAAAATGTAGTGTATAACATAATTTTTGTCATTCTGTTTCAGGGACCACTACAGACAGAAACGCAATCGAAGACGAATACGAAACAGTCATAAAGTTAGAACAGACGGATCCAAACCCCACATATGAAATAATTATGTAATTTTGTTACTTCAAACTCGGTTTGACACCATTTTCATTTGACTGTCTTGTTTAGTTCATTTCCTTCATTTGTTTCGTTTGAACTGAATTTTTGGAAACGTTCGAACCGCAGACATTATTTGTATCTTTTGCATGAAAACACTTTCAGATATTGACCCTGCAACGTCGTCTTTCATGTTGTAAAGCTGATAATGCGTGCCTCGGAGATCGTGAAGATGCTCGCTGATTGTTTACAAAAAGTCAATAAACAACACAAAAGAGCGAGGCCACTTTAAAGACAAGATTTATTGCAACCGAACAGCAACAAAACAATGTTTCTAGAGTGAAACATCTTTAAACAAAACTAAGATCTTGTAAAAAAAAAACATTTTACCAACTGCTATTGTCTACATGATTTTGCGTTTGGATTCAGATTAAACTAGTTGCTGAGTATCCTGACTTTATATCATCAGACTTTTTTGGGAAACAAATTTCAGAAGTTAGACTAGACAAAACGTATTAGAAATCTAGAGCTACTGAAACAACTGAAGCAAGCGAGATATTCCAACAAGTTTGTTCGTGTAACCTAGATCAGTCTAGTAAAACAACAATCTTTCAACCATAAATTTGAGTTTACAAATTGCGAATTTAAACGCTTAGTTAGTGTGTTGTTTCACACATTGCGCTAAATGTTTACATGGATACCCAACATACGTTGCTTGATTGAAATTCTAATATCCGTCATAAATTAGGAATTTGGTTGTGACAATTGTTTGTCCGTCGATGCCCAAGTGCTAGTTTGTTTTCGTTGTTGCTTGTTTCGTTTTGGTATTTCCATAATGCAAGATTTAGTTTCACAGGATTCGAACCCAGGACTCTCCCGAATACCGATCTGTTTTTTTATCACTGTACATGGGCCAGGTGCCAGGCCATTCGGCCAAGTTTGTTTACAATAAAATACAGACAGATTTAAATTGCGCAGATTGAGGATGGTGAAAAACTGAAGGTGTAGGGCAGTGGTTCTCAAACTGTGCTACGCGTACCACTAGTGGTACGCCGGAACTTTTCAGGTGGTACGCGAGTAAAATTCTGTGATAACTAATTTAAGTTCAATTTAAAATTGCACCTCAACTGACCCAACTGATCAGCCCTGGTTTAGGTTATACTCGTGGTTTGGACAGTCTTTTGAAATTGCTAAATACGCTAAGTCGGTTCGAGAAAGTAGGCTTATTTCTAACGCTCTATTGAAACCGGGTTTAGGTCAGTGGTCTTCAACCTCAAAGGGATCCGCGAGATGGTTTCAGGGGTTCCATGAAGGCAAATATGTTTAGTATCTTTACCAACAGAAAAATATATTTAAGTTTCTCCACCGTTTTTACAATCCTGCATACAAATGCACACTATTGATCACCCCTTAATTGGGCCAGAAACACTGAACAGTTACTTTTTGTGATTGTTTTTCCAATTGTGACATCATAACACACGTGGTCAAAACACTTTATAGGACAAGTGTTGTGTCAAGTTAAATAAATATACCAGAAAATGTACCAATTTACGTGTGTTGGCCGCTACAATACAGAAACTTCTTCGAAATTAAAGGACTGTGAAGGTGAATGAAAATGCTTCAAAAGCATAATAACGTATAATGCAAGAAACGAGAAACATAAAAAGACCTGTTGGTAATTACGTTGGGGGTCCGCAGACTTAAAATTTATAAAAGGGGTCCGTGACTACAAAATGGTTAGGAACCACTGGTTTAGGTGGTACGCCTCGATAGAAAAAGTTGTCAGGTGGTACGCGATCCGTATAAGTTTGAAAAACACTGGTGTAGGGCCTGTTGCAACAAAAGCGGAACTGTGGTGAACATTGCGTTTAAATTTGTAGTTTTATGAATTTTTCATCACAGCAAAAAATCCTGCTCCAGGCGAAGTAGAATTTTCATGCTGTGATGCGTTACAAATTTTAAGCTGCCAAAAATGTAAAACATACCAATGCATTATTTTACGTCGTAGTAAAACAAATCGGTAAACAGTTAAGGATAAAGTAACATCTGAAGTGTTTCGAATTTTCGAATGTTTATTGAATGCTCATGAATAACGGTTAAAATCCAAACATCATTACACCTGAAGGTACATTTGAGCAGTCAGCACTCTTTCAGACGAAAACATAAACGGACAGCACATAATGAACTATTAACTCGTAAAGTACAAGAAATACGTAGATCAATACACATAATTAAACGAGTCGGTAAACAGTCAACGTCAATGTGATTATCGTTAAAGATCCAACCACTTTCGTTTTTAAAGGTGCAACAGTTCGGTGTTTCATGTCACAAAGGCTTCGCAGAATCTTTCCCAATAGTATCTTTTGGAAATGTAATGGTGAAATGAAATATGGAAAATTATTTTGTGTTTTGAATTGCTTTAGCGTTGTGATGGTAGTAAACATTTCAAGCAGCCGTTTGATTTGACAAACACCAGATGTATCAAAAAACAAGAAAGGCTAAATAACTTTCGTTTTACTTGAATCTTTAATGCGATTCGGTGAGCCGTTCTAGAGTTAATCGTAATTTTCAGCTCAGTGTTGCCATGTGAGAATAAAGTGGAAATGCTGCAGCTTCATTTGTTGTTTCAGTGACTAAAAGCACTTGCCTTTGGGTAGTTTTATTTCGACAGGAGGTTTGTAACAGTGTTAATCTCTGTATGCACAACTTAGGAGTTTTACGATCATGATGCACGGATTTGTGATATTTGTGTTTATGTTGCTTTTTAATAATATCATCAGCTCAACCAAATAGTAAGAAGTATATTTCACTAATACAGGGTCATAAAACGTATTTTTATAAAAAAAAATACTGAACAAGCGTTAGTCCACCAGGTTGCACATTGAACAAATTTATCGTTCAACTGGTGTAATGAAAAACAAAATACTAGTTGTTTTTATCAAGAACTTGTATACTTGTATAGAACAGGTTCTTGATAAAAAGCAACTTGTTTTTTTTTTGTTTAGCATTACACCAGGTGAACGATAAATTTGTTATACGTATTTTTATACCGGTTTGGATAACTTTAAGAAGCGCGAGGACCACAGACAAAAAAGCGCGAGGGCCATAAAAGGCCCTCACAGGGCCTTTATAAAACGCGAGGTCTTTATAAAGGTCTTTTGGTCTTTTCTTTATAAAACGTAAAACTTTGCAAAACCAGGAAGATAATTTCACTAGCTAAATCTTATTTGATGTCAAATGATGCAACTTTTAAGTTGAATGAATATGTGTAATAAGTAAGATTCTCCTATACTTTTCACTTCAGTCACTAGTAACAAAAATGCGAACATTCGGCACAAATGATTTAATTTGGTCTTGTTTGCATTACAGCAAACTGCCTTTGCACAATCATTCTAATTCTGATAAAATTTGATCCTAAATGTTGTGGCGGAAATAGTTTGAAACTTAAACTAAAACTTAATTTTTTACGTTTAGATTTGTGTGTAAAAAAGGCTGTGAATACCCAGCGGTTGTAAGAAAAACGCAATAAAAGAAATTGGAATACAGTGTTTTTAAGAAGTTGACCTCATAAACAAATGTCAGAAAGTGTTGCATACGTTTTATTGGAGAAATTTAAAATACTATTCGAGGTGGGTGAAATGACGGCACAAGCCATAGTTTGGTGCCCGTACCATGATGAAACAAATATATACAACATCTTCATTTTTTGTCAGGTTGTACCAAAACCCAGTGTATAAAACAATAGGCAAAACAGAATCAACCGTTTTTCACAGTATTATATAAATTTCACCGAATGTTTTTGGCATTTTCAGTTCCCTTGAGCAAATACAGCTTTGCAATAAAAAGCAATAAAATAGTAAAACAGTAAAACAATGAAATAGTACAAATAAACCGTAAGCAATACTATAAATTGTAATTTAGCATCATTGGTATTTAGAGTTTTTTTTCTTGGAATGACGAAACCGAAAGTACATTAGAACAGATTCTATTTGACAATTCAAAACTGAAGTAATCACTGGAGATTGGTCGGACAAGTTTTGCTAATGATTTTTTTGCTTGCAGAGGTAAATAGAATCTAAGTATCAATTTTAATAAAAACACACGATAAAATCTACATGAAGTCAAACGTCTGTACGAAAACGAAAACACTTTTTAAGCTCTTAATAACAGTGTGTTGATATTATCTGACAGTGTTGTGGATACAAGCATATTTCTCAATAGTTGCTACAATTGAACATGACCGACAACACTGTTGCGTATGGCGTCCTATACGTAACCTCCATTTCTATAATGTCATTCCCGACTCCTAAAACCAAATCAACGATTGGTTGTGTGGTTTATTGTAATAAGTCATCTTTAGTTGTATTATACAACCATCCACATCGACAAGCAATTCAGGACTGTAAGTATTACAATCACTTGAATTAAACGCACTTCACTCTCCATATTAATAAACCTGTACTGTTTTTGCCTTTACTGCACAAAAACCTGGGCACGTACTCCAAGACAGGCTTCTGTCTTTACGTTACATGGCCCAGTGATGGAGTTACGAGGCTCGTTCATTTTGCGTTTGCTATTCATCAACGGAAATGCAATTTTACAAAACAACCTGGTTTAAGCTTAATCTCTTACGAACAGATAGGTTTGGTGCAGTAATGTTTAAATCAGTTTGCTGTCATTTAGACTAATGCATGTCAACCCGTTTAATAGCCCGTAAGAAAAAGATATGTGTCATATATATATTTCATCCACATTTTTAACTCGCGTTTTCATCTTTCAACTAGAAAAGTGATCCATAATAAAATTTAAGTTACAAAATGAAGAGCGAAAGGATAAAGTAAAAATGATGTACTTAATAAAAAAAAGAGCGAAGGAGAAAGTAAGAATGATGTACTTGGAAATCTTTATTTGAAAGTCAAACTTTAATGCACCTAAATACACAATTTCGCAGTCAGCAAATTTATGAGCTGTTAACTCGTAAAGTGAAAGTAACACTGAATTTTCAGCCTTAGCAAATATTTACCACTCACCAATATAATGTTTGCGGTAGGTCAATACATACAGTTGAACAAATTGGTAAATAGTCAACGCAAATGTGAGAATCGGGAAATACCAAACCACTTTCGTTTTTGTAGGTACAACGGTTTCATGTTTTAATTTCACAAACGCTTTGAAAACGTTAAATCTTGCTATGCCGTATGTGTTGTTCTTTGCCACTCTCTGTATTACTCAAAAATGTATTGAAGTAATACAGTTGGCAAAATCAAATGTGAACGATTGAGTGCATAGGGATTGAATTGTATTACTGTCACATAGATTTTGTACAAAACAATCGCTAGGATGAAAGTAAACCATTTCAAGCTGTCGTATAATTTCGCAAATACCAGATGGTTCTAGAAACGTAAAAGACGAAATGAATAGTGTTTGTTTTGCTACTATTTATACGCGAGTAGGTTGTTTCAGAAGTAATAAGATTTTTCAGCTTAGGATTTGAGTAGCCAGATAAAAACAATGTTTGATGACGAAGTTGCATTTGTCTTTTCTGTGTCAGATATTACGAAAACAAACCCATTTTAAAATATTTACAGATCTTGTGGCAGGTTGTTTGAAATATTAAAATACTTTTTAAGGTCAATTGGTATTGCCTAAATGAATAACTTTAGTTACTAAATTGTAGCACAGTATTTTGTCGATAATGATGGTCAGAGCAGTGGCAATTGTGTTGATTTTGATTGCTCAATGCTCATCAGCTGATCCAAAAAGTAAGATGTGCTCTGCTGTGACAATCTGCGAAAACACTGTAACAATCTTTAACTTGTTTGTCAGCTTGCGGAATGATCATGCAAGCAGTGAAGGACAGTGTGTTGACATTATCTGACGATCTTGTGGATGCAAACACTGCACAGGAGAAATGTTCTTTGCTGGGTGGAAATCTTGCAATGACTGATGACCCACACATCAACACAACTCTCACTCAACTCATGACAGACAAGTATTTAACAGGTTTGCGTAGATGCAGAGACATCGTAGACAGTGGCATAGGCAGCAGATTGTGTGTTTTTTTTTGGGGGGGGGTAAACACCGAGAGCTAATTAAAATCCATGATTATCTTTTTGATAACTATTTCCCAATTTTTTTTATTTTTAATCCAATTTCACTAATTAACATGTATATGTATATATGGCATATATAAAGGACATAATGGATATTTTTGTTTCTTTACGTCGAATGAGAAACCGCCGGGAACTTTTTAATCATTTTACTTGTAAAAGACCACCGTGATTTCCCTTGATTATTTATTCAGGCAGGAACAACAAAAGTATATGACCCCAATATCGAGTGATCGCATTTTGTTTCAGAACTGCAGCGGGTTTATATTTTATATCGAACAACGGACAATGAACGATACAAATACTCCTATAATCCGTCTGAAGTTGGTTGGAACAGTACAAAACCTCGCGGACATCTGTGGTTTTTTGACTTGTATAAGAGGTAACATCAATAAAAAAGAAACAAATTAGCAACCATAAAACCATTGGTTTTGTTCAACAGTAATCCCGATAACGTGCATCGTCAAATCTACTTCTGTGATTATGCACAGGGCCAAAGCACGGAGAGGTGGTATGTGACTATCGAAAAAAACTGCACAGGCAGAGGTTTGAAATTAATCAAACTCAGTAACATACGACAATAACAAAATATTTGATGCCTAGGTATTTTTTTAATGTCATGTTTAATCCCAAACAAGGCAGCATTTTGGACTATAAAGCACAAAACAAAGAAGAAGTAGGATTACAATTCATAAATGATAACATATTTTCTATATTTAACAAAGTAACGTTTTATTTACGATTTTTCATGCATATCGTTTCGATTGGTTGTACAGATTTTTAATACCCTAAGGTCTGAGTTTCAAACAAATTTAAACTGTTTGTAGGATGGAAATTTCGGTATTCGTTGTTTTCCAACAAAAACGAACAGAAGAAGCAAAAAGTAATATTTAACTATAGAAGCAATGGAAACATAGATATGTCAAGCAAGTTGCGAAGCGTCAATGAATCGTTTGAAAGATTCAACATATATGAGGGATCGCTCCTGGCACCAGGTTCTCCTTTTGGTGCAATAACAAGTTTTTATTAATAGATTTTGCAATTTAGTTCCAGTTATTGATGCTTTCATCGGAATTCGTTACAATTCAACGCTAAATGGTTGGTATTGGAGCGACGGATCTCCAGCAAACTATTTAGTTTCCAACGTTACAACTTGCCAGCAGGGAGCGTTGCATTATGGGATCGGATGGGAGCAGTCAAGCATGAATTGCAGTGGGGAACTTGCTTACTACGCTTGCCAAGTGAAATGTGAGTTATCACAAAACGACACAATTGATTCTAGGATACAACTAACGTTTAACCTTTATTTGATCAGCTTTATTTTTATGATTGGGCCCATAAAAGTACTTGACACGCAGTGCTTTTATTTGCTGTACGACTCCGCGCATTAAGTTAATTATGGCCTGATTTTATTTTATTTCAACATGGTCATTCAAAATATTGACCAACTTTCAGTCAAAGCTACTGTGAAGAAATCTAAGTGCAATGCCTCAACTGTGGCGGTCAGTTGGACTGGACTTGATAAAATCATTACCAACAACTACAATCTTAATGCAGAGGTAAAATCTATTACAATCTAAATGACATTTTAAACTTGCCAGATATTATTTTTTAACATATGTTGCGTTTAGGTTGAAATTAATATTTCGCAACTGAATGGAAGAATTTCGATACCGTATTCAGATTTAACGGTAACCATTGGAAGCCTCCACTTTAAAACGGAATATAATATTACAGTAAGCCGTAAACGTTTAACTCAACTATTTTGAACAAATAATTGTTCAATCAAATATTCTACTTTCAGGGAATAGTTTTCACTAGCCGCAAACTAAAGAATGTAATCGGACATAAATGAATTCGTTTCTTCTAGGAATTGTATTTACCACTTTTAGCTATCGAAATCACCTTGAAAAGAAATGAAAATGCAAGCAAACTACTTGATTGTTACTTGCAGATCACTACAATGTTTACCGGATGCTTGGAAACGAACGTCTCTACTTTCGAACCAATAAAAACGTATGGAAATCCCCCATCGAGTTGTTATCCCCCAGGTAAGCGAATGTGCCCTATTTTAATTCCAAAGTTACCGACGAGTTTCGCAGTAAACACGACTGTAGAGACACTTCCATGCAACGCTTCAACTGTGCATGTTAGATGGACTGGACTTGATCAATTTATCAAGAGCAACGATCTAATGGCGCAGGTTGAGATTCAAATTAATGGTTTAAATCAAACGGTCTCAGTCCCTTATTCAGAAAATTCTACGGTAATAGAAGAACTACTTTACTCAACATTCTATAAAATTCGGGTAAGAACCGTGTGGTTCATTTGAGCAAATACTTACAGAGCACCTTATGTTTACCAACAAATTGAAGCGATTCAAATTTAAAGCACATACCTTTGCGGTAAAAAAAATTGTTGTATTCCAGTTCACAGTCATTGTCACTGGTTCAATCCACACAAACATCACAGCCAATCTGACAGTAACAACTCCGGGCAAACCTCCTCCAAGCTGTTTTCCTGGAGATAACAAAGCCGATCCCGCAACTAGTGTTGGAATAATTACTGGTCTGGTGATCGGGCTGTTGTTTCTGCTACTTGTCATTGTTGGGCTGGTGGTCATTTTTATTCGTCGAAAGCAAAGGTTTCACTATGATTGATTTGGTTAACCGAAGATATATTTTAAACTTTTTTGTGCGAAAATTATACATGCTGTTTGGTTGGATTTGTCCTCATGTTCACAGCATGTTTGTTTTAGTCCTTTTTCCGAAAATCAGATTACAGTTGTCTAAACCAGAAATTCTACCTCCTATATAGGTCATTGGGAAAAATCAAACAAAGTAACTCAACACAAATCTTTTATTTGGTTTGCAGAATGAGCAAAGACCAGCCTTCACAAGCAAATAATTTTACTCAAACATTTTCTGAAGGTAACATCCTACTTTCACACTGAAAAGTGTTTTAGGAACTTCCATTAGTTTATATGGCTAGCAACATGCACTAAAATTCATATTACTTTATGGTGATAGGAAACGTGACTTACGAAAACTTACCTCGTTCGGCTGGTGCTTCCGCAAACTGCAAAGTCACGAACTTGTTTCACTTGTACAAGAAAAATGCTGAGTCAGGACTTATGTTTGCCAACGAATTTAAGGTTAGAGCCAGACAATAGTGCAAATCCTTATGTACAGTCAAGTTAATGAAACATTTTTTATCATTTGTTTTAATCTTTTTTCAGGAAGTCGAAAACCAAGGCAAAAACAACAAGATGACAAGGGACGTGTCACAGTTGCCTGAAAATGCTGTGAGAAACCGCTACAAGAATATTTTTCCTTGTAAGTAACACAAAATGCAAAGTAGTTAGATTAACAAGTCACAGTACTCCAGGCTCATGGATTAACAATGTTATAAATTTCCTATTTTCATGTGTTTGTTTGATAGACGATCATGCTCGAGTGGTTTTGCAAGGAAACGGTGGAAACGATTACATCAACGCCGCTTATATACCAGGTTACGATAACGAGAGGAAGTTCATCGCCACTCAGGGTCCGAAGAAGGAGACAATCAACGATTTCTGGTTGATGGTTTGGCAGGAAAACTCCAACATCATCGTAATGCTCACTGGCTTGAGGGAAAAGGGGAAGGTAGGTTGCCATTATTTTTAATCGATTGGACATTGACATCCACAAAATCGTTTCTCTATAAATGTACGAAACTGAAAACTTTGTGAAGTCTAAAGTGCTCTTTAGTAAAAATAATCGTAAAATTGTTGTTGCTTAATCAAATAAAATTTTGTTGCGAGGAATAGTTTGAGTGGTTTTCGCCAGCACACGTTGAATGCAATACATTGGCTTGCCTTAGTCTGAGGATTGATTAGTAGAAGTTTGCATCTTTTATGCATTTTCCGCCAGGCAAAATGTGAAAAATACTGGCCTGACGTTGAATCTGAAATCAAACTGTGGCCGAATCTGGAAGTTCGAACACAACATGAAGTAACCATCGGTGGAATCGTTCAGCGACAATTTGTTATATCCGTAAACAATGTGAGCACAAATGAAAAACTATAACTAAAAACGTAAATAACCGACATTATACCTATTTTTGAAAAATGCATTGTTTGATTATTTTGTTGTTTTAATTGTGACAAGCCTAAGGCGACAAGAACGGTGTAAGATTGGACAACAAAAACATAGGACAGAAAATACCTATGATTTTTTGGCAAACGGTTTTATAGTACAAGCAACAACAATTAAAACAACTATATTATCACTTGTGTTTCTTCCCTAGGAACAACGAACCATAACACAGTTGCAGTTTACAACTTGGCCCGATCATGGGATTCCAGTAACTACATCCAACATGATCCACCTACGTAACATGGTCGATGATTTGCAAAACACAAATGTTCCAATCATCGTGCACTGCAGGTAAAAACTTGACAAAGCCTATGTTATTTTGATCAGTTAACAAAGCATATGTTTGTATGCAGTGCTGGAGTGGGACGCACAGGTACTTACATAGCGATGGACAGTTTGTTTCATGAACTTGACGACAAAGGAACAGTTGATGTACCTCAAGCTGTTCTGAAAATCAGAGAAAATCGAACAGATATGATTCAAAACTTGGTAAAATGCAGTTGCACATCTTGGGACCTAACTAAGAAAAAAACGGACGAAAAAATTTAATTATAAAATTCACATATGTGATTCTCAAGATATGGAGATATATTATATCTAAGTCCATCAATGCATCAATAATCATCACTGTTGTACTAATTGTGTATTTGTCCAGAAACAATACATGTACGTCTACAAACTGCTAATGGAGCGTGAGAGCTTGATGGAAACAGACAAAAGTGCTGCGGAATTGCAATCGATGACTTCAAGTGAGATGTAAGCATATTTTTTGATTGCAAATCCTTTTTTTTTAAACGTGTCCAAATTAAAACAAGTAAAAGAAAATGCATCAAAGGAATATTATTAGCATTGTGCACAAAAAAAGTAAATGTATTGTTCCTGATGGAATCTTTAGTATTTGCCTCTTTTTTGCTGCCGTTAAAATTATATGGGCACAGAATTTTTGTTTTTTAGTAAAGAAATGCAAGAGCAAGAATTCAAAGCATTGTCAGCATGGCGATTTGGCGAGGAATGGCAGGAAAATCATCCACAGCTAAGAACATGTAAGTTAATTACTGAAGTTGTATTATATAAACAAAACTCAAATTATTGGTTTTAGATAAAAACACATCGGTAAAAGTTTGGGACAAAAAACTTGAGATTATGCAGCAGTTGGATGCCTCGTATATCCAGGTGATATTACAAACTACGAATTGCTAGCTCATCTACATTTCACTTTCATTTGGCGGCGTACATTCTGTTAGAACGTGTTTTAACGTAAAATTAAATAGGTTTTACGGATTCTTTACATCACCCTGTACACGTTGAATGACGAAACGTTATTTATTGCTTGACTGGCACTTTTCATTCAAAATGTACCTAGTGCATATGTATGTTCCTCAGTGTGATACGTTTATTTGGTTTTACCCAATTTTGTTTTCAGCTTGTTTTTCTCCCACAGGAACATGGCTCATCAGAATTCTTCATCGCAGCAAGAAGCCCTGCTGCTGGAGAAAAGGAAAATTTCTGGAAGATGATCGTGGAGAAGAAAGCTTTGGTTGTCGTTGATTTGGACAACAGCATTGATGTAAGTTTGTTATTTCTTTTACCGAAATCGTTTCTTTGAGAAACAGTTTTCTTTGTAAAAACATTACTGCCTTAGATTCCAACCAATGCAGCTTTACAATATGACGACATTTCGGTTTTTGTACGTGATGTGAATGAAACTAACGTTCACGATCTGATAACTGTCAACGTCTGGTCAACAACCAAGGCCTTTGTAAGTTGAAAAATTCAAAACAACATGGCTGCTAACAACTTTTGACTGCGGTCTGATGTGCAAACATAGTTCTGGTTATATTATATTATTAGAATGTAGTAGAAAACGAACAAGCCTCATACCTTAATAACAAATAAATTAGACAACAGAGAAATATACTTACAGTTTTTGGGTATATTTGTAAGACAGATTTTGTATTATATTAACGTTTTACAATGAAACTTAGCTTTAACTGTTTTCAGGCTGATACACAGTTGATGCTTCTGCAAGTCAAGGGATGGAGTGACGTGGAACGACCCCCGAAAGAAATGGACTTCATTAAAACTATCGAGGAAATGCAACGACTAAAGACCAAACAGAATTGCCAGTATGTGTTGGTAACATGCAGGTAATATTTCATTTGCATTGCTCATTAAAAGAAGTCTATTGTATGCTGGGCCGCCAACCAATTGATATTGTTGTAGTTGTCCCATTAGACGGCTCTCTCGAAATGGCTGCCAAAATGTTGTTCTAAGTGAATTTATTTTTAACTTGCCCAACACGCGTGCACAACACCTGTTGCAAAATCGACTATCCTCGTCGACCAAACAGGCTATCACTAACACCGCAACTGTAGCATGTACATAAAGATCAATTAACTTCAACGCGGGTTCACATAGCGGCCAGGTTACTATATAACTCTCGTGTTTTCGTGTTTTCAGCAACGGATCAACAAGAACTGGAACCTTTATCGCTCTGGTTAACATTCTCGAACGTTTAAAGGCACAAAAGCGGGTGGATGTATTCCGAACTGTGAAAGATCTGAGAGATATGAGACCGAATATGGTCGACAACAAGGTATGCTTTTGCAAAAGTACTGAGAGTCGTTTAATACTTCTCACTTCTGGAAGATTATTTTTTGTCTTTAGTATTAAATGTTCTGGGTTAGGAATATAGAACCTACCCATAAAACCGAACAAATGCTGTTACAGGAACTCTACAAATACTGCTACTCGGTCGTAATGCAATATCTTTCTGATTTCGACACCTATTCAAATTACAAATGAACTGCATATCGACAACGGCATAATTTAAAAGTTTACAATGTCAATGCTTTATTTTCATGTGTAGGTATTGTATAGAATTTGCGGCCCTTTCGTTGTCTAACCATGTGTCAATGCCGCTTGTTGTTTTTGTGCTCAAATCAGTTTTGTGATTGCTTTGAATTATTAAACAGACAGAAATGTGGAATTCATTTCAAGTAAGGGGATAGCTGCGTCCTCACGACATTACAAAAATATACGAATACCATGCTAGTTCGGATTTTTTCAAATTTGTTGCATTGAGTCAGGAACTGATACCAAATAATGCAATATTAGTGTTCAAATATCCCTCCTACTATCCTCAAATATTTAATTGATAAGAGGGTTATACGGTAATACGTGGGTAAGTTTTATTATTACGTATTAAAAAAAATACCACTGATTGATCGCGAAATGTTTAGAAGTCAGTAATTTCAAGGCAGATGCAATAGGGTATAAACACGACAATGCAATAGCTCATACACTTTAGAAAACTTTACAAATAGGTTGCATGAGATTCCATCAAAAAATTTCAAATCCCTAAATTATTTCGTATGGATGTAATAAATATGTATTTTATTCCATTAAAGTTGACAGAAGCGCTTCTTTACGAGCATTTCTCATATATAGCATCAACATTATCATTTGAGCTGCAAGCGATATTAATGTATCCGGGATGTTCCAATATCTCAGATTTTGATTGGTATCCTTGAAGTTAAAAATAAAAAATATTAATATTGTTGTCTTTGCTATATCCAAGCTTAGTTTATAGTTTACGCGAAGTTATAACTTGTGGATTTGTATACCATCAAACAAAAATTAAATCCGCAAATGGCAGTAAAGATCCATTCCCCAACCTATCTTAAGGATTTCTATTGTTGGCAAAGTAAAATATGCCAACAGCAGTGTAATACGACCAAATGCTCAAATACCAATTTTACCATACCTGTTGTGACATTCTTCTCTGAAACAAGTTTTAGATCAAACAGGGAAACAAATTAGCATTATGTGAAAATCTGATTTGTGTGTATGTTTTACAGGTTAAGAGTTTATCTAATTTGTAGTACTTACGTATCGGGGAAATATAATTGTCCGATGCTGAAACTGGTTGTTCGGAATCGTTGACTGCATTTCCTGTGCCTGAAATATTGTCAAAATACTAAAGTTCCGCAAACAAATAATGTAACATTTTACCTGAAGATAAATCCTCCTTTGACGTGTTGGTAGCTTTTTCCATCCCTCTATGATAGTAAAATAATCATAATTTTGTTCAGTCTACCCGAAACCATAAACATCTTACTATGCGTGGGCGGCAATACTGCACAATGTCTGTACTGGTGTGCGGTTAAATACATACGTACACTGCTATTATTTTATTCTTGGCGCTGAAACAAAATAATAAATTGATCGTTTGAATTGTTTTGGGTTCGAATCCCACCACCGTTTTCAAAGTTTACGGAAGATTATTGTCTGGACGTTTATTGCTCTTTATCAGCATAGGTTTACGAGAAATATTACGTATAGTTTGTTGACTAGGTTTATATTTACCTGCTGCAGAGTAAAAAGACAACAATCTCTGTTAAGAAAATAAAGAAGATTGCCCCCAGCAAAATACCAAGCAGTTTCGGAGATGTTATTGCAGATATAGACGTGGTTGAGTTGATGATTGCAGTACTTGATAGGGCCGTAGTAGTTATGGCAACCACTAATAATCGAAAGAAAATTAAGTTTACACGTGATGTTTCGTTACAACATTCCTCGAACTGAAAACATATCTTTTGCTGTATGGTTTTTATGTTTTTTACTTGTGTAAGCTGTTGCTGCCAGGCATAATAATAATCTTATAAAGCTCTTTTGGCAAATGTCTTTGTTTTGCAGGAAGACATTAAGACAACTACTAGAATAGCTGTACAAGGTTTAAATTGTTATTTCAGTCAATGCAAATACTAAATACATTACAAACACAGTCAACCGTTTAAAATGAGATACAAGTAAAAAATCAAATCTTGTTTGCTGCTGCACGACAACTGATACCTGACAAAGCAACATAGCGTTACCTGGTGCTCGGGATGAAAGTTTTGGAATCGAAAACTGTGTCGGACATTTTATAACTTTAAACTGAATAAGAATAGAATACTTCGCAGCATGACTGGAAAACACTGGCGGCCATTTTACACTTGTATGAGTCATAGCTGTTCCTCCACAAAAGTTTGGCAGCTCAACATATTCCTTACAGCCAGAATGAGTGGTTGAGGCGGGACTTACAAATGCTAAACATCGAGGTTGTAACATATTGGAGATGGTGCCATCGGCGAAATCAAACATCATGTCTTAAAAAGAAAACAACAATATTGAATATACGTTACAATAAAGCTAAGACCGATAGCACTATAGACGTTACTTATATAATTCTGACCCTATTTAGATGGTGAATAATGTGCTCAAAAGATATAACATACAAAACATAACATAAAAATAAGTTTCAATCTGTAAAAACTTTGTGGAGTGAATACTGTCAGTCATTTGTGAAATACAATGCTCCGGACTCTGGTTGCAACAAACAAGTATGATACAATGCTACTGTTGCAAATACAGAAGAGTTAATCTGAGCCATTTGATGTTTCGGTAAAGGATAAACTGACTTTTAATGTTGTCACCAAAAACACTTGCGAAAACTTGCAGCTAATGTTTTCAATGTGATCAAGTTATTAGTGAGCCGCTTTCGGTTTGAAGTTAAATAACCCGATATCAACAACAAAGAAATGAATCTACCGTTTGGCAAAGTGTAACTCCAATCGTAGTTCGTCGGGACGGACAGCTTGGCTTGCAGAATACTAAACACAACCACAAGGTCCGTGCGTTGTGCTACTGCAGCAAAGGTTGTGCTACAGTCTTCCGGTGTGGTTTGGTTGCTTCCGTGATACAAAGTTCCAAACAATTCCTGCCTCAACGAAGCTGTGCAAGTGCATCGGACCATCGTCATTGTAGCGAAAGCTGCAAAAATACAAAACTGGCAACAAACAGTAAGAAAACCGAACGGTGTAGAGATCATAGAACACTAGCGAGTGGTTTTACAAAACACAAAATGATATCAACAAATAAGCAACTGAACAATAGACGTGCAATACACAACGTAAGATTTGTAGTCGATGTGTGTACATTGCATTCTGCTATATTACTTTTCCACGAAATCTCGCTTTCTTCCTCATTGCAGAAAACAAAAAAGGCATTTTCTCTGCAAAAAAAACTGGGTACTTTTGAAACATGAGCTTTTACTCTATGATTGACTGAATATAATCTGTTAATATATTCATCAAACAAATCTTACCTATGCTTAGCAGTAACAAAGTCTTCATCTCCTCCTTTTATTTTTCGAACACTGAAGAACTGATGCGGTGAAACTTGTGTGGTGAAATCAACAATATGTAAATATGTTCTTGAGTAATTAGTGTCAAACTAACGGAAGTACTTTAACCGCTGAAAACTGATCGAGCTATGCGTAAGTTGCATGGTCATCAGTTTATACGAATCACGACTTACAAATTGGTAAAACCATGGCGAGAATCGCCTGCAGGCGAGAATAATTGAAAACTGGGTTCTTTAAACTGGTTATCAATGAACAGTGTAACTTTGAGATGAATTTATATAGGAGATAAATATTCCAACTGTATACAACATTTGCATAAAACAGACACAATTTTAACGACATGTTTTTGTTCACATATAATTACTTGAACAGATGTACGAAGCATATGTTAACATGGGACATGCCCGAGTACCACCCTGCTAAAAACAAAAAACTACACATATCCGCGTTGTTATGACCACAGAAGACATTCTCATTCATTTTAAATATTGCAACTTAAGGGTTTAGGGACAACATGCATAAAAGCCCCAGAACTCGCTAGAACATTCTTTTGGGATGTTTACTATTGCAATCTGCTCATCAGATTAAAGTTTTAATATGTTTCGTTTCCGTAGCCTGTAAAATAGATCGGGACAAAGTAGTACTTTTTAGCTGGTTAAAAAATATAGGAACACTGGTTTCAAAGGTTTGCTCCTGAAAACGTCTTAAACCAAGGCTCATTTGGCACAATTGTTTGGATGCAGTATTTAGTTCAAATAAACATGACTGATTCTGTTGTTGACGTATGGGTCCGGTGACGTAACTTCCGTTTCTATAGTGCCAGTTCCGGTTCCTGAAAACAAATAAACAATTACTCGTGGTATTTATAAACTGACGTAAAATAACTTACTGATTGGGTTTAAATATCCATCTACATCCATATCCGATTTAGGAAGTCTTTCGTCAAAACTTATCAAATATTTCAATTTTGTTAGTTAAAAATAATAACTTAATGGAGTTTCTTTAACAGGTGACCATACATATGTACATACTTAACAAGTTTATTTTGCTCACTTAAACTGAATGACTCTTTTACGGTTCAAACTCTACATATAAGCTTATATATAAAGAAAATAACTCACTTGCTTGTGTGCAGTTGATGTAGGAAATTTGGCTCGTTTTATGAAAAGTTTTCGACCCTGGCAAATTAGATTAAAAACACAGTTTGTTTGGTGAATCTGCATGAATTTTACACACAAAGTTATTATTACCTGTATTTGATAGAGGTCGTCTATTTTTTCTCTTGATTTGGAAGCAATGACTCTAAATGGATTAAATAAATAAGCGATAAAGCAGTTACTCTAATCATTGATTTTAAATCTAACCTGACAAATGCTACACAGATCAATGCCTGCAAAATCAAGAATATAGATGTTGCAATTGTAATGGCGTTTGCAAGTGAAAGATCAGTTCCAGAAGCTAAAATAGAAAAACACTAAATATTAATCATGTTGCCTGAAGATTCTGATTTAAAAGAAAAATGAAGATTTGTGTTTCAACCTTATCACCGGTTTACTCAAAGCCTTATTACATAGCCTCACAATACTTGCAGCAAACAGGCAAAACGAACTACATGATATTTTGCATGAAACTATACCACACCTGCAACTTTAGTAACAGTTGTCGTTGTTGGAACAACCGGGATTCTCTGGCATTTTAAGAACGTGTATGACACAATAATCGCGGCGTCGAAGAGTTGGGTTTTGACGACCGGTGGCCACTGGCTTGCCGTTGTGACAATCGGCGTATTACATGTTGTGTTGAAGTCCGCATCAGAACAAATCGTTGCGCCTGGTTGTGTGAATATAAAGCACTGCTGCCTGGGAGCGTTGTAAAAATCTACAGGCTCACTGAGTAGCTTGTTGTAATCTGGCATCACCAATGTACTTGGAGATGCTGGGTTGGTCGTCCTCAGCTCTGTAATCTGCATCGCTATCCCAGAGAGGTTATCAACGGGTGGCACAAGGGTCAAATTACAACTTGATCCGTTTGTACCAACCATGTAAAGAATGCCAAGCCAGTTGCCTTTGAAATACTGACCGCACTTGCTGGTTTGAAGCACAGCGAGCGAAACGGTAAGGCCTAAAAATACATAATGTTACAATAGAAACACGTTTGCACCTGGAATCAGTTTCTATTAGTGTGTGGTTCAGTGATTTCAGTTTTTTTTTTTTCAAACAGAAAATATTTTATTAAATTTTCGTCAACACTAACGTAGAACTATAACCGATGCGTCAATTAACATCACTTATGCCTTTAATAACAGCAAGCCGTTTTAATATTAACAGTATTCTGGAATGATTGTAGCATTTAACAAGTCGCAATGCATGCATGTTTTGCTAAAAAGTACCACTTACTTGTTAAAAACAGCACTAAACATAACTTTACATCCATTATGTCGACTTTTGTATCTTCTGCAAGCTGTTATACTTTCGCAGAACCAAGCTATGCAGAAAAGCATCATTCAGCGGAAGTAGCAACTATTGTAGCGGCGTCAACAATACAACATGCAAATTAACCAGTGATGAACCGTGCGACCAACGATCAAATGTAAATGAGGTACAGAAAATGCCCGTTTATTGAACAGTAAGGAAACAAGAGATAAAAATTTGTACTACAGTTGAACTTTGATACAGTTTCTGGGCAATGTATTTGCATTACCAATTTTACAAAAACTAAATAATTAATTCATTCTAAACAACATTTGTTTAAATACAAATCATGAGTAAACAAATAAAGCCATCACAAAGGTATGGGCGCCTTTATCAACTTCAGCAGCTTTCCAAATGACCAAAACAACAACTTACATGATAGAGACAAAGAAAACTACAGGTACGGCAGACATAGGAAAAATGGCTGTGATCCAAAAAATCGTTTCGAAAACCGTTTGGCCGAAACGAAAAGCGCCTCTAAGCAAACCAAAAATGCCTTTCTCAAATCAACTTGCAACAGACTTAATCAGTGGCATCATCGTTTTAGCGAAGTTGATTTGTGTCATGGTTGCCATGGTTCGTTTTTAAGTTTTTGTGTCTACACCAAACATGGGGCAATTCGTATTCGTCATTCGTATTCGAATGCATTCGAATACAGGTTTTACCACCTTCGTGCTGTATTCGAATGATTTTGGCTTTCGTTCGATAGTGCATGAAAACAATTCGAATTGTTGTAGGTCTTTGCCAACTTAGGAATTTGCAAATTCGAATACACGATAATTTTTTACGAATACAATTCGAATTGTTGTCGGCCTTCGGCAACGTAACAATTCGTAAAATCGAATACATGACTACATTTTTACGAATACAATTCGAATTGTTGTCTGTCTTTGGTAACGTAACAACTCGTAAAATCGAATACATGACTACATTTTACGAATACAATTCGAATTGTCAATTACCTCCAAACTAAGAGTAGTCGAGAATATGTTGCCACATATTTTTGCCAAATAGATTCGAATACAATTCAAATTGGCAATGATCTGTGACCTGATTTGACAAGTTTTGTTTATGTTACGAAACAATGACACATAGAAGTTTGTTTGTGACGTTACATAAATGGAATTGTGTTATAAAGCTTGCAACATTGGTTTGTTCTCAGCACATAGCGTGTTTGTGAGGCGAAAATCTCATGTTAATTACATCAGTCAAGCTAATGTGGCAAAACAAAGCTCGTTGGTTTACATTTTCACCAATAAATTTGCAATTCATAAACCCAAATGTTACTTTTTGTTCGAATACCATTTGAGTTTCGGGGCGCTTTTATTTCTTTTATTTTCCACAACTACAAATACCCGAATCGGTGCATTCGAATGCTATTCGAATTGTTGGCTTCTTACAACGACTGAACAAATAACTAGAACTATTCGAATACAATTCGAATTGCTATATCTAAACAGGAAAGAAGTATTCATGAATACGAATACACACTTGGGGGTATTCGAATTACACGTCGTTGTTTTTTGGTCAACTATTCATGAATGCAAATACTTGAACCGTTTTATTCGAATACAATTCGAATTGCTGTCACCTTAACATTACGAAACAATTCGTGAATACGAGTGCTTTACTGGCATTATTCGAATACAAATCGAATTGCTGAAATTCAAAAAGAGTGTAAGTATTCATGAATACGAATACATGGTTTGGTTTATTCGAATAGTATTCGAATTACATGTCGTTGTAGTTTGGTCAACAATTCATGAATACAAATACTTGACTCGTTTTATTCGAATACCATTCGAATTGCTGTCACTCAAAAATTACCAAAGTATTCATGAATTCGAATACAGTCATGCAGGTATTCGTAAAGTATTCGAATACAGGACGCGTGTATTCGACCCCATGTCTGGTCTACACACAACTAAATGTTGGTTTATCCCAACACTTGTTCGATTCTGGGTGCACGACCAATGCCTGCATGTTTAGAATACATTTGGAATGAGTTCAAACGCACTGAAATAAATGTGTGTGTTTAATTACTGCAAGGAAAGATGATTAGAAGAAATTGGGTTAAGTACAAAGAAATAACTGCCAACAGGTGAAGTTAAAAACGAACCCTCTGTGACTTTAGGGAATGCAAATTATCATGAATGCAAGGAAATCCAAATAAAACTTGCTGGTCCGTCGCACAAGTCAATCACAAGCAGGCAGTGATGGATGATAATAGTTGGTTCAGTTACGTTGGTCTGGGTGTAGCTTGTGTGAATTTACTTGCAAACCTAATTATTCTTATGTTTATTTGTTATATTCGAGGTAACATCGACCTACTAAGGTAGGTAAATTTATGACAACAGCATATAACTAAAGGAAACTGTAAGTCCGAGTCATAACAAGTGATTATTGAGACGCAGACGCAAATACATTAAAGCAGGTTACTAGTGTAAGTTATTTATGGTAATAAACCTACTAATATGAGTCCAACATTAGATTGTGGTTTTAAACGACACCACAACAGTAATGTTTAAACCTTTCAAGTAAAATTTAGATGGCCAACATTTAGGAGAAATGGTTTTACTGTAATCAATGTTTCTTATTATAATGTAAGAATATGACCTACTTTCAAAAATGAATGTAGGTTTTTTGGGCGAGAAAAGATATTGCCAATACCCTTCTTGAGCAAGGATGCTCGTGTATGTTGTTTTATGTTTTTAACAATAAACTACGCTTGTTATATGTTTAAACGGGGTGACTGATGTTACTTTTTCATTTCATAAAGGTCCCAACATAATTGTAGAACAAAAGAATGATTAGGTTGAGACGGTATTGACTTTCATGCAAATACTTACGCTAATATTGCCCCTTTGGCAAGATTTAAAACCGTTCTAACTTATCTCAGGTACAGAGAAGTTCGTCAAAACGAAGTTGATTCTACTATGGATGTGGGGATTAGGCGACAGAATGGCGGACCGACCAATCGACCTCTCTCTCAGGCATCCGTGAAAAAGAGAACTAATCCGGTTGATGAAGTTGTTGTCCTCGAAGAAATGGAAGTTAAATAAAATGCAATATGAATGTGTGTTCACTGCAGTTTAATAAAAGTGAGGAATGGTGAAACGGTTTGTGAATGTTTTCGTTTTAACAATATCAGAAAGTTTTGATATTTGACTTATATTTTTAGGTTGTTTTTATTGCATGTTGTTTTAGATGCAGAATATTTAGCACTAATAAGCTATAGCGGACACATACTCTATATATTGTTAATAGTTGTAAGTTGTAAAATAATCAAGTCTTTTAGTTTGACACATTTAGGTAAATTTCTTGGTTTGCGGGGAGGGGAAGAAAGCTGACTTACGCTAGTGTACACAACCATGAAAACCTCCATGCCCTGGGCCATTAATTGAATGTAGAGTTTGAAGAATACATTTAACTTCATTTAAACGAATTGTATTTAATATCATGCGCAAATCGGAACGCAAACGATAACCAGTTTATATTATTGCCAATATGACAGGACAGACGAAAAATTAAAACAACTCTTGTCAGACTGTCCAAATGTGGTAAGGGAAACTTTCTATGTTACGCAATCTTTTAAGAAAAAATGCATCCAAAAGGACAAGAGTAAAAAGAAAAATGCCACTGCATTTTTTTGCATCTAAAAAAGCAGGCATACGCCCATGGGTTGATAAAGATGCTATGTTTTCCAGGGTAAAACTTTCGTATGAAATGGCTGACAGTTTTTCGAAAACCAGCGTTTGTTTCAAACAATTGTTTGCATGGCAGCGTGTTCTAACATATTGGCTGTTTCCAGCTACTAGTTTGTAATCTTTACGACAGTCGCCAGGCTTAATAGATCGTTGCTAACTAGAGAGAAAATGCGAAAAGACAAACTCATCCACCAATGCTGCACTGACGAGTACTAAGCTCTTTATGCTAAAAACGTTGCAACCTACTAAAAGTTTGTTTCTTGCACCCACATAAACACAAAACAATCACACACAAAACAACTACTAGGTTCATACAAACGCATACGTCTGTTTCTTTAAGCAATCATACACAGCAAAAGTATGCAATAACAGTATCAGTTTTTGAAAAGTCGTTTGCAGTACAATGTAACTTTGAATAACTTTGAATGGGTGATGGGATAACTGGGTTTACTCACATTTTTTTTAATGTTGTTTAAGCCGCTGCACCTCAAATTATCCGGTATAACACGCGAGATGCATTTACTTTGTGCCCAAGTATAGGGTTTCTGACGTTTTCTGACGTTTGGCATTTTTTGTAGCAAGTGTCGTAACGTTTAGGTCAGGGGTTCTTAACCTGGGGTGCACGCACCCCCAAGGGGTGCGAGAACTGTTCCTAGGGGGTGCGGGGATGCTGAATCATTAAGGTTGGTTAGGTCTATTCTATTTAAGCAATTACAGAAGGGGGAGCGAAAATTGGTTAGTGATTTGAAAGGGGGTGCGAAAATTGGTTAGTGATTTAAAAGGGGTGCAGCAAGGGAAAAAGGTTAAGAACCACTGGTTTAGGTGTTGTGTGGCTGTATCGGTTATTTACAACATTAACATTTTTTGTTGTACTAACCCTAACCCAACCCTATGCTGATTGTCCAAGCAGGACATACTCCTTTTCTGAGTGGCTGAAAGATTTTTACGATTCCTTACATTAATAATTCTTGTGTGACCTTGGTATTGCAATGTTATCGAGAGCTAGGCTTTTGTTTAATGTGGTATTTTATGGATGTATTTGGAAATAAATGCACAATATTCAGAATAAGGAAAGTGTGTATATCATTTATCCAGAAAGCTTAGAATATTTGGTAGCAAACATTTTTTTTAAATAAGAAATTTGCTCCATAACAACATTTTCCTGTTATGTCGCCTTTTTTAATGAAAACAGTGCGAAATACGAATAAATCCAAAATTCCAAAAAGGAAACGCAAGTTATGAAAATTGTTTTTACACAAATGAGCTATACCAAAAGTGGGCAACCTTTTTGCCTGTGCGGGCCAAAAAGTAGTGATATATTGCAAAGGCGGGCCGCAGTGATGCCAATGCAATAACATAAAAGTGTATTCAAATACACAATGTTCTTTATCATAAGAAAGTAAGCTCGTTTGCGACAAAAAATCTTAATATTGCCTAAACGTATGGATCAGGTCTTGCAAAAAACGACTGGTTAACTTTATTCGTTTCACTTGGTGGGTTAGTAAAATATTAATGCTAAATAATATCTAACTAGGAATGGAAAGTATTTTCCATGTAACGAGATCAGTCGATAAATCTTGGAATATATATTTCGCCTAATGGCATCATCAGTTCCTATTAAAACCACAAAATAAAACATCAATAAAAGGAATAAAAGTAAAAACACAACAAAACAAAGTGAGGCGAAAAACTGAACTAAAAACAAAACACAGGATACATTGTTAACACTGCCGCCTTCAAATCGGTTTGACAAGCAACGTTTCACAGGCTGACCGAACGCATATTTCCAAAATGTTTCCGAATTCGAACCACAGGGCTTTTTAAGCCAATCACAAAGGCGGGTTTTCCCGGGTCATGTGACTTTTTAACCAATCAGCCTAGTCGACTCATTGAACCAATCTCACAACAGCTTGCGTAGTAACCAGTCAATCTGCCTCGAGTTACAATATTTGTTGTGCTTGGTTTTATAATTGTATTACTAAAATATAAGCATTTTAAAAGGCATTTTTAATAATTAATTATAAGCTTTCTTGTAAATAATCATCTGATATTGTTAAGTGGATTCCCTGCAGCAAATGGTGGAACTTGGAGAAAAATTAGTAACAAAAGGAAATGAAGAAATGGTTTTTAGATTGACCTTACAATCAGCAAATAATGGGACGAGTGGCTTGAGTCTTTTTGTGTAGTTTCTATTTCTAGCTGGAATGTATACAAAACATTTCTAAACCCTAAAATATTTTGGGGAAACCTTTGAAGTTTTGCCAACATGAAGCTGGTGTATCAAATTCAACACTTTGTGTCCTGTGTCTATGGATGTTAAGATCAAACTTTACACCAAGTCAACTAAACATCACATAAGTTGGTTTCTACTCATCCATGTATAGTAAGTGTGGCAGTTAACCACAATCACTTGCTTAAAGCTGCCAGAAACCTTGGTTAGCTAAAGATCAGTGAATCTACAAGAAAGATTTTCTTCATGTATTTTTGGCAATGATTGTCAGTGTCTCAAGCATTACAAACCCATGAGACCAAGTTGCTTGTTACAGATGGAATAAGTGCAGTCACTAACAACTAATCCAAAGCCCTGCTCTGTGTACTATCTCTGGGATCAGTGGCGTAAATGTAACTTTGGGGCATAAAGTGGTATAAATTTGTTTTGTGCTATACAGAAGTATGCTGAAGAATCTGAGGCTAAGATCCGCTTTGTTATGTTTGTGCCATTGTAACGCTGATCATGGAAAGAATCCACAAAATGATGTTACAATCTTCTGAGATAGTGTTTGTGGCTTCTACAACCAATCTGGTTCAGACTAATGCCTCACTTACAGTCCTGTTATGTGGTATTCCAATTGGGGATGTATCAGGGATCAGCACCTCAGAAGCAAATGTATGCAGGCGTTGCATTGGGTCAGGAGCAGGCACCATCTGTGGAATTCTTTAGTGATTTGGCCACTACACATCAACATAAGATCATGGTGGCTGTTCAAATGCCATGGAAATCAATCCAACCACTTCATTGTCTGATAGCATTGCTGGACCATCACATAAACCAGTGACTGAATGTCCAGACTACACTGCAGAGAACTTTTCTTAAATTTAATAGTGTTCTGAGTTTATAAAGACCAAGCACTCTAGTGACTTTAATTAAAAGGAAACTAAAAAAGCATTAGAAAGGTTTAAGAACTCTATCTCTTCTGCTCATTTCGTTGCACAAATAAGATCAGCACTTCATTCATTTGGAAGAAACTCAATTGGCAGCCGCCATGCTGGAGCAAAATACATTGGGTTTTTTTGGTACTGACATTAAAATTATATATTTTCTTGGTATAGGAGGTACAAAAATTCATTTCCTTATGTGTTTTACTTTTTTTCCTGCAGCTTTTCCGTGCATTTTTGTATAAATTGTTAAAGGGTCTTGGATAAAATTGTTACTGCTGGTAGATATCATATTGCTTACTATTATTACCTAATTGGTTTGTAGATTGGGGCAATTGGCTTTTGATTAATTTATTGGATTGTAGGTTGGGCTATTTGCTATTCCAGAACCTGCATGGATGCATAATCATATTTGCTGTTTAACAATTAGAATTTACTTTTCCATGCTCCAAAGTGATTATACCTATAGCTTAGTGTGCCTTTAGCCACCAGAGCTTAGGCCTGTATGACTGGAACCAAGGAAGAGCAGTTGCGCTGCCAAAACAAATAAAACCTTGAGAAGGGATGGACTAAAGGAAAGGGCAGGGCAGATCGGAGACATCAAGCACTCCAAGTTAAAAGGCATTTGCTTGACATTTAGCTATAACTAAAGTTATTGTACTAGTAAACATATTGACTATCATGGAGAATGTGATACCAATAGATTATCATTGGATCTACTTTATAGAACTGTGTTGACTGATTATTTTTAACTGTGGTTACTGCATGTATAATAAACAAACTTTTGGAGGACTGTTGGAATGAGTGATATAATTTAGGTGCAACTGCTTTGTTCCATATAAAGAGTTGCAAATAAATAAACTGATGTAAACCATGAAGAAAAATAATTAGCCTGTGTAGCAAGGTCAAGACAAACTAATTTAACTTGCTGACAAATAAGACTGGTCATATAGAGTGCTGTCAATAGCCAAGCTTGCCCTAATTTAGAGCATTGTAAGTAAAAAGGTGTTTTGTTTCATACATGAGATTGCAAATAAAATAAAAAACTGGTGTAAACAAGAAAAGATAAAATAACTGAGAAAAAGCTGCTCACATGAGGTGAGATAAGAAAATAAAATTCTGACACTGCTGCATAGGTGTTTTTAGGTGGTAGCTATTCATTACAACATTTTTTGGGACTATTATCATTTCAATGTCACAAGAAAAACAATAAATATGCTAGCACAAGTAAATCTTCTCATAATTTACTTTATACTGTAGTAGTTTTTTTAAATCCTGCTTTGGCTCTCAAGCACACTACTTCAATTTGCTATTCAAGATCACTTCTGTTTTATTGTAAACTTACGACAAAATTCCAGCATGCACAATAAAAATAACATATACATTGATGGCACAGAACAACATTCATAACTGAAAATACTGGGAGTTGTTTGGAACAACTATGCAAATGGTGTGCCTAGTGTACACTTATGTCAGAACTGCACTGTGTACAATAATAAACCATTCATCTCTGTAGGTTAGGAACAGTTTGTTGATCCCAAGGTATGACATGCATAATGTGTTAAATTGTGTTGATCATAGGTGCTTGCACTAGAGACAATGAGGCATAATACACTGTTTTTATGCCATGCAAACTTGACTGCATGAAGGGGATGCGTTGCTATCCTAAACAAACACATACCATTAATAACAGAAAATATTTTGCTCAAAAGCTATTTCAGACTTAATAAAAAGTATGAGTGTATAGTTTACCATTTATGAAGCATATATTGCACAAAAGTGATTTTACACTCAATAAAAATTATGTGTGTATAATTTACTGCTATACATAACCTAATAAACATTACCTTCAGTTCAAACATCCAAAATGCATGAGTCTTCACCATGTTCTGACTTGTAAAAACGTTTTTTTGAATCAAAACTGACATAAAACTTGCAACGTCGACAATACTGAAGTCAAAATAACCGCTTAGCAACCTAAACGTGACGTAACGGCAACCCGCAGATTTGCGCTGCTGTGATTGGCTTAAAAAGCCCTGTGGTTCGAATTCGGAAACATTTTGGAAATATGCTGACCGAACTGCAGGTCACGTCTTATCTGTCAGACGCGCACGTCAACGCTCTGGGCACAACCACGCAGATAAAAACAGACGAAACACCTGGCAATGGAAAATAGCAACAACAAAGAATGGAAATCAAGCAATCGTTAGTACAACAAAACACAACACACAACAAGACGTATATTAGCGAATTTGGGGTAATAACATTTTCTGGATGTTGATGGAAGCACCTGTCAATTTGAGCCATTTTGCTTCGGCCTGATCTAATAGGGCCACGTCAGGACTTTCAACGAAAATCACTTCGAAGCATTTTGCAAGGTCGGGTTTTTTTTCGTAGATGGCGGAGTGCTTCGAGGCAAAGTGTTGACACAGCGATGCATTGTCGCTGTGTTGGCTGAAATTGTTCGTTTGGAAAGTGTTCCAGATGGTTCGGTGACCCGACCAACGCGTACAAAATTTGTTTTTTGTTTGCCCCACGTACTGGCACTTACACAGCAAACAGGTGGCAACGTATATTCCATAGCACTTGCAGTTTAAGGATTGCTTTAGTGGAATAATTTTCCCCTGCTGGGTCTTGATCTGTTTGGTTTGGGGCACCATCGGTTTGTGTTTGCCGTAGTGTCCGCATAGAGCGCACTTTCCGCAGGGACCGGATAATCCGCTGTGCGTTCCAGAGTCAAGTGCGATTCTTTTGTAGTTGGTAAGAATGTTGCCAAGCGTGACTGGTTTTTTAAAAACAATTTTGGCTTGTGGTTTTAACTCTTTTTCTTTTGTGGAAAGTCTAAGTAAATGCGGAAACGAAGTTGCCCACGGGATAATATCAGCATGCTTTTCAGCAGCGGCAGCGGGTTTGAATCTATTTACCCATCCCTTTGCGGTACTGATACATGTTGCTGTGATCTTTTTTGGAAACGACGATGTTAAACATTTTCTTTGTAGGCGCGACAGGCTTTTCAGATATTCGTCATGATTTTCGTTGAGACGACGAAGGCGCGATGCCTCTCCCAACACAATAGCACGAAAGATATGCGGTGGATGGTGCGAGGCGCCATGTAGAAAGCATCTATTCACAGCGGTGTCCTTGGTGTGGTCTTTGGTAAAAAAACCAAAAGGTGCCAAATTGGAATTGACATGCAGAACGTCCAGGAACTCAACCTGCCCTACAGGGTCATTTGGGCTGAGCACCCGAAAAGTTAGTTTTAGCCCAGCCTTTCCGAAAGCGTCTGTAAGCGCCGAACGTATTTTCTCTGTTCTTCTGGCCCTTATCGAAAACCAGATTATGTCGTCGATGTATCGTTTGAACAATTCCGCCTTATGTAGTGTGCCAGAGATAGATTCAACAAGAAAATGCAAAGCGATGTTAGCAATGGAGACGGAATGGTTGTCTCCTGTTGCAATCCCGGAATTCTGTCTGTACAGTTTGTTGTCATGTTGCACCACAACAATACCAATAGTAAAAAGAGTAAAATCCAATAAGCACTTCCACTCCTCGGGTTGCCAACCCGAATGACGCTTCAGAGCGTGTGTCAAAGACAGTCTTATCAGGTCGGAGTTAACGTTGGGATAAAGACCCACTACGTCCGCTGCCACAATGAATACCTTCTTGTTGTTAATATCGTCTCTTTCGACAGCACGAGTTTTCCAGTTAATAAGATCTAATCAATATTGTCGGCTGTCTTCGCAGTACTCATTTACGGTGTCACGGCAGTACTTCAAGCTGATTGGTCTCAAAATGTGTTCAAGTAGTGCCGTGTAACGGGTGCAAAACGTGTTACCCGCTGCCTGGACCAAGCGAACAGGAATGTCCTCGATTCCACACATATTAAGAAGTTCTGGAGTTAGCTTATGAGTTTTGAAAACGCTTGGCAACATTCTTACCAACTACAAAAGAATCGCACTTGACTCTGGAACGCACAGCGGATTATCCGGTCCCTGCGGAAAGTGCGCTCTATGCGGACACTACGGCAAACACAAACCGATGGTGCCCCAAACCAAACAGATCAAGACCCAGCAGGGGAAAATTATTCCACTAAAGCAATCCTTAAACTGCAAGTGCTATGGAATATACGTTGCCACCTGTTTGCTGTGTAAGTGCCAGTACGTGGGGCAAACAAAAAACAAATTTTGTACGCGTTGGTCGGGTCACCGAACCATCTGGAACACTTTCCAAACGAACAATTTCAGCCAACACAGCGACAATGCATCGCTGTGTCAACACTTTGCCTCGAAGCACTCCGCCATCTACGAAAAAAAACCCGACCTTGCAAAATGCTTCGAGGTGAATTTCGTTGAAAGTCCTGACGTGGCCCTATTAGATCAGGCCGAAGCAAAATGGCTCAAATTGACAGGTGCTTCCATCAACATCCAGAAAATGTTATTACCCCAAATTCGCTAATATACGTCTTGTTGTGTGTTGTGTTTTGTTGTACTAACGATTGCTTGATTTCCATTCTTTGTTGTTGCTATTTTCCATTGCCAGGTGTTTCGTCTGTTTTTATCTGCGTGGTTGTGCCCAGAGCGTTGACGTGCGCGTCTGACAAATAAGACGTGACCTGCAGTTCGGTCAGCCTGTGAAACGTTGCTTGTCAAACCGATTTGAAGGCGGCAGTGTTAACAATGTATCCTGTGTTTTGTTTTTAGTTCAGTTTTTCGCCTCACTTTGTTTTGTTGTGTTTTTACTTTTATTCCTTTTATTGATGTTTTATTTTGTGGTTTTAATAGGAACTGATGATGCCATTAGGCGAAATATATATTCCAAGATTTATCGACTGATCTCGTTACATGGAAAATACTTTCCATTCCTAGTTATTGAATTAAATAAACGGTGATCGTCGATGACCATGCTGCCTGTTGACGGGCCAGATACTGTTCAGTTTAAATACTCTCAGTTAAATAATATCTAGTAATCTATATCTAGTTGTGTTGTGTTCCAAACATATTGTTACGTTTGCAAAAGCACAATTTTCTGTGGTGTAAGGCAGGGGTGTGCAACCTGCGGTCCGCGGGCCAAATGCGGCCCTTGATTAAAGGTTGTGCGGCCCGCAGAGACGCTTGGATTTTCAATGTATTGCCAAACGTGGCCAACTATTACATGTTTTTGAGCAGATTAATGCGCCCGCGCTATTTTTCTGCGATCTGGCAATATGTGGCTAGAATCAAAGGCTAGAAAGCGAATTATACTTGTAGTGAAGCATATTTGGTAAGCAATAAAGTAAAATAGCCTTGTGTTATACATAGGTGCGGCCCGCGATCTAATTTTGCCAATTGCATTTGGCCTCACATGCAACAAAGGTTGCACGCCCCTGGTGTAAGGCAAAAACGTTTACAAAAAAAGACCAAAACAGCAAGCGTTATGCACACTGTGTCTGGGAAGAGAAATGTAATATGATCACTTTTGTCATTGTTTTAAACACAATCAGTTTCCAGAAAAATGTTTGCGAGTCGTACCGTTTGTTCTGCCTGGTGTTTTCGGATTGAGAAAACAGATGGAAAAACGTATTGCATTTTGTTCTCCGAAACACAGTGATTGACAGCCGTCACATCACATCTGATTATTATCGCGTATTTGTTGCTGAACAGATTGCAGTGGAGCTAGATATCAAGTATGTGTAAATTTTCACAGATGTTTTTTTTAACTTGATGCTGAGCGTTTGGCGGTTTTACAAATTTTAAACCGAACAAACCTTTTGAATAGCAGTGCCTATTTTCCTCTTCAGACAAACCGGTTGTTTTCCACTATTATTTTTGCTGAAGCTATTAAGATGGTCACACTATTTTGCGGTTTTGCTTTTGTTAAAGTGAAAAAAAAGATAAAAAACATAAGTCTACATTCTTCAAGTTGCAGGGCATGCTACACCACGAAGTGGTGCATTATTTGTTCCACATCAATTTTCGCTGCAAAGAAAGGCTAAGGGTAATACAAAAGAATTAACACACACCGAAAACGTTGAAATGAAGATTTTTATCCAATCCAACACTTTGTTTAAAAGTCTTTGGATTTGATGACATACATGCATCACGTAATGTATCAGCTTTATTCGCATATTTCAATTTAAAACTGCAGCTTATCGTTTATTGGCTCTATGCTTTTACATTGAATTCAAAAATTTCCACACCATGGGCGCCGCCACGTAGGGGCAAGAGGGGGCACTTGCCCCCTCTGGAATTTCAGTGTACCTCAATTTAACATATTTAGCAGCAAACGTAATTAAAGTGGCAGCGTGGGGATTTGTTACATCGTCAAATGCTTTAACTTTTAGGCAACTCAATTGTGAAGTACACGAATTATGGCTTCATATGTAACAAATTCTTGATGCGGTAAGTATCAGCTAAACTTTGCCCCCTCTTGCAAAATTTTCTGCCGGCGCCGTTCCAGACACATGTTAACACATCGTAGTGCTTTATTTCTGCTTGTTGTTCATGCATAAAGGAAACAGATGGAACAAAAAATTAAACAAAGACCGGGAAATCACGTAGGCAGAACCCGTAAGCTTTGCTGACAGATCATTTTGCGGAAAGCAGTCAAACGCGAATAAGAAACAGGTGGTCAATATTTGTCTATGTTTTCTCTTTTGCCCAACAACTTGGGCAGTGGTCATGGCTTTGTACTAATAAACAAGCGTGAAGATAAATACATTGTATTTCGGAGCTAACTAATTGTCATTTATTTATTGCTGTGACAGACAAATATAAATATTTGTCCGAAATATTTACCAGACACGTCATGAAATGAAAACCAACGCTTGTCATAGACATTTTAAACAGCAGTGACATGTTTGTATTGTAAAATACGGATTTTCACTCCTGGTTTTATGTCGTTGGGCGTTGCTCGTTCACTGGTTTCTAAATACAGATTGTAGAACCCGACTTTTGTTATTTGTACATGGATTAATCGGCTCAAACCATTCGACCAACTTCAAAATCGTCGCTTCATTTTTTTAGGTTTTCTTCATTCAGTGTTGCAAAAAACAGCTACAGTACAAGAATTCATACAATATACCAACTCAAGTGCGAAATTGACGAAACAAAATTTAAGGAGTTAATCGAATTTTGAAGTTAATCATTTTATAGGTTAGTACAGGGAAATAGAAAATGCCTTCTCGTGGTCCATCACCGGTGCCTACCAAGTTACTTATATTTCAGAGTAAAATTTAAGATAAGTTTTCACATTTCGAACCATTTGGTCTGTCGGATTGAAACAGATAGAAAAACATAAGGTGAGGAAATAACGCAAGCGGCGTGGAAACCAGAAAAAATATTTTTGAAAGGCATTGTTTTGTACACAAGAGGAAACTGTGGGTCCTATATCAAGCAAGTGTTTGATTTTGCCGAGCTATTGTTCAGTTTTCACCAAACCTTTGCCTAAAAGTTTTAGTCGCGTTTTGTCGAAACAAGATGAAGACAAAAATTCTTGCAGCACTATTGATTGTTTTACTTGCTTCTGTCGTTTCTGGGACGAAGGATCCAAAAAAACCTGCACAGTGTGCGTTGGAAAACGGTAAGTATCAAATTGCTGTTTCTGTAAGAGTCAATCACAGACAACATAGTTTTATCCAGTTATGCGTAACCTAAAATTGTGAGTTGCAAAAATTTGAGGCAAAATAAATAATGAATTCGATTACTTAACGATATACAATATTTTAGATACTTTATTTATCAACAATTTCATTTTTAGCCGCTATTGATAAACTTAAGGAAATTCTGAACGTTGTGACATCTGAGCCAGTTGGACCAGTTACAGGTATTCCTTTTAAATGCCAAAAAATAATTCTTCAAAATCAGGCTAACAGCATAAAGTATTTCCAGCATATCCAACCGACGTATTTGAATTTCCCAAGGACGGCTCGGGTGACACCGCAGTTAAATACCTCGATGTTGTTCCTAATTTCAATCCAGCAATGACTCTTTGCTTCTGGGCCCAGTTTGAAGATTTTTCGGAGATAACACCAGTGATCAGACTTGTTAACAATGACAACAAAATTTTGTTTTCGATCGAGACTCACCCTCCAGCAACTGTGCGGGTTTCAGACGGGGTTCTCAAAATCGTGTACCCGATGAAGCTGAGGACTTCGTACCCAGTAGGTTTAAGATATTAATTTCACTAAGATATCACCAAAACTTCTGACAATACTCCTAATTAGACTGGACACCTTCAGCATGAGAACAACTCGTATGTTTTCATCGTCTTTAAAATGTGTTTTTCTCATGTTGAGAATGTTAACAAAACGATCACTTTTGTAACGTTGGCATTCAAAACTGTTTTTTATTATTATTTGACATTGATTGCTCGTCTGGTTATTGCATTGCAACCAAAAACGTATTTCTAAAATATGCTTAGAAAGCAAAAACATTTCTCCAGCTTTTTTTTTTCATTTCTCAAAACAGAATTTTTGGGCGAGAAGCAATACACAAGCTAGTAAACAATCAAAACTTATTAGGTGCAAAGTAATTTAATGTTTTTTTTTGTTTTCAGTACCAATTTTGCATTTACCTCAATCCCGAAACGAAACTAGCTGGAACATACCTGAATGGTGAACACATAGGAGCGGTTCCATCGGAGCATGTCACACTCGACGATGGCAATAATGACAGGACTCTTCTGATTGGTGGAAAAAACAGTGGCGCTCAGTTTAAGTAAGCATTTTAAGGACAAAAAACAAATCATAACATTTTTATTTGGTTTCAGCCCAAAAATATGTTTTTGCACCAGAGTGGGTATTGTTATGCCTTATACCACAGTCTCACAACATATTTTCTTTTGATTTGGATTTTTAATTTGAAATTAACAGTCTAAACCAGTGGTTCTTAACCTTTTTTCCTTGCTGCACCCCTTTCAAATCACCAACCAATTTTCGCACCCCCTTTCAAATCACCAACCAATTTTCCCTCCCCCTTCTGTAATTGCTTAAATAGAATAGACCTAACCAAACTTAATGATTCAGCACCCCCCGCACCCCCTAGGAACAGTTCTCGCACCCCTTGGGGGTGCGTGCACCCCTGGTTAAGAACCCCTGGTCTAAACGATATGTTGTCTTTATTTTAACAGGGGCTATATTTCCAATTTTGTGGGATACGACCGTGCACTTTCCAAAATCGAAATACAACAGATGGCTTACAACTGTCAACGTCCGATTGATGATGTGTTGTTCACCAGTCTGGAAAAAGTTGAATTATTGGGAGATGCCAGATATCAGTCTGATGTTGTTTGTCCAAGCAGGGCATCCTCCTTCAATCATTGGCTTAAACAATTTTACAATTAATCCTAAAATGTGTAGGTGGTCTATAATTGCTGTGCGACTTTGATAATGAAACGTTATCGGGATCCAAGATTTTGTTTAATGTGGTGTTTGGAGTACATAAATGCACAATATTTAGAATTATAAAAATGTGTATGTCATTTATCCAGAAAATTTATAACACTTGGTTTGCTAAAATGAGTAAGTTGCAAACAAGTTATAAACAAAAATTTTGTTCCCTAACGACATTTTTAGAACCTGTTGTGTCGCCGTTTTTGGTGAAAACAGTCCAAAATACGAGTAATCCTAAAATCCAATAAAGGAACGTACGTTATAAAACTATTTTTACACAAATGAGCTATACTAACATTTCTTTTTCCAACCACCTTTGTGTTTTTCCTCAAATGCGTGAGATCACTCGATAAAAAGTTCAATCTTAAGGTGCGTTTACACTACACGCGACGCGACGCGATCCGTTATCTATTCGCCTTGTTTGTATGGAAGCGTTTACACTACACGCGACGCGACGCGACTGTCGCGTCGCGCCGCTTTAAATCGCTTCTGGAGCGAAAAATCGCTTTGCGCGTGTGTACTGTTGAGAACTAGCAGCCTGTGCTTTTTTATCATTCTTAAGTTTTGATAACTGCATACGTAATTTGTTTTGATACTAAAAGTATTTAAACACCCCAAGGTAAACAAGGAAGACAGAATTGCTTGCTTTAATTATGAATTATAGCCTTTGTGTCATTTACCATTTGTTCTAGACCTTTGAGCAGTTTGCTAGTCCAGGTTTGGTTATTAATTTACACTAAAATGAGAAACATTTTTTAAGGTTTAAGCTATTTCAAAAATGGAAGAAATTTTAATTAATAAAGTTAGAGATTTTCCTGCCTTGTTTAACTCTAGCTTAAATGACTACCACAACCGGAATATTAAAGAGAACTGCTGGCTGAAAATAGCTTCCGAGATGAACACACCAGGTTAGTACTGTTGTGTTGTGGTTTTTTTCCCTTCACGGTATGCAAACCATTTTTTAGAACTACAATACAGTGGGCAAGTAGTTATTCTGCAGTAGGCATAACAGAAAGTCAGATAAAACATTTTAAGATGTTTTTAGTTAAAGATATAAAAGAAAAATGGAAAGCCCTGAGGGACAAGTATGTTAAAATCAAAAGAAAAGATAAAAGTTTGAGGTCAGGTTCAGCAGCATCGAGCAGTGCAAGCTACAGTTGGAGTTTGTTTGATGCAATGTCATTCATTGATCCCTATGTTAAACCCAGGAGGTAACAGTCAAAAGCAGTAAAATAATAATAATTTGTAATTACATTTTTGATGTTGTTTACAATTTGACATTTTGCAGCACTACAAGCAACTTTGAAGACACTGTCACATTAACGCTAGAACCATGTGATGAAGATCAGTTTTTCAATACCCAAAGTCCAGATAGTCCTATCAAACCACCCATTAAAAAAAGAAAAGAAATGGATAGCTTCGAAAAAAAGATTTTCGAGATACTGGAAAATGATGGTAAGTTTGTTGCTGACAGGCATGTTTTTAAAACTCTATTGTACTTATACTTTAACAATTTTACATGTAATTTTTGCCCTTTTTAACAAGCCAACTTTTACCAATTTTTGCCCAAAACTTTCCTCACATTGCATTATGTTTAAAGCTAAAAAAGAAGACCCCGAACGACTATTTCTACTCTCATTGGTACCGAAGCTAAAAGACTTGGACAAAAAAAGGCATCTGAAATCAAAATCAAAATTCTAAATTTATTTCATCAAGCTGAATTCGAATAATAAACCAAACCAACTGCAATAAATACAAAAAAACTCTTTAAGCAAAGTAGTTGTTGTTGTTGTGTGTTTCATTAACACCTGTTGACCCTGTCCAGCTGCCATGTAACCTGACCCTCATTACTAAAATAGTGTTGAAAGATTTCCCTAACTTTTGTGGCAGCATCAGAATTTCTTCTTCCTTGCCTTTGTATATTTTGAAATCCTTGTCCCTCTTCTCGCCAACTGCCGTCAGTAATCTGACCCTGTCGGTCTTCCCGGTCAAAATCACGGTCATCACAGTAGGAGTACCGTAAATAATTGTGTAGAACACAGCATGCTTTTACGACAGCGTCAGCTCTACACGGAGAAAGGGGTATAGGCCTTCGGAAAACCCGCCATTTTGCAGATAGTATGCCGAAGGTATTTTCAACAGTTCGTCGAGCTCTAGACAAACGGTAATTAAAGATTCGTTTTCCTTCTTCAAGGGTTCTTCCAGGAAACGGCCTCATAAAATTGGTTTTTAAAGCGAAAGCTTCATCACCAACGAAGACATAGGGAGCAACTTGATTGCTGCCACGCAGTGTCGAACACCCAGGAAGGTCCAACTCGTTCGCTTCTAACATTTTACCGAACGCAGAATTGGCAAATACACTGCCATCTGACTGCTTACCGAAAGCCCCCACATCCACACATACAAATCGGTATTGTGAGTCCGCTACCGCGAGCAAAACAATGCTGTGTGAATGTTTGTAATTATAAAACATCGACCCTTAATTATTTGGTGCCTGCAGAACAATGTGTTTGCCATCAACACTTCCTAGGCAGTTTGGAAATTGCCAAAACTGGTCGAAATCTTCAGCAATTTTTACCCAATCTTGCCTTGATGGAATAGGCATGACCTCGTTTCGCAATGTCTCCCATATAGCAGCACATGTTTCTGGTACAGCATGGCATATTGTTGATTTCGACGTTCGGAAGGATGCGGCAATTGTGGAATAAGAATCGCCAGTGGCCAAAAAACTGCAAAACAGCAACGGCTTTATAATCGTACGCTATATGTAATTTTTTAAAGCCTACCGAAGCGTCAGTGCAAGGCGTTCTTCAACGGAAATGCATGTTCTTAAATGAGTTGTTTGTTTTTTTATCTTCGGTCCAATTTTATGCGCTAAAAAATCAAACGCTTCTGGCGTCATTCGAAAATAAGTCCGGAACTCCGAAAGTCTTTCGAGGCGCAACTCCAAAATTAAACGATGAAATTCACCTAGAGAAAGTATTTTTAGCCAAAAATCAAACTGTTTTTCACTGTATTAAACGTTTCTTAACTTACCAAGTTCGGACCTTCGCTGCAAAATAGGATGGACCCACCAACGTCGCGCCCGTCGTTTCTTTAGAGCCATTCTCCTAGCTATCAAAAGCAAGGCTACGTTTCTAACTTTTTTTGTACTAGCCATGATAAAAATATGTGTTTGTCTCTTGCTTTGTCAGGAAAAAGAGGAATAACTGGTTTCTAATGACAACGCGCTTGTGCGACACCACAATAAACAATTAATAAGCAAAAAATATGCAAGTCACGCGAAATTGTTACCGATAGTGTAAACAGTTGATCGCTTGCGCGGCGTGCCGCGTTGCGTCGCGTCGCGTGTAGTGTAAACGCACCTTTAGGCTCGTTTGCGACAAAAAATCTTAATATTACCTAAACTTATGGATCAGGTCTTAGAGCAAAAAACGACTGGTAATCTAGTAATCTCAGTATAGTATTGTTGTGCTCCAAACATATTGTTACGTTTGCAAAAGCACAACTTTCTGTCCTGTTAGGCAAACACTTTTACAAAAAAAACAGCGTTATGTACACCGTGTCTGGGAAGAGAAAAGTAATATGATCCTTTTTGTCATTGTTTTAAACACAGTTAGTTTCCAGAAGAATGTTTGTGAGTCGGACCGTTTGTACTGCCTGATGTTTTCAGATTGAGAAAACAGATGCAAGAACTTATTGCAGTATGTTCTCCGGAACATAGTGATTGACAGCCGTCGCATCACATCTGTGGGAGCGACGTGTGTGCGGTCCCCGCAATGGATAACAAGGCCCTGGACGGACTATTGGTTTGAAAATGTTCTCTTGGGTCAGCTGAGCTTCTTGGGCATGTTGTTCATTACTCGGAAGCTTATTGTTTGTTCTGCTTCTCGTGGCTCGTATCGGTCGTCTGCAGTAGCGAGTAAGTTCATTATTACGATTCTTACCACTTGCTGCATAGAGCCGACATGGTCCACAAAAGATCAATTTAGTTCTTGTCTTTTATTCTGGTTGCGCAACACACATTAAGTCTCATTTATCTCAAGGAAAGGATATGATGGAAAAAAGAGATATCATCGATAAAACATTGGCTTGTAAACTGATACTCGTTTTTCTTGCGAACATTGCAAAACAGTACCTTATTTTCCTTACATCAGTTATTAGTTTGTTTTAAGTTAAACGCTTGCAAAGATTTGCAGCACTGCAATGGAGTTCATAACTATTTGTTTTTGAAAACCCCGGTTTACGCAACAGCCTATCTTATGGTGAAGTAAAAGAGAAGTAATTAAGTTAACATAGAAAAAAGGCCAACAAACTATGAGACACGCTACACAACAAATTGACAGGTTGTATCTTCCTTCTAAATTTTCACAGTAAAGATAAGGTTTAAACAAATAAGTAAACACAAACAAACGTATAAAAAGCAGATTTTCAAACAACCACTTTAATCCAAAATTTCATTGGAAACAAATTGTCTTTGGATTTGAAGACAAACATGCACCACGTGATCTATCAGCTTATTTGAAAAGTTTCCAGACAAATGTTCACACAACGCGTTTTTCTCTGCTCGTTGTTCATAGATCGAGGAAACAGAGGGAAAATGCAACAACTATTAAACAATGATCCAGAAACCATGTAGGCGCCAAAACCCGAAGGCTTTGCTGACAGATCATTTTGCGGAAGCCACACAAACGCGAATAAGAAACAGCTGGCTTCATTGCAACGCAGATATTTTAAAACCCTTTTTTTCGACATTTGTCACCCACACCCTAAGCTGGTTTTGACTCGAACATGACAAAAACACAGATTCCCACTGCACTATTGGTCGTTTTACTTGGTTCGTGTGTTCTTGGGACAGACGAAAAGTGTGTCGGAAAAAGGTTTGTGCCCAAAAATGTTTGTATTTATTCACACCTTTGTTGCTTTATTTCAACACGTCAAGCGAAGATAATTTGGCAGCGCTTAATTCTTAATAATAGTGCCTTTTCGACCGGTTCAATTTGTACTTTGTTTTCATCAACACCATCCCGATGTATATCAACAATAATATACTTGGCATCATTGCAGCATATGTATACAACATGAGTTTTGTATTTCAGCTGCTGTTGCAGATTTAGACGAGATGATACAAGTTTTGCCAACCGAACCGAATAAACCAACCACAAGTAATGTATTTAATGTGGCAAATTAAGTTTTCCCATGCAGCAAAATATTTCTTTTATTACCAGAGTTTCCAAACGATGTGTTTATCTTTTCAAAGAACACCAACAATAAAAATATGATCATTTACCGTGAGGTGCTTCCTGACTTGAAACAGGATTTTACAGTTTGTTTCTTGGTCCAGTTTAACAATCTTTCCTCAAGAACTCCGATATTAAGACTTATTGACATCTTTGACCAGGGGTGGGGAACCTTTTTGTTTGTGAAGGCCACCTAACGGTTTATCGACACTTGTTTAGGCCGCACAGACTATTTGCCACGCCAAGGACAGTGGTGGTAACTTCAAACTTTTTGACTTACAGAATGGTCGATGTACTAGAACTTACGGTCCAAGCTAAGTAAAATTCCTCACTACATTTCCACCCTCACTACAACATTCGGGATTTTATTAAAGCAGAAACGCGCTTGTTTACCAATATTAATCTAAGAGCAGCTTGTGACATCACAGACGAGTTTAAGACATTCGATTATGCGCAAACAATTGTTCTTTTGAAACACAAAAAGATTGTAGAACCTGGGTCTCTTGGCAGACCTACGGAAATCGCTTTGTGTTCCGCGCAACCACTTGGCTCTAGTTTGAAAACAGCTGCCCTAGAACCAATCAAATAGTAATGTGGAATAAAGGTAAAAAATACGTTTCAGTCTAGTTTTTAGTGCCTGGTGCAGTGTGTATTATCAACATCCTAAATTGTATTGTGACATCAAAGGACGCACTTAGTGCCCTAAAAGGCCGCATGCGGCCTTTAGGCCGCAGGTTCCCCACCTCTGTCTTTGACGATGCCAACACTTTTGTGGTCGAGATGTTTCCTCCTGCAAATATCCGGGTTTCGGCGCGAGGCAAAGTTATTGTATATCCTTTAAGGCTGCTACTCTCTTACCCAGTAAGTTGAATTATACTAATTTCTGCAATACGTTTTTGCTTATTTATTCATGCCCCAACCTGGTTGTTGAAAGAAAACTACGTCTTAGTCATAATACTCTTTTTTTCACCTTCATAATTTTTATACCTGCAATGTACAAGTTAAAGATCGTGTATGTGACTGTTATGGTACAATTATCACTGTTTACTAAAACTAACTACCCAACTTTTTGTATCAAAGTTATGTTTGATCATATATATGCAGCAGAAATTGCAGACGGTTCGGACCTGTAAGGCATTTGGCAAAACAAGGCCGTTTCTGCACCTAACCTTCTATAACAATGACTCAATGCTTTAACGTACAATTATATTTTGCGGTTTAGTATAAGTTTGTGTTTACCATGATCCCTAAACCGCGATTGTTCAGACATTTCTAAACGACCATGCTATCGAACACAGCAAAATCGAGTACCTCCCGTTCTATAATGGTAACAGTCACAAGCATCTTGTTTTGGGTGGAACATACGGGGATGCTCAGTTCAAGTAAGCAATGTAATCAGACTTAGATGCTGTCAATCTAAATATACAACAGCTGTTTTTGCGAGCAATTTCGTACACTGTATTCAAGTGTTTAAACGTCCACACGAAAGTTTTCACTGCATATGTTACGCCGTTTTTCGGTTCTGCTGCAATAACGGGCTGTCAGTACCCAAATTAACTTGTATTAAAATATTAAAAGAGTAAAACGATAAAAAGACAAGCAGCGCAGATATGCAGTCGCACCACAACTACCGCTCAACACCAACTCCAACTCCAACTCCAACTGCCGGCTTCTCAGCCGCGTGGGGCCACGTCCCCTCGACAATTCGTTACAGCGAACACGACATAGAAATATGTTATGACGTCATAAATAGGTGACAAAATGAAAACGCAACACACTTCCCCCGCAACATGTTGTTGTACAACGCTAAGCAACAAACAGTATAATGCATGAAGGTAAACCCATGACACTGATAACAAGAAATTTTGTGTCCGAATGAACTGACATAAACGTTTGATACAGGCGTAGACATCAAGTGAAAAATAGTGAAAGCAACTTAAGTGCAAAGTAAACAAACAAAGAAAGAGTGATAAACAATGAACAATATATACAAATTTCGAATTACATAACGACATGAAACAAAACAAGCGTGAGAGAAACAAAACAAATGTGCAACAAAACAAAACAACTTTCTTTTTGTGTGTGTGTGTGAACTTTAAATGTTTGGCGACATAAAGACAGTGATTTAGCTACGGTGACAATGTAAAGTCAAACACATCAGAATTTAATCTGTAACAAATATAACATTGGACAGAACAAGTGAAAATATAACGTTCCCGTTAAAACTACGTGATAACACGACGTTTTTTTGAAGCACACAACAAAACATTCATCATGTATCATTACGTATGTGTCAAGTATAGCCACACACATGTATGGCGCTCAGTCAATACACGTAATGAATAATTCGTTCTTTGACTGCGTATCTATTCGGGGGCGGGGTAAAATCGTGGCTGTCGTGTCTGACGACGTGGTCGTTCGTTAACGGTCGGTTGTGGTCTATTCCGCCTGCAGTGAGGTAAAACAAAATATGCGCCAGGCAACAAAGTTGGGACGTCTTCAGGGTCAGTTCTAGTAGCTTCACCACTATCTCCTTCCTCATCAGTTGCTGCAGTGGGAATAGGTGCGTTCGCATGACTCTTCTTAAGTCGGTTAAAATGTACCACCTGTAGTTTAGATTCTCCTTCTCTGCCAATCAGGTAATTTACGGGGGGCAATACCCTCAGGACCTGATAAGGTCCCTTATATGGCATATGAAACTTCTTCTTTTCATCTGGCCCCAATACAGTGTCTCTAAGCATAACATGATCACATACACAGTAGGTGGCAGTTGTCGAGTTCCGACCGTAACGCTTTTTCACTCGTTCACAGACGTTGCGGAGACGTTCTCCTGCTACCTCCCGCACCAGCCGATTCTGAAGCTCTGCTACGTTGGCTGTGGTTGGAGAGCTTGCTGGGCCATCAAGAAGTAAATCGGCGGGTAGTCTGAGTTCTCGACCATACAGCAGCAAGTGTGAAGTCATTCCTATATCCAGTAACTGAAGTTGGCAATCCACCAAGAATGTCAATTTCTATTAGAGGTGTACCGAATATTCGGTTTGCCGAATTTATTCGGCCGAATCGATCATTTTTGCAAAGATTCGGTTTCGGCCGAATAATTTGTTGCGATTCGGCCGAAACCGAATATTTTACGAACACAAATTTAAAGCGTTAAACGTGTCTTTTCTGCTTATTAAGGTCCACGCAATCTTTCAAAAGCCCAAACATAACGAAAGTTGCGTCAATGTTTATCTTTTTTAACACATTATCGTTTTTCCCACGGTAGTCAAAAAATTAGTAATTCATTGGCAGGTTGCCAATCATGCTTAAGGCAATTTTAAACACCACAGAAGTGAAATAAGGACGAAACACAACTATTTTGCACTGTCTGCCTGGTAGATAAACATTTTTTTCACGTCAAACGCGTAGCGTACGACTTCGCGTGACGTCATAAATGATTCGGCCGAATTTATTCGGCAAAACCTCCGAATATTCGGTTTCGGCCGAATCGAAATTTAGCCGATTCGGTACATCACTAATTTCTATCCGTTGCATTGGTCCATCTTCAGTTGACGGAACCAACGGAGCTGTTGCTTTTGTGTTGGATAGTTTTCGAACGTTGCAAAGTGGACAGCGAAGGCAGTAGTCCTCTACATCCGACTTCCAGCCTGGTACGGGCTCTTCATCTTGCATTGTTGATGGAATTCTGCTCATTGCGTCAGCGTTTCCATGCTTCTTACCAGGTCGGTGAACAAGTTTGAAGTTGAAAGAAGCAAGTAGTTCAAACCATCTAGCGCACTGTCCGTACGTTTCTTTCGACTTCCACAGCCACCTTAAAGAGACGTGATCTGTGCGTAGAAGGAACTGATTGCCTGTGAGGTAACATCGGAAATGTTTTAATGCAAATACGACAGCCAATAATTCCTTTGGTGTAGTAGAATAATTACGTTCACACTTAGTCAATGTACGACTAGCATTAGCTATTGGATGTTCCTCTCCATCGACACACTGCGACAAAACACAACCCACTGCCGTATTTGATCCATCTGTATCTAAAACAAATGGTAACGACATATCGAGGTACCGTAGTACTGGAGGTTCTGACAAAGCTGTTTTCATCGTCGTGAAGGCCACTTCGCACTCTTCAGACCATGAAAAGGGGCATTTGTCTTTTTGCGTAAGAGCGTATAGCGGAGATGCAATTACTGAATAGTTCATTACAAACCTTCGATAGTACGAGGCCAATCCAAAAAACTGACGCACTTCCCGGACACAAGACGGTCTTGGCCACTCTAAAACTGTTTTAATCTTTGCCGGATCACACGCCACTCCCGCACCTGACACGACGTGACCAAGAAACTGCACTTCTTTCTGCACTATGTGACACTTGGATGGTTTAAGTTTAAGACTGGCTGTTTCTAAGCGGCATAGGACGTTGTCCAAACGCTCCAAATGTTCCTGGAATGTACGAGAATACATGATTATGTCATCAAGGTGAGCAAGAGCCCCGTTCCACTCGATGCCGTTTAAAACAATGCGCATTAAATGCTGGAACGTCGCTGGATCGTTAGTCAAGCCAAATGGCATCACATTAAATTCAAACAAACCCCGGTGACAAGTAAACGCCGTTTTCTCTCTCGCACCGTCATTCATTGGAATCTGCCAATATCCTGTTTTAGGTCAAGAGTTGTAAAATATTGGCAACCAGAAAGTTGGTCTAAACTTTCGTCAATACGTGGAAGTGGGTAACTATGTTTCTTAGTTATATCGTTAAGACCCCTGTAGTCCACGCAAAATCGGGTACTCCCATCTTTTTTCTTTACCAAGACTATCGGACTTGCCCACGGAGAATTTCATTCTGATATTATTCCCTGCTCGTGCATATCGTTCACAAGCTTGTCAATCGTCTGTTTTGGGGATTCAGAAATGCGCCTAGGATGTTGACGGATAGTAGTCGAATCTCCAGTATCTATATTATGGGAAGTTAGTTTGGTCTTACCAAGAGAATCCGACCCAACTGCAAATGCGGCACGACGTTTTGCAATTACCAGTTCGAGCGCGTCCATTTCTTGTTTTTGCAATGGCATCTGAGAAACACGAAGTTCATTTAGTAGATCTCGATGTCCTTTATTCCCCAAAAACTGATTGCTTTCAGCTGTGACAGAACACAAAGTGTAAGCGTTTTTGTAAACACAGTTATTCAAACCAGAAACAGGAACAACATCCGCCACCAGAAACAGGAACAACATCCGCCGCGGGAAGATGCTTATCGACGTCTTGCGAATTAACCATACGCACTTGGCCAATGTTACCTCTTGTGTTGGTCACGTACTCGGCGACTGCAACATCATACTTTAAACACGCTTCAAGGTTTCTCTCGATTACCACTGTCGAATCGGGAAGGGTCACGTCAGAATAAAAGGAGCACGGAACTTATTCGCGGTTTTTGGGCGAATAACAATTGGTTCTAAAAGTTTTACACTGTGACTATGTAAAATCCCTGGTTTAAATAACAAGGGCACTGTCCCACCATTTCCGGACAGCGTCATCAACTTGTAGTTTACTACACAATTTTGGTTTTGTAGAAAATCTTTGCCCAAAATACACTCCTCGGCGATATCCGACGACACATAAACAGAAGCAGTTGTTCTAATACCAGCGACTCTGAAACAAACATCTACCATTCGTATTTGACTACCATTGGCACCGACAAAGCGTAAATTACTTTGACACGACTTTATCTTTACGTTTGTAACTCTCTTACAAACAGCATTTGAAACCACACACCACAGATATGCCATTGATGTTTACGTTAGCATGCTTGTACAGCACACTCTCGTTGGTGTCAATTCTATGCGTTATTGTACCTTGGTTTACCTCGGACTCCTGATAGGGGAACGGCGTCGGTTGTTGGGCACTTGTTTGCCATTTCCGGTCCTGTGTACGTAATCTTCTTTGCCTGCAGTTTCTCGCAAAATGACCCTCTCCATTACAATTATAGCACCGACGAGAGGAAAATCTCTTGCTCTCATTTCGCACCTCGTTTAGTTCAAATCGCAGTTGTTTGATTTCCTCAGCCAAGCGTTTTAACTGATCGGTGACTGGGTCAACTTCAGGCTTGAACAGGGCAACATCGCTTTTACCAGTAATATCGTCCGCGTTGATTGCTCCACGCGACGCTTCTTTGAAGCTTGGTTCTTCCTTCGAGCAATTCTCGCGCAGTATAGTATCCGCGAGCCGTTTGTCCCTGAGGCCGGTTAGCGAAGAAGCGTACAGCATTGCATTCCTTAGTTTGTTGTCCTTTGGAAATGCTTGGTTTCCGAGCACCACAAGAGCTGACACGAAATCTCTGTTAGTTTCATTCACAGTTTGAGTCCGTCTCGCCAATGTTAGACTGGCATTAATTTGTGTTAAAATACACAAGGCTACAGCTGTGGCTCTTTTCTTCAACTCATCATAAGCGACATCATATAAGTTTTCGTTTTCATTCTCTAAAATCAAACTTGAGAGCAGGTGGCAATGCCAACAAACATGCATGCCTTTTTGCAGCTTCGCTTGCCTCAACGCTTTTACAAAATGATTCAAAGTTGTTGATAAAAGTTCTAATATCGCTTCCTGTCTCGAACTTCGGAGAATGTGAAAAGAAATTCATTCTTCTGACAACAGCAGTCCTGGCGTGCTCGCCAAATTTTCTGTTACGCCGTTTTTCGGTTCTGCTGCAATAACGGGCTGTCAGTACCCAAATTAACTTGTATTAAAATATTAAAAGAGTAAAACGATAAAAAGACAAGCAGCGCAGATATGCAGTCGCACCACAACTACCGCTCAACTCCAACTACCGGCTTCTCAGCCGCGTGGGGCCACGTCCCCTCGACAATTCGTTACAGCGAACACGACATAGAAATATGTTATGACGTCATAAATAGGTGACAAAATAAAAACGTAACACGTACAGACTATTGGTTGTTTCATCGAACCCCATTTTCGTGTCATAGTATGTCAGGCCAAATGAAGGCGTCATACCGAATCAAGCCGGGCTCCCAAGCATTCCCTCTATTAAAATTACAACTGGGCATCAAACGAGCATTTTGAAAAATTTCAATTTGTCTATCGTTTGTACCTGGAAAATACTTTAGCAAATAATTTGATTGCTGCTGAATAATCATTTTTGTGGTATTTATCAATAAAACGATGTCTAACAACAGTGTGAAAAATCTTTTAATGTGTATTGAATGAAAACCAAACTTATGTCCAATTTCATATTTGATCAACTAGATCAAAAGGAAGGACATTGTTGCGACCTATATCCTATTTAATTATTTGATTAGAGCGTGAGCTAATTAGCACAGACTAAATTGAGAGATTTTATATGTTAAACAACAGGTCGCTAGTGAGTTCTATTTTACCGCTGTGATGAGTCTTTATTATTCTACACATGATAGCCATAAGGACGCACGTGAGTTTTATTTGGTTATATATCGAGTTGCCTATCCTAAAGTACAGAACAACGCCACTGCATTTAGTATGTTAGAAGTATATTTAGCAAAAGACAGGTTAATGAATTTAGTAAACACATAGACACATGAAATACAGCGAACTACAACGTAAACACAAAATGCACGGTGGAGTTTTTTACTCCTACTTTTACACTTCATATGTACTGAAAACGAGAGAGCAATGTTTGAAAAAAAAGAGAGAAAGGCATTTACTCGAAAGAAGAAGTGGTCAGTTACACTTGACTTAGCACCGTTAATGCGGCTAAGTTAACAGTTTTTGCGAAGCATAAAACATTGCGTACAAATCAAATACTACGAAATAGCGTGAAGACGTTCACTTTAAAAACAAGAGACCATTCACCTATAGATGCTGATTGGACAAATGCGCTTTATCTACAAAACCAAATGTAAAAGGGATGAGGGTTCCGAGTGCTTATGGCGTTTGTGGCTATTTGTGTGACCAAGTTCTTGTTGCTTATTTCGAATGTTCCTTTGAATTATATACCGTGTTATGTCATAAAATTATGTAACAGACATTCTCACTGTTTATCTGCTTAAATAACGCCACAGTATTACAACATTGTATACTGATTGCCTTATAGACAAAACGCCGATAATTAATGGCAACAAAATTAACCTGCCTTAAAACAAAATTTTAACCCTAAAATAAATTCAATAAGTAAAAGAGGTGAAATAACATCTACACATGTTGACATAATAACTGGATTAAACGGGATTCTGGCATAAAGACTTTATCAGCAATGATATATCATCTATATGAATGTGCGTTATGTTCGAGTTTAACCATTACTTCAAAACGTACGAGCAACAGTTGAAGATTCTCAATAATAATTGTTTTACACTTTTAAATTATGATTTTTTTACTTAAATTCAACTACCCCCGCTACTGAATTAGCTGCCTGTGAAATATAAAATCCTTCTGTTTATTTGTTTCACACCATAACCGCACCCGATAATGCTTGTTTTGAAATGATTTGAATCAGTTTCAGTATTGGGGTAAACAATAATAGTTTTTGTCTGCAAATGTTATGGTTATGAAATATAAATGGTGAATTTTCTGAATGAAAAGCCGACAACGATGTTGATTTAAAAACATAATTCGCGAATTCACGACGAAACAGACAAACCAATATATTTGTAAAGAACTTGATGTTTTGACAATCTTCGTGTCATTCTCAAGTGAAATATACAACCTATGCAGCAAGTAAAACTAACCAAAGGACAGCATGAATAGCAGGTGAGTACGTTGTATGAAGGCCGTAAGGATGCAAAGGTCAGATGCTACATATGTACAGGAGGTCGAACTTTGAACCACTTTTAGTTCGGTACTGAGGTTTAGATAAATTGTCAAGGTTCGACGTCTTTAGTGTTAACTTTATGATTGTTAAAAAATATTGTCGTGTTTGTACTTTACCTTGAACAAACATATGGGTGTAAACACAATCACATTACATAACGATTTAGCTAAGCCGCAGTTCACAAGACATACAAGAGGCGTCACACCGAACCTAGTCATAGCATGTATTCGTGCATGCAGCATGGCGTAAGTAAGAGCACTTGATACAAGTCAGGTCCAACCTACGACAGGAACCTTCTGTGAGGAGGCGCTCTATCAACAGAGCTCATAATAAAAAGTTAACGTGATTTAGATCATTGTTGTGCATGATCTCTCACAGTGCTTTTGCAAGGTAACTGAATGTTTTCTTCAGAAACAGTCATCTGTTTTGAAGACAATTACTCAGAGGCAAAACAACAAGGCATTGCGAACGCGGATAGACGGGCAGACAGATTTATATTGTAAAATATCAGTTGAGTAAGGCCGGTATGTGGTGGGCATGTTGACGTGAATGTCTTGACAAACAAGAACTGAATCTCTGCATGACGGCAATCAGAAATCTCTGCATGACGGTTTTTTTTTTGTACAATAACTGATGACAAACAAATCAACAAAAATGCGTTATTTTAGCATAATAATCTGTTTCCCGACAGATTACCGTCTGCTAAAGTCTCATAGTGCTAAACGCCCGACAAATCCCAGTTATAGATCACTTTTATAAATTGTAATAACCAATAGTTGAAGTATACACGGTTTTGATAACTGTTGTGCATGATCTCCCACGCAGTCATTCTGTAACTACATGTTCCCCTACACACATGCATGTGTTTTGTAGACAATTACTCAGAGGCAAAACAACAAGCCATTGCTGATGCGGAAAGCCGGGCAGACAGATTTATATTGTAAAATATCAGTTGAGTAAGGCCGGTATATGGTGGAGATGTTGAGGTGAATGTCTTGACAAACGTACTAGCTGATTGACGTCCACTAATCAGAGTTTCAAATGGAATTCGTACAGTTGTTTTCAAATCTAGGAGAGCTGGTTATAAAAAAATGCGTTACAAAAAAAATCTTCGCTAGCGGCTAGCTTTTGTAAATGGCGATATGAGCACAATAAGTTTTTGTTAGCACAACCGCCTTTGGAAACTAAAACTAACCTGGCCATATCTTGAAAAGCAAATGTTTGTTTGTTTTAAGTGCTTTGTTAATTTTGGAACGAAAAATAGACACAGCACGAAGTCCATAACAGCATAGTTTGTTCGCTAACCCTGAACTGAAGTGATGACTGGAGATTGGTTGAACAAGTTGTTAGAAATTTTGCTTATAGTTTATTGCTTACATGGACAAACTGAATGTAAGTGTCAATTATCAATAACTTATTGAACATTTTCATGTTTATATTTGAACAAATTAATCGAACATGGATAAGTCATTGTATGTCAGGCGTGTCAAATGCGTTATACCTAATCAAGCCGATCTCGCAAACATTCCCATATGACAAGGCGTTAGAAACGTAATAACTGCCGTGGAATACAAATCCACGACAAAATACAATTCCTGTTGTTGTGCTCTACCAACTCAGCTACGCGCTTAGTTGCAAGTCTATCAAAAGTCAAACCAATTATACAGTTGCCTGTCACTGATGCTGCACATGTCAGCTTTTGTAGGAGGCATTGCTAGAAGGACAAACTATTTGGAGAATTGTTTAACTGAGGGCCCCTAGCATCTCTGTAACATTTAGCGGTGCTTCAGAAATAGAGATGAGTCGAATTGGTATCCTAAGATTAACATAAATAGGATCAGCCCTGAAGCATTCTCACCAGCGATTACGACATAGACAATTATGAGTGAAAGTACGCCAGGCCTATTGAAGGTGATTGATCTTGTTGATGCCTTCGGTTACATCAAGAGAACCAGCACTGCTTGACGCTTTGTGACTGATTCCGGTTTTCAATGTATGTTCTTCGAATAAAACATCGGTACAAATGCATTTTCACCACGATTCACTCAACGCGAATGCATCACCCCAGTGTTCGGCAACCGCCGGGCCACGGCCAGGTACCGAGCTCGTTGCCGGGCCGTATAATTCTTTAGGTTAAAGATTTTTGGCCCTGTATCCCAGGGATGGTAAACTAGTTTAGACGTTTCTATTGCTCTATATTTGTAGTTTTTTGAAGGCCGGCCGGCGATAAAATTTCAGTTTCAAAAACGGCCCGCAGTGCACAAAACGTTGCCGATCCCTACATTACGCAACGACGAAAACAGAAAAAAAAAACATATTAAAAATATTTTAGGTTGTGAAAACACTTTTCAAGCAGTGAAGGACAGTTTGTTGATATTATCTGATGATCATCTTGTGGATGCAAACACTGCACTGGAGAAATGTTCTTTGCTGGGTGGATATCTTGCAATGACTGATGACCCACAGATCAACGCAACTCTCACTGAATTATTGACAAACAAATACACAACAGGTTTGTTTTCTGGAAAACAAGATAGGTCATTGGATTAAATGAAATAAATATGCAGCGAAATAACTGATTATTCCAATCTGGCTGGAGATTTAACTTTCAATGCACCTGAGTAAAGTCGAATTGTCGTTTAGATTTGCAGCGGGTTTATGTTTTTTATGATCCCATCATATACGAACGATGCAAATACTCAAACAATTTGGCTGAAGTGGATTTCTGGAAAAGTACAAAACATCTCGGACATCTGTGGTATTTCGACTTGTACAAAAGGTAAAGCTCATTATAAGCGACAAAGTCTAATTTCATAACTTCACAAATGTTAGTGTTCAAAGAAATTCCCAATAATAACTAACCTAACATTACATGACTTCATTATTTTAAGTAAATCTGAAACCGCGATGCAGGAAATTTACTTTTGCGATGCTCCAGGATGGGCGATAAAAGGCAAGGCCAAGTGGAAAGTGTATATCGGGACAACATGTGAATTCTTTTTTGATGGAAGACGAACTGGTTTGCAACTTGTTTATTCAAAAATCTTTGTACAATATACCCCAATAGTTACTGCAAAATTTTTTGGGGTACTTTATCAAACATTTTCAAAATTGCTTTCCAAGCCTTTAACTATGCCCACGGTACCAGACGCTATGGAATAATGTCCATGTAAAAGTAAATTATTTTAATTTAATAATTATTTAGATCTGCTCATTGCTTAAAACCATTGTGCAAAAAACAATCATATGACCGAAACTTTTTGCAGGTTGGAAAATAAGATTTACGTTGTTTTCGAAAAGATCAAAAGGACAAAAGGATATATACAACTATAATAATAATGATGATTGTAATTCGGCCAAGTTGCGCAGTGTTAATGAAACATTTGGAAACTTCTCACACTACAGAGGATCGTTCCGGGCACCAGGTGAGTGTTTGGTTTAAAACATAAAAATACACTACATCAGTTTTGATTCATGAACACATAAAATGTTCAGACATTAACGTTCTCATTGGAGCGCGTTACAACACGTTGTTGCATGGTTGGTATTGGAGCGATGGATCGCCGGCAAACTTTCCCGTTTCCAACGTTACAACTTGCCAGCAGGGAGCATTGCATTATGGGATCGGATGGGAGCAGTCAAGCATGAACTGTAGTGGGGAACCGGCTTACTACGCTTGTCAAGTGAAACGTGAGTAATTATAAAACACCAAAAGAACAATTTGTTCCAAATTACATAAGTGAAATGTGAGTATAGATACGAAAAGTAGAATGATTTTGTTCACTTTCTTTAAGTCGCTGCAAGTGTGGAAGCATTTCCATGCAACGCTTCAACTGTGATTGTCAGTTGGACTGGACTTGATCAATTTATCAACAACAACAACAACAACAACAATCTAAAAGCGCAAGTATTAACTAAGCATACATAAAGATATTCTAACATCTAAGAAATATTTTTGTCTATATCGTCGTTAGGTTGAGATTCATGTTTTGGAAACGAACAGAAGAATTTCGGCAGCGTATGCAGATCTGACGACAACAATTGGAAACCTAAGTTTTTCAAAAGGATATAACATTAAAGTACACAGTGTCCTGGTGCTTGTATTCCTTTTTCAAATCCTTTTATCTTTTGTGTTGTTTCAAAATAATCGAATGTTTGCTTTAAATTTTCAAACCGCGCTCTTGCAAACCAATGTACCAACTTTCAGGGTTTTTTTATGGTTTGGTTTGGGTGACCGCTAAGTAGTTTTAAGAGACCGCAAGTGTTTCATTTAAATACCAAAAAATAGCCATATTTGCTTTTTCCCAAATTTTGGGAAACCGCTGGAGAAAAACGGTCCCCAAAAACACCTTAGAACAACACTGCCCACTTTATTATTTACAGATCACTGCAATGCTTACAGGAAGTCAAAACGCTAACGTCTCAACAACCAAAACAGATACAACTTATGGAAACCATCCATTTAGTTGCTATCCTACAGGTAAGCAAACGTGTTACATGTGGTAACTTATTTGTATTTAAAATCTTACCAATTTTGTTTAGTAAACACGACTGCAGAGACATTTCCATGCAACGCATCAACTGTGCTTGTCAGTTGGACTGGACTTGATCTGTTCATCAACAACAATTACGGTCTAATGGTACAGGATAGTTATTTGTGCATCTAAACCAGTGGTTCCCAAACTGTGGGCCATGGCCCAGTACTAGGCCACCAAGACATTTTCAATGGGCCACAGGGCCATTTGAACAGATTCTACTGTTTTGTTATACTGTAGATATTATGCGCTTTGTTTTGAAAAACGTAATTTTTACAAAGAATTACGAATCTTGTAGCCAAATTTCAGGAGCATGTATCTCATTAAAAATAAATTGCTAGAAACCGTTTGGCCTGTTTTTGAGTTATTTTTTTTTGTCCCCAAATTTACAGCACGTGGTGGGCCACGAAACGCTATTAAACGGCCACAGACCAAAAAAGTTGGGAACCCCTGATCTAAACAGATATACGTTTGTTAAATAAATAATCGTAACAAAACAAACAAGTATTTGGCACAATAAATGCGTATAGGTTGAGATTGGTGTCCAAGGTTGGAATCGAACAATCTTTGTTCCTTATTCTGACAGTTCCGCAACATTAGAAAATCTTTTAAACACTGCTTCGTATGATATCCAGGTAAGCATAGCGTCCTTTCATTAGTATTGTGAAAAACTACTTATCCCTAGCTGCAACTAACTAACAAAGGGCACTTTTTGATTCCAGGTCACAGTGATTGTCACTGGTTCAATCAACACAAACATCACATCCAATCTGATAGTAACAACTCCAGGCAATCCCCCTCCACGTTGCTTTCTTGGAGATAACACAAATCCTGCCATGAGTGCTGGAATGATTGCTGGTCTGGTGATCGGGTTGTTACTTCTGGTACTTGCCGTTGTTGGGTTGGTGGTTATGTTGATTCGTCGAAGACACAGGTTGGTCCGCGGATGTATATAATATTGCTGTACTAGATATAACTTAATAGTGTTGCTGTCAATTTCGCACAAACCAAAAGTAGAAATTTTCTAAATAAAGTACAGACCGAAATGGTTTGAGTTTCAAAGACTAAATTTTGGGCTAAAACACAACAAGAGAAATGGATCTTTTTAGATCGTTAATGTTTGTTGTGAAACGTTGAACAAAAATTTCGATTGTATTTACAGACATAGCAATGATCAAACTTTACAAGTTGAAGTTTCAAATCATCAAAATTTTAGATCAACTCAAGGTGGATTCGTTAAACATTATCTTTATTTATAAATTTGCTTCTGTTTGCAGCAGACCTTAAAAGATAAATATTCAATATTTTCAATGCAGGTGAAACTTATTGCGCCAAAATTATTCACTTATTTTCGATAAATGGTTTTTGAAATTATGATTATGAATTACATTTAACGTGTTTTGTAAAAATATGAACATCATAATCATAAACATTACTGCCAAGGTAGTGGTGTATATAGAATACATCGTGTAGACGTTTCGACAATCTCTGTTGTCATCATCAGTACAAACATGAACATCATAACCTATTAACAATAGTCCAAACTAAGTGAAAACTGTCTTTCAGTTGCAGACGGTGTCTACCAAAATCTGGTGCATAAAAGCAGGTCAAACTTATTTGCGTTGAACAAGAAAAATGCTGAGTCAGGATTTCTTTTTGTCAACGAATTTGAGGTTTATTGTTGCGTCATATAAGATAAGCTCAAACACAAACAACACACTGTGGAGTTTTGTCCCTATGTGATCAAAAAGCAGTTTCGGTTTTGTACGCTTTTGCTCAAATAAGACTCTAATAAAGTCCTAATGCGCACAAAAATCATAATGTAACAGATTGAAAAATTGTAAAAAACAGGACATTTTTTTGGTTAGAATTGACATTGAAACTTATATGCTATCACATTCACATATTGAGTCAACTACCATTGATAATTAATTCAAATTCACAAATGCTGCAAGCACAGCTAAACCCACTTAGACCAATTTTGAAATAATTTTTTCAGGAAATTCAAAACCAAAGCAAAAACAACCAGAGAACAAGGGACGTGTCACAGTTGCCTGAAAATGCTAAGAGAAACCGCTACAAAAACATTTTCCCTTGTAAGTATTGAAACACAAAATGTAAAATGTAGTTTGAATAATTAAGTTCTGGAATTTGCTTAATTTTTTCATGTAGGCAAAAATGTATGGCAGAAACAAAGTTCCAATGTTTGTCTTTTGCATGTTCACAGTAAACCAGGAAAACAAATAAACCTTGTCACACAAGATAAACTAATGCTGTTTGCTTTCCACTAAAAGAGAGGAGTAGTCAAACAAAATTATGTTTTCTTAAAACTGACAAATGCTTTCATTAGCATTGCCTTAAAAACAACAACGCCAGAGAGGTCGTGTATAAAGAACACATTGTGATGAGAAAATTTGTACAATCAGTGATACGATTGTGCAAACAGTTGTACGTATAATTGGCATCCTGCATTACTGTGTTTGTTTAATAGACGATCATGCCCGAGTGGCTTTGCAAGGAAGCGGTGGAAACGATTATATCAACGCCGCTTATATACCGGGTTACGATAACGAGAAGAAGTTCATCGCCACTCAGGGTCCGAAGAAGGAGACAATCAACGATTTCTGGTTGATGGTTTGGCAGGAAAACTCCAACATCATCGTAATGCTCACTGGCTTGGTGGAAAATGGAAAGGTACGTTACGTTAATTAACAGCTTGGTGTACTGTGTGGTGCGAAACTTACTGCAAATGCTTGGGTTTTGATTTTGACAACGATTATGCAAAGCGTTTGTATCATTTGACAAAGCAAACTTGCATTGTAAAACTCGCATTTTATTTGCTTGCAAATTGTATGAGTCACTAGTCTAGTTGCGTTTAACAATATCTGTCGTTATTTTCCTGCAGGCAAATGTGAAAAATACTGGCCTGATGTTAAAACCGAAATCAACCTGTCCTCAGATCTGAAAGTTCGAACGCAGTTAGAAATGACCATCGGTGGAATCGTTCAACGACAGTTTGTTATATCCACGCAAACAGTAAGTATCTCGTTTGTACCATGTAGTTTGGTTTTGGGTTTGTTTCCATTGCTACGATATTATGATTCTAAGCATTGATGGCTTGTATGTTGCCTGATAAGCGTTATACAGTTGATTGTATATACACTTTCCAGGAACAACGAACCATAACACAGTTGCAGTTTACAACTTGGCCCGATCATAGGATTCCAGTAACTACATCCAACATGATCCACCTACGTAACATGGTCGATAATTTACAAAACACAAATGCTCCAATCATTATGCACTGCAGGTAAAGACTTGATAAACCCTATGTTAGTTTGATCAATCAATGAAGCATATGTTTTATATGCAGTGCTGGAGTGGGACGCACAGGTACTTACATAGCAATGGACACATTGTTTCATAAACTTGACAACAAAGGAACAGTTAATGTGCCGCAAACTGTTCTAAAAATGAAAGAAAATCGAATCGACATGATCCAAAATGCGGTAAGTTTGAAGAATTAAATTTCGTAATGTCGCATTTATAGCTTTAATTGAATTACGTTTTTACAGAATCAATACATGTACGTCTACAAACTGCTTATGGAGCGTGAGAGTTTGAAAAAAACAGACAAAGATGCGACAGAACTGCAATCGATGACTTCAAGTGAAATGTAAACGGCTATATCATCAGCAAACTATAAGCAAGTGTTGGCTACCAGTTTAAAATGATACCCCAAAAAAACTTTTTGGCCGTTAATACTTGCACTAATATTCTTTTTGCAATTCAATAATACATTCGATATCTGCTTATTTTGTAACGGACAATAGATTTCCCATTGCGTATTTCCTTTGTTTTTCAGCAATAAAATGCAGAAAAATGAATTTGAAGTATTGTCATCGTGGAGATTTGGCGAGGAATGGCAGGAAAATCGCCCACAGCTGAGAACATGTAAATTAACGGACCATGCTTCGCTTTTTGTTGTTTTATACATAAATAAAGTACAGACAATATTGTTTTTAGACAAGAACACATCGGTCAAAGTTTGGGACAATAAATGTGAGATGATCCAACAATTGGATGCTTCATACATTCAGGTGACATATAAAATAACATCAAAGCTTTTTACAGCGATTTAGGCGTATTTCCGATAAATCAATACCAGTACAATTTTCAAAACGTAATTTCTTTGAATATACAGGAACATGGCTCTTCAGAATTCTTCATCGCAGCAAGAAATCCTGCTCCAGGAGAAGAAGAAAACTTCTGGAAGATGATCGTGGAGAGAGGAGCTTTACTTGTCGTTGATTTGGACAACAGCATTCAAGTAAGTGCGTCAATTTTAATGCAATTTGTTTCATTAGTAACCACGTCTTCATGCAATACATCTGTTTTCAGATTCCAACCGATGCAGCTTTACAATACGAAGCTGTCTTGCTTTCCGTAGGCGAGGTAATTGATAACAACCTTCACAATCTGTTTACCGTCGACCTCCGGTCTGCAACTAAGGCATTCGTAAGTTAAACTTTTATTTCAAATGTTAACTTTAAATCACATTTCTATTTAAGCCATCGTGCAAAGGGAGTATGATTTATGTATGTTGTGTCATTGTGCCTAATGGCCTTTGGCAGTATGAAAAAGTCACTAAGTAGCAGTGCTGTATAAAAGCTAGCTTAACTGTTTTCAGCCTGCCAAGCAATTGATGCTTATGCAAGTCAAGGGATGGAGTGACGTTGAACGACCCCCGAAAGAAATAGATTTCATCAAAATTATCGACGAAATGCAACGACAAAGAGCCAAACAGAATTGCCATGGTGTGTTGGCAGCATGCAGGTAAATAACAATTTTTTTAGAAGTGAAACACCAAATATTGTGTGTGTTGGTAAATCTTGTGCCTGTATCGCACTGATTCTTGTTAGCCATAATTTTCAATAATCCTAAACACACATCGCGTCTACACCTGAAGCACATCTTCACTGAGTTTTCCAAAACAGCTTGGTGATCAAAGTTGAAAAATCTTCGAACAAATTAAGTTCAAAGAATGTTTATCGCAGTAACGGATCAACCAGAACTGGGACCTTCATCGCTCTGGTGAACATTCTCGAACGTTTGAAAGCACAAAAGCGGGTGGATGTATTCCGAACTGTGAAAGACCTGAGAGATATGAGACCGAATATGGTCGACAACAAGGTAGTGTTTTACGTAATCTTGAGAAAGAAAGATTACGTCTTCAAATAATGTTGATGTGTTTACAGGAACTCTACAAATACTGCTACTCTGTCGTCATGCAATATCTGTTTGATTTCGACACTTATTCAAACTACAAGTGAACTACACTAAAAACACCCAGCATAAAAAACGGGAAGTATTTTTCAAATATACAAATTGTATTACATCAGATCACACTAAAACCGCAGTTATCCTTTTCAAGTACTTGTGCTTACTTGATCTGTCTGTTGTTGTATACGAGCGCTCACTTTACTTGTTTGTTTGCTTTTATGAGACATATTTAGACACATCTGAGTGAAAAGGTCGCATAATAAGCCGCCTATCACTGATACGAATCTCGCATTAATTGTCATAAAAATTTGGCATACACACAAAATGTTTGTCAATGCGTTTTTCATTCTCCTTTAAAATCTTACAAACAACTATCTTTTGACCCAGTGCATTCACTTTTAAAACACTGAAAATCTGCAAAACTGCAGCAAAACGTTTGCAATAGTTTAACGGAGACTCCTATTAGAGTTGACTTGCACATAATTTATTTTTTAGTAAGGTATTTCAGCACCAAACGAAACTACTCGTTACGTTGTCATTATTTTGTATTGTTAATTGTCATCTATAATTTTTTTTGTGAACATTTTATCGCTTCGTTTTGAACAAGGAGGTATAAAAGAGTGAAGTATTTTAAAAAATGAATTATATGCGTGATTTTGTGCTATGGAATTATTTTAGTAACCTCGAAATTTAGAGAAAGATCTTTAACGCGGAACCATCCCAACTATCCCGATGGTATCGTAATACCCGAGGTTACCTCCCTAATTCGTATGTTTTTATAAAAATACTAAGGGTCGGTTTGATACTTTACACTTTTGGAATATTATTTTCTGTCTCTAGTATGTTCTGGGTTAGGAATATAGAACCTATCTCATAAAACTGAACACATGCTGTTGTAGGTTATCTACAAATGCTGCTACGCGGTCGGTATGCAAATTCTTTATGATTTTGACACTTATTCAAATTACAAATTCGCTGCAACGACATTATTCAAGAGTTTATAATGCTAGTGCTTTTTCTTTATGCATAAAATTTGCGCCGCTGTCGTTGTCTAAACAATGTTTCAATACCGCTTATTTTTGTGTTCGCTCAAATCAGTTATGTGCTTGTTTTTAATTATTAAACAAGCAACAATGTGAAATTTATTACAAGACAAAGTGGATAGTTGCGTTGTCACGACATCAAAAAAATTCGAATACCATGTTAGACCGGATTGTTCCAAATTTATTGCATTGCGTAAGGAACTCACATTAAATAATGTACTGTTAGTATTCAAAAATCCGTCAAGCTATCCTTAAGTATTTGATTGATAAGAGGGTTATGCGGTTAATGCGTGGGTATGTTTATTATTACGTGTTATAATAAATATCACTATTCAGTCGCATTTTATTTAGAAGTCATTATTTTCAAGGCAAATACAATAGCGTATAAACAAAACAGCTTTGTGTTGCACCCATTGATTGGAAAAGTTATACATAATATAGTATTTACAGGACAATTGCAGCAATATCTTATATACTTTAGAAAACTTTACAAACAGGTTTCACTAGATTCTGTCAGCAAATTACAAACCCTTAAATTGTTTCGTATGAATGTAGAAGGTATGTATTTTATTCAGTTAAAGTTGACAGAAGAGCTTCTTTACGAGCATTTCTCGTATACTGCATCAACATTATCATTTGAGCTGCAAGCGATGTTAATGTATCTCGGATGTTCCAATATCTCAGATTTCCATTGGTAATCTTAAAGTTCAAAATCAAAACAATTGATATCTTGTCTGTGCTATATCTTAGCTTAGTTTTCGTTTTACTAAGTTATAACTTGTGGACTTCCAAACCATGGTACAAAATTTAAACTTAATCCACAAATGGCAATAAAGATCCATTCCCCACCAATTTTTAGGATTTCGATTGTTGGCAAAATAAGATATGCCAACAGCAGTGCAATACGACCAAATACTAAAAAACCAATGTTACCTTACCTCGTTTAAAATTCTTCTCAAAAGCAAGTTTTGGATCAAATGAGGAAACAAAATAGTATAGTGTGAAAACCTTATTTGTGTTCGTTTTACAGGTTTAGAGTTTATCTAACTTACTTACGTATCGGGGAAATATAATTGTCCGATGCTGAAACTGGTTGTTGGGAATCGTTGACTGCATTTCCTGTGCATGAAATGTTACCATAATAGTAAATATTTATCAATATAAAGGATGTAATATCATACCTGAAGATAAATCCTCCTCTGACGTTTTGAAAGCTACTTGAATCCGTCTATGATAGTAAAAAAATACTTTCAAATTTGTTCAGTCTATTCGAAACCATAAACGTCTAAGCATGCGCGAGCGACAATGGTACATTCAATTCGTACGTACATTGACTGAACTGATGTGCGGAGCGTTAAGTGTCTGCTACTAGATATAGCCACTTGTAGGTCCCATTGAATGCTTTTATTTCAACGCTTAAATACACATGTTTATGTACACTGCTATTATTTTATTTCATTGTGAACCAAAAACAACAATTTGATTGATTGAATGAATTACTGTGGGTTCGAATCCCACCACCGTTTGGCAAATGTACGAAAGACTATTGTCTGGTAGTATATTACTTTTTATTTAACACGGGTTTACGAGAAACTTTATGCCTACTTTATTGACTAAGTTTGTATTTACCTGCTGCAGAGCAAAAATATAACAATCTCTGTTAAGAAAATGAAGAAGATTGCTCCCAGCAAAATACCAAGCAGTTTCGGAAATGAGTTGGTGATTGCAGTACTGAACAAGGTTGTTGTAGTGGTGGAAAGCACTAATAATAATAAAAAAATACTTTGACACGTGACGTTTCATTACAAATTTGCTCAAACTAACAACAACGCTTGCTGTCGTGTTTTTATGTTTTAATTGTTATGGGCTGTTGCTACCAGACATAATATTAATCTGTTAAAGCTCTTCTGACAATTGTTATTTTTGCTAGAAAACTTGTACAAGATTTAAATTGTCATTTCAGTCAATGCAAAAACTAAATGTTTCACAGACACAGTCAAACAGTCTATAAATAAGGTATACGTGAAAAATATATCTTGTAATATGCTGTGCGACAATTTATACCTGACAGAGCAACATAGCGTTACCTGGTGCTCGGGTGGTAACTTTTGGAATCGAAAACTGCGTCGGGCATTTTATAACCTTAAACTGAATAAGAATAGAATACTTCGCAGCATGACTGGAAAACACAGGCGGCCATTTCACACTCGTATCAGTCATAGCTGTTCCTCCACAAAAGTTTGGCAGCTCAACATATTCCTTGCATCCAGAATGAGTGGTTGAGGCGGGACTTACAAATGCTAAACATCGAGGTTGTAACATATTCGAGACAGTGCCATCGGCGAAATCTAACATCATGTCTTAAAAAGTAAACAACAATATTAAACATACGTTACAATAAAGCTAAGACCGATAGCACTATAGACGTTACTTATATAATTTTGACCCTATTTGGATCGCGAATAACGTGCTCAAAAGATATAGCATATAATACATAACGTACAATTATGTTTTAATCTATAAAAACTTTGTGCAGTGAATGCTGTCACTGTGGTTGCAACGAACAAGTATGATACAATGCTACTGTTGCAAATACAGTAGAATTAATCTGAGTCAATTGATGTTTTGGTAAAGGACAAACTGACTTTTTGATGTTGGCACCAACAACACTTGCGAAAACTTGCAGCTAATGTTTTCAATGTGATCAAGTTATTAGTGAGCCGCTTTCGGTTTGAAGTTAAATAACCCGATGAACAACAAAGAAATGAATCTACCGTTTGGCAAAGTGTCACTCCAATCGTAGTTCGTCGGGACGGACAGCTTGGCTTGCAGAATACTAAACACAACCACAAGGTCCGTGCGTTGTGCTACTGCAGCAAAGGTTGTGCTACAATCTTCCGGTGTGGTTTGATTACTTCCGTGATACAAAGTTCCAAACAATTCCTGCCTCAACGAAGCTGTGCAAGTGCATCGGACCACCGTCGTTGCAGCGAAAGCTGCAAAAATACAAAACTGACAACAAGCAGTAAAAAAACCGAACGGTGTAGACATCATACAACACTTAATAACAAGCGAGTCGTTTTACAAAACACAAAATTATATCAACAAATGAGCAACTGAGCAATAGACGTGCATTACACAACTAAAGATTTGTAGTCGATGTGTGTAAATTGCAGTCTGCTATATTACTTTTCTACGAATTCGCGCTTTCTTCCTCATTGCAGAAAACAAAAAAGGCGTTTCCTCTGCAAAAAAAAACTGGGTACTTTTGACACATGAGCATTTACTTTGATTTACTTTATATAATCTGTAAATATATTCAACAAACAAATCTTACCTATGCTTAGCAGTAACACAGTCTTCATCTTCTTCTTTTATTTTTCAAACACTGAAGAACTGATGCGTTAAAACTTGTGCGGTGAAATCAACAATATGTAAATATGTTCTTGAGTAATTAAGTGTCAAACTAACGGAAGTACTTTAACCGCTGAAAACTGATCGAGCTATGCGTAAGTTGCATGGTCATCAGTTTATACGAATCACGACTTACAAATTGGTAAAACCATGGCGAGAATCGCCTGCAGGCGAGAATAATTGAAAACTGGGTTCTTTAATCTGGTTATCAATGAACTGTGTTACTTTGAGATAAATTTATATAAGTTAAATATATAAATATTCCAACTGTATACAACATTTGGATAAAACAGACACAATTTTAACGACATGTTTTTGTTCGCATATAATTACTTGAACAGATGTACGAAGCATATGTTAACATGGGACATGCCCGAGTACGACCCTGCTAAAAACAAAAAAACTACGCATATCCACGTTGTTATGACCACAGAAGACAGTCTTATTCAATTCAAATATTGCAGCTTAAATTTAAGGCTCAGGGACAACCTGCATAAAAGCCCCAGAATTCGCTAGAACATTCTTTTGGGTTGTTTCCCGTAGCAATCTGCCCATCATATTAAAGTTTTAAATTCATTTTTGACTATGTTTCGTTTATGTAACCTGCAAACTAGGTCGGGACAAAGTAGTACTTTTTAGTGTGCAGCTGGTTAAAAAATATAGGATCACTGGTTTCATAGGTTTGTCCATGAAAACGTCTAAAGCCAAGGTTATTTGGCACAAGTGGTATTGTTTGGATGCAGCATTTAGTTCAAATAAACATGACTGATTCTGTTGTTGACGTATGGGTCCACTGACGTAACTTCCGTTTCCACAGTGCCAGTTCCGGTTCCTGAAAACATATAAACAATTACTCGTGGTTGCAATAAACTGACGTAAAATAACTTACTGATTGGGTTTAAATATCCATCCACATCCACATCCACATCCACATCCGATTTAGGAAGTCTTACATTAACACCTATCAAATACTTCAATTATGTTACTTAAAAATAATAATTTCGTTTCTTTACCCGGTGGCCATACAAACGTACATAATTAACAAGTTTATTTTGCTCACTTGAACTGAAAGACTCTTTTACGGTTCAAACTCTATATATTTTAGAGAAAATAACTCACCTGGTTGGTCTGTGCAGTTGATGTAGGAAATTTGGCTCGTTTTGTGAAACGTTTTCGACCCTGACAAAAAATTAGATTAAAAACGTAGCTTGTTTGATGAATTGACATAATGTTTACCCAACAAAGTTATTATTACCTGTATTTGATAGAGGTCTGCTATTTTGTCTCTTTAATTTGAAGCAATAACTATAAATACATTAAATTAATGAGATTCAAGATAGTTAATATCAATATTTTGAATTCTAACCTGACAAATGCTACACAGATTAATGCCTGCAAAATCAAGAAGATAGACATCGAAATTGTGATGACGTTTGCAAGTGAAAGACCAATTCCAAAAGCTAAAAATGAAATGTTGTGTGTCAGTTGGCCTCCTGTGTGTCAGTTGGCCTCCAGAAGAAAATTTACTTGACATATAAATGTCTCTAAACAAAGATTTATATTTCAACACTATTATTGAGCACTCCAGTTTTTGCACTCCTATCGTTACAGCAACTTTGAATGATTGTATACCATACCTGCATCTTTAATAAAAGTTGTCGTTGTTGGAACAACCGGGATTCTCTGGCATTTTAGGAACGTGTATGACACAATAATCGCGGCGTCGAAGAGTTGAGTTTTGACGACCGGTGGCCACTGACTTGCCGTTGTGATAATCGGCGTATTACATGTTGTGTTGAAGTCCGCATCAGAACAAATCGTTGCGTCTGGTTGTGTGAATATAAAGCACTGCTGCCTGGGAGCGTTGTAAAAATCTACAGGCTTACTGAGTAGCTTGTTGTAATCTGGCATCACCAATGTACTTGGAGATGCTGGGTTGGTCGTCCTCAGCTCTGTAATCTGCATCGCTATCCCAGAGAGGTTATCAACGGGTGGCACAAGGGTCAAATTACAACTTGATCCGTTTGTACCAACCATGTAAAGAATGCCAAGCCAGTTACCTTTGAAATACTGACCACACTTGCTGGTTTGAAGCACAGCGAGCGAAACGGTAAAGCCTAAAATACATAATGTTACAATTGAAACACGTTTGCACCTGGAATCAGTTTCTATTAGTGTGTGGTTCAGTGATTTCAGTGTTTTTGTTTCAAACAGAAAATATTTTATTAAATTTTCGTCAACATTAACGTAGAACTATAACCGATGCGATGCGTCAATTAACATCACTTATGCCTTTAATAACAGCAAGCCGTTTTAATATTAACATGTTAATAGAAAAACCAGTGTGTTGTTTCAACACGCCGGTGTGTTTCAACCACACTAACGGTGTGTTCCAAGAACACGGCAGGTGTGTTGTTACCGCGATAATCGATGTGTATTCGCTAAACGACACGCCGCACAGTACGGACAGCACACCAGGTGTGTCGTTTCAAGGTCAAGGTGATGGGTTTCAAGTCCAGAAGCACAGAACAACACACCGCCGTGTTGTTTTGTTGCTTTCCTTTTGGCTTTGGAAGTCACTCAACCGTAACGGCGGGAACGCACGAAACGGCTTTTCAGGTTCTTTTTTCTTTTGATTGACTAAAACTTAGTAAATTGATGAGTAAGAGACTCAATATCAAGACTAATAGGAGTTAATTGAGTATTAATTGACAAGTTTTAATGTATTCAAGACTTTTGGACAATGTGAACAGGATGGTGTTGCAAATCTAATAAAGGTTGGTATATTTACAATTTTACATATATTTGTGCATGTATAAAACATATGTTTGTGCTTTGTGCATGTTGTAATGGCTTGTTGTTTTTTGTATTAGAATAGACTGTTACCAAATGACTGAGCGAAGTGGTTTTTATAACAACTTGGTATCACTGTCAAGTAGAACACATACAAAACAGGCATTCAAGTGACCTCTATTTGCATTTTTTGCCAAACTATTACAGTTCTGTTGGCAAGTGCTTGAAAGTGTTAAAGAATTTAACTTTCAACAATATCAATTCCTTTATACCAGAACTTTCTGCTTAATGATTACGTATTTCAAGTGTTTAATTTGTTGCAGAGTCCTGTACAAAACCTAATGATGCAACTGACCTTACTGTGTTTAACATGGATTATTGAACAACCAAGGGAATTCTATGAAGGAACCAATTTTGTTATAAAGGCGGCACATGGTAGGCATTAAATCCAATGTTTATGGCTGAGTTGCAAACAAGTAAACATGTTTGAGATAGTTACATTTGAGAAAATACATCTTTTTTCATTGTGCAATAGCATATTTTTCTAGTGTTCTTGTTGATGGATACATTACTTATACATTGCTTTATATACATTACTTGTTTTTAGACAATCAACATTAAGGGACACTCAATATCACTTGCTACCAGAAATCTTAAGGGACATTTGGTGTGAGTTTAATTGCCTTTTAAGTAATCGGCCTCTTTCTCCAGCATATTTTGAATATATATGGTGTTTACTGTTTTGCAGATGGTAAACGTAACTGATGTTCTCAAAAGTGCCATAGGGGATTCTTTGGATAATCATATGCTGCTGCTTGTTTGTGAAAGGAAATTGCTACAAAAAAAGAAATGTTGTCATCTTTGAAACACAGGTATTTTGATTAGATCCATTAGTAACTCCAACAAACTTTGATTTCATGTAACCTTAACTATTACAATCACATTAACTGATAGTAAATCCTTGTTTAATAACTGGTTATTTACTTTACAGGACCAGTTTGCAACATCGCCTGGTTATCCAAGTGTTGTTGTCAATAAAAATGAAATGAACAGGTTTTCTTTTGGTTTCGATTTTTTATTGTAATACTTGTTATTTTTATTGTAGTGATATTGAACATGCCATGACTATGCATATGACATATGCCTTGTTGAGTACATTACAATTATATAGCATCTGACATGCAGTTGAACTTTTGTTTTGTGTGTATTTTTTACCTGTGTTTTTCCCCCACCGTTACATTCATGCCATAACTTTGTTTCGTTTGTTCTGTTAAACGTTATGTTCTGTTTCTTCGATAAATGCGCTATTTCGTTGGTATACGGTACTGTTTACAATAAAATACAAAACGGTATTTGGTGTGTCATGCTTTAAAGCTCTAAACAACACGCAACACGTGTGTTGTATGAGTGTGTTCAAACAACACACCAGGTGTGTCGCAAAACTGCAGCTTCAAACAACACGGCAGGCGTGTCGTTGAACAACACACCTCCAAACAACACACCACCTGACAACACGGCTTGGTGTGTCGTGTGTTGTATACGGCTTCAAAATTGGCGTGTTGTTACAACACACCGGCTTTTCTAGTGCAGTATTCTGGAATAATGGTAGCATTTAACAAGTCGCAATGCATGCATTTTTTGCTAAAAAGTACCACTTACCTGTTAAAAACAGCACTAAACATAACTTTACATCCATTATGTCGACTTTTGTATCTTCTGCAAGCTGTTATACTTTCGCAGAACCAAGCTATGCAGAAATGCATCATTCAGCGGAAGTAGCAACTATTGTAGCGGCGTCAACAATCCAGCATGCAAATTAACCAGTGATGAACCGTGCGACCAACGATCAAATGTAAATGAGGTACAGAAAATGCCCGTTTATTGAACAGTAAGGAAACAAGAGATAAAACTTTGTACTACAGTTGAACTTTGATACACATTCTGGGCAATGTATTTGCATTACCAATTTTACAAAAACTAAATAATTAATTCATTCTAAACAACATTTGTTTAAATACAAATCATGAGTAAACAAATAAAGCCATCACAAAGGTATGGGCGCCTTTATCAACTTCAGCAGCATTCCAAATGACCAAAACAAAAACTTACATGATAGAGACAAAGAAAACTACGGGTACGGCAGACATAGGGAAAATGGCTGTGATCCAAAAAATCGTTTCGAAAACCGTTACGCCGAAACGAAAAGCGCCTCTAAGCAAACCAAAATTGCCTTTCCCAAATCAACTTGCAACAGACTTAGTCAGTGGCATCATCGTTTTAGCGAAGTTGATTTGTGTCATGGTTGCCATGGTTCGTTTTTAAGTTTTTGTGTCTACACTCAACTGAATGTTGGTTTATCTCAAAACTTGTTCGATTCTGGGTGCACGACCAATGCCTGCATGTTTAGAGTACATTCGGAATGAGTTCAAACGCACTGAAATAAATATGTGTGTTTAATTACAGCAAGGAAAGATGATTAGAAGAAATTGGGTGAAGTACCAAACAATAAGTGGCAACAGGTGAAGATAAAAACGAACCCTCTGTGACTTTATGGAATGCAAATTATCATAAATGCAAGGAAATCCAAATAAAACTTGCTGGTCCGTCGCACAAGTCAATCACAAGCAGACAGTGATGGATGATAATAGTTGGTTCAGTTACGTGGGTCTGGGTGTAGCTTGTGTGAATTTACTTGCAAACCTAATTATTCTTATGTTTATTTGTTATATTCGAGGTAACATCGACCTACTAAGGTGGGAAAATTTATGACAACAATATAAAACTAATGGAAACTGTAAGTCCGAGTAATAACAAGTGATTATTGAGACGCAAATATTTTAAAGCAGGTTCCTAAGTGTAAGTTATTTATGGTAATAAACCTGCTAATATCAATTAAACATTAGATTGTGGTTTTAAACGACACCACAACAGTAATGTTTAAACCTTTCAAGTAAAATCTACATGGCCAATTTTACTGTAATCAATGTTTCTTATCATAATGTATATTTAAGAATATGACGTACTTAAAAGAATGTAGGCATTTTGGCAAGAAAAGATATTGCCAATACCCTTCTTAAGCAAGGATGCTCTCGTATGTTGTTTTATGTTTTAACAATAAACTTCGCTTGTAATATGTTTGTCGAATTGAACGGGGTGACTGCTGGTTACTTTTTCATTCCATAAAGGTCCCAACATAATTGTAGAATAATCGAATCATTAGATTGAAACGGGACTTTTTTTCAATCTAATGCTTTTCGTGCAAATACCCCTTTGGCAAGATTTCAAACCGTTCTAACTGATTTTAGGTACAGAGAAGTTCGTCAAAACGAAGTTGATTCTACTATGGATGTGGGGATTAGGCGACAGAATGGCGGAGCGACCAATCGACCTCTCTCTCAGGCATCCGTGAAAAAGAGAACTAACCCGGTTAATGAAGTTGTTGTCCTCGAAGAAATAAAAGTTAAATAAAATGCAATATGAATGTGTGTTCACTGCAGTTTAACAAAAGTGACGAATGGTGACACAGTTTTGTGAATGTTTTCGTTTTAACAATATCAGAAAGTTTGGATAGTTGACTTATATTTTTAGGTTGTTTTCACTGCATGTATTTTTAAATGCAGAATATTCAGCACTAATAAGCTAGAGCTGACACATCGTCCAAATATTGTTAATAGTTGCAAGTTGTAAAAAAATCAAGTCTTTTAGTTTGGCACTTTTAGGTAAATTTCTTGGTTTGCGGGGAGGGCAAGAAAGTTGACATACGTTACTACCATGAAAACCGCTAGTGTCCTGCGCCATTAATTCAATGTAGAGTTTGAATACATTTAACTTCATTTAAGCGAATTGTCTTTAATATCATGCTGTTTTAAGAAAAAAATGCATCCAAATGGACACGAGTAAAAAAGAAAAATGCCACTGCATTTTTTGGCATCTAAAAAAGCAGGCATACGCCCATGCGTTGATACAGATGCTATGTTTTCCGGCGTAAAACTTTCGTATGAAATGGCTGGCAGTTTTTCGAAAACCAGCGTTTGTTTCAAACAATTGTTTGCATGGCAGCGTGTTCTAACATATTGGCTGTTTCCAGCTACTAGTTTGTAATCTTTACGACAGTCGCCAGGCTTAATAGATCGTTGCTAACTAGTGAGTAAAACCGAAAAGTCAAACTCATCCACCAATGCTGCACTGACGAGTACTAATTGCTCTTCATGCTAAAAACGTTGCAACCTACCAAAAGTTTATTTCTTGCACCCAAATAAACTGCGATCGTTTTCATAGTTTCTCATATAAGCTAGTAAACAATCATGAATTCGGTGCAGAAGTAAGCAATATATGTGCTTTTGTTTTCAGTACCACATTTGCATTGACCTCAATCCCGAAGCGAAACTAGCTAGATTATACCTGAACGGTCTCGACATAGAAGAGGTTCCACGGGGGCTTTTCTACGTTATAAATAATGACAGGAGTCTTCTTATTGGTGGAAAAAACGGTGGCGCTCAGTTTAAGTAAGTATTGCAAGGACAAAAACAAATCATAACAAAGTGTAGTAGGTTTTATACAAAAAATATATTTTTTCACCAGTGTAGTTATTGTTAATCATCTACTACATCCTCACAACATATTTTCTTCCATTTGTGTTTGTGGTTTGAAATTAACAGTCTAAACCAGGGGCGGGCAACATACGGCCCGCGGGCCGGATCCAGCCCGCGACGGGATTTTGAGCGGCCCGCAGACAGTTTCTGGTCTTACATGATAACGTGGCCCGCGGCCACAGTCGGCCGAATCCCCCACTACTTGCTTACGTCAAATTATAGTTGTAACAAACAGTAACGCTCCCCAATCACAAAAAACTTTCCCGCGGTTGTCACCATTGCACCATACATCCATTGTTACGACATAACTGCCATCCTTGAGTGTGGCTTGCTTTCACGGTTTCCTTTGTTTCCACACGTGTAGTGTGGTTAGTGTTTCAGCAGTATCTAAGTCTGTGGTGTATGCATTAAATTTGCTGTGGTGAATAATTTTATGTTGTATCACTTAGATTGTTTGGACTGTATTGCAATTACGACGTTCTTGATTGTATTTAGTTTAGGTGGTCAAAAATCCGTTTTAAATCACTGGATAAATACGCGATTAATGTATCGATTCACGAATTCGGCCCGCCAAGTACTTCATTTTCCCATATCAGGCCCGCCGACTGGAGAAGTTGCCCGTCCCTGGTCTAAACTGTATATTATCCATACTTTAACATGGGGCATCTTTCCAATTTTGTGGGATACGACCGTGCACTTTCCAAAATCGAAATACAACAGATGGCTTACAACTGTCAACGTCCGACTGATGATGTGTTGTTCACCAGTCTGGAAAAAGTTGAATTATTGGGAGGTGCCAGATATGAGTCTGATGTGGATTGTCCAAGCAGGAGATACTCCCTTTCTCAGTGGCTGAAAGATTTTTACGATTCCTTACATTAATAATTCTTGTGTGACCTTGGTATTGCAATGTTATCGGATGCTAAGAATTTTGTTTAATGTGGTATTTTATGGATGTCTTTGGAAATAAATGCACAATATCATTTTTTTGAAATCAGTTCCTCAAAATTAGTCAAAATCAGTTTTAACATTTAAGACACCAAATATTGTGTTGCCCAGTGTAATCAGTCTAGCGTTCACGCTATATTAATTTCAAACACGAAATACACAACTGAAACATAATAAAAATTTTGCTTTATAAAGAGCTCATTGAAACTAGGCATTTGCGCAAGCTCAGCCAAGAACAAGTTCCTTGTCTAAATTTATGAAATGATAAAAAAAAAAAAAAATTATGAAATGATTTTTGGTGTACATGTAGTCCGAGAATAAGCCACATAGTGAATATAAGTGACTATATTTAACGTGATAGTCAAGCAGAAATACCATTTAAGGTTGTGTATCAACTTGTCAAAAGTAACAATGATTAACGGATTGTAATGTACAACATGTGACGTGAAAATTTACATCGTTAAAGTGCATCAAGACACACGCTGGTATCAGTTACGATTGGTTTCAGTACAGCTTTTCATGCCAAGAGAATCATTTTCACGTTGAAAGTTAATTTAAAGTTGTAACTTATAAGGAAACAAATACGAAATGTGTGTAAACTTTGTACATGTATAAAAGCAAAAAGTGATTTTATTTACACAAAGGCAGTAGAGAGGTGCACCGAAACAAACACAAGCATAGTTAGTTATTAGAGATATCGGTTGAAGCATCGAATGAATCATACAATACGTTGTCGACCATTTCTCCTGCTGAACAAGCGCTCTCTTTTTTTTGGTGTTGTTTACAATCATTATTAATCATTTCCTTGTGATCTCTACCACGTAGCATGGATCTCTCCTCCTTACGAAATCTAAATGCAAATGTCAACAATTAAATTTACGATAATAAGTTTGTGGAAATCGTAACAACAAAAAATAATTTCATTTCGGTATTTAATTACAGGACGACAAAAAATGTTTTGTTCACATTATACTCTTCCTTACATGTGGCAGATAGATTTTATTCAGTTATCAGTCAGGTAGAAGAAAAAGTTTTGACATTAAACAGAGAAAGGACTTTATACGTAAACTTATAAGGCGCCCAAACCATAAATACTGATGAGATTCCCTCTGCTTATCACGCTGGGTTCAAACCTGGTTGAAATGATAAACCACTACTGAATTAAGCAGAACTGTCGAGTAATAAATGTCTGATGTTAGAATCCTTATCAGTTCATATGTGAGCAAATAAAATATTTGATTGATTTAGATCGATTTTCGAGGCTGTTTACCAAATGTATGTCAATACTTGTGTCATGTTTGCTTACGTTCGAACATTCTGGCCTTTGTTTTTATCGATTGATATTTACAGATATGAATCACCTGTAGTGATAGATTGACATCATCCCCAGCGCTACAAGGCTTATCACCAAAGCAACTGCTAGAATTATTATTGTTGTAAGCACCGCCCCATTTCTGGTTAGCTTTTCTTCACATATTACTGTGTCTTCTGTGCTGGCACTCGACGTAACAAAGTCTAGAAAAATATTTACTATTTATGTCAATTATTAAAACTGACCACGATCAGTGTTTTAAAGAATTTTGGAGTCGCCCAATTTAACATTATTAATTCAAACCAATCTTATCGGAATAAAACAATTCTGTAAGCTTATTGTTCCAAATCCGGTATTCATTCTTACACATAATAGTTGTGACCAACCTGTGTTTGTAAAACCGCCTTGCGATTGAGGTTGCGATGTTTTGGCTGTAGGGTCGGACAAGTTAGGTGCAGTTGTATCTGATTGTGTCGTTTCATGTTCTGAAGCAAAACGATGTAAAGTCTTCAAAATAGAAACTGCTTAAATTGCTCCATACCTTTCACAGGTGTCGTAACGGCAGCTGCTGTTGAAGCCACCGGTGGTTTACTTTTTTCTTCGCAATTCAACCAAGCATAGCTATATTTTATTTTGCCTTTTGATTTTTTAACTTTAAGTTGTGGAGGCCATGGCAAACTAACCGTCGAAGGATTTTCACAAACGTCGGAATAAATGACATTTGCACGACAGGATCCTGCACCAGAATTGTTTCGATGAACAAAAACTCCACACGAGTATGGTGTTGCAGCATCAATAAATTTGTGGCTCGTGCCTTGAACAAACATGATTTATTAGTTTTGACCCATTTGTTTACTCAGATTTGCTTTTCATTATTTGTTTGTTTTAACATAAGCTCAAACTGAAATTTGTAGGAAGACCCAATTTTTAGATCCGTAAGCAGACCCAAAGCCGAGTTCTATGAAAGGTAGTTGGGCGCGATAGCGACGTGTACAAAATGAGCTTAATACGCAAATACACATGTAATTTCCACATCATTGTGTTATTTGTCATTAGAAAACTTACATTAAACAAAAAAAAATTACTGTACTTTTCGTCTAATGTTGATAATCCAAGAATCATTTCGATAATTGTATAATTTTCGACAAAATGTCTTTTAGCTTTTTTAAGACTTTTCTTATTTATACACAATTTATGCTACTTTAAACAACACACAGGTACTTTTTAATGTTAGTTGGACCTAAAACAGTTTTATTATAACTTGATCGCGTCAATTAGGTATCTGTCAAATAGGACTCACGTAAATCATTGTTTTGCTGTCGATTATGTTGTAAAAATTGTTATTTACTGTTTACTTTACTGCCTGGAACCTGCAATCATTACCATTAGGAAGCAAAACGTCGACGTTTTTAGCTCTGATAATTAGCAATGAAAGCATATTCTCCGACAAGTTGTGCTTAAACGTCCAGATCGTGTCATCTTGATCTTCCCAAGTGATGTAATCATGTCGCTTTTCTGAAGGTGCTTCTGGTGGTTTGGAATCAGCTTAAGAAATACAAAGCAACGCATCTATCCAGAGTTAAATTTATAAATTGTAAAATCAGACATTAAAAATATGTACTTACTGCTACTTGTTAAATAACGTATCTATCCAAAGGTACAACCAACTTACCCAAAATCATGCATAACTGCAATGTTATCGATATCAGCACACTGTTGCACATGTCATTGATTAGACTGTATCCCTGCAATAAATAAACCAGTCCAATAGTAACATAAAATGTTATACTGTCAATCTGAAAGCAATTGCTGCACAAAAGCGGTTTCAGTTTTGGCGTAAAAAATAATAATAAAAAACATTAAAATGTCGTCCGAATAAATATATGTGGGGGATCCAAGCAACTGAATGTGCCTCAAAAATCGGGGCTAGTCACGCCAACTCTCATTGTTCTGTCCTCAAATATAATGTCCAACAGAAATGAGACACACATAATGAGATTGTGCTAGATTGGTAGGTAAAACTGTGTCTTAAAATTAGCTTCAATTAGAGCAGCAGATGCGAAAAATCGATCGGAGATCTGCTACGTCGATATTAACTGTTTATTAGTTTCACTTTTATCCTCGGTAAGCGGGCAACGACTACATGACAGCAAAATGGACTGAATGACAGCAAAATGGACTGAATGACAGCAAAAGGGCCAAAACGTTTCTAGCTCAGCAAAACACAAGTAGACCAGAAAGGATTAAAACACACAGCCTTGTTAATACAAAGCGGTTGCGCTAAAACTCGGCCAACTTGTCCACTGTAAGTAAGCTTTAAGGGGTGAATCACTTTCGTTTTCGTTTTAAAATCCTACGTTCGAAAGATAATATTGACTCCGATAGGCATCGTAGAAAAAATAGAAAATAAATTTAAAACTGAACTCAATTCAGAAAGAGCAATTTCACATAAATTGGTCGTCCTTGTTACGATTTTGAGTTAAACAAACGACAGTAAGCAAACGCATAACTTTTTACAGAATGCAGTGTGTGGTAAAACAGAATTATACCTGCCTAATAGGAGGGTATGTATACATCAGGGGCATAACCAGATCAAAACTTTGGGACGGCAAAACTGTACTTCATACTAGTCTATGATTGGTTTAGAAAACCGAGGTTTCATATCAAAAGTGTACACATTGAAAACTTTGCGACGACGGTCTGCATATGACGATGCAGGACGCCATTTACAATTGCCATAGTTTACATCTCTCTAATTGTAACTGGTGTAATTGAACTTAATATTGAGTCTCATCGCTGATGGTCCATCATCCTGAATCAGCATAGGAAGCTTTGTGTTCTGAACGAATACATCCCCTTGAGGCAAGTGGAGCGAAAATACTGCCCAGTATTACACTGCTAATGCTGTAGATGCGTTCGAAGCATCCAGGGAATTGTTTGAGGGTTGAAGGTTTCCGTTTCTGAAACTTTCCGTCCATGGCGAAACGAAGGGAAGAAATAGGTCTTGATCTTGTTTCGACTTGTTCACTTTTTTAAGTTTTCTGAATTCAACAAATTACATTTTCAGTTAATTTTGGGACTTTCTTCAAAATAGTTTAACCGGCAGTAAGTAAAATATTGTTCAGAAGCGGGCGTTTAATTCTTTCACTACACCTCAATTTTTTCAACAAAATAATTATGTTCCAATTAGGTTTACTAACACCCAGAAGAGGGTGCCATAGCGTAGTGTAAGAAGCCTCAGATGGGAATGGGCATATGGGTTTAAAAGGTGTAGTGATTTACATTTTTACACAGATAAATCTTCAAATATTGTGGTGCCCCTTCTGTAACACTAACACATAAATATAGAAGCTATTGCTGCCAGGCATAATATCAAGTTTGTAGAGCTCTTCTGGCAAGTTTGTAGAGCAACTAACGCACAAACTTATTCACATAGGTCTTTGTTATGACAGCATACCAGCTATCAATCAATGTACTGTGGTAAACACGTACCTTAGCTCCAAGTTAGTTGTGACGAGAAACACAATACACAGAATGAGCAACGCAACCACCAACACAAGGCACAGAAAAAATATTTTACTATACCTTGTGATAATGTCGTCTGTAAGATGAAAAATAAGTAGGTTTAGTTTAAACGCTTTGCTTGGACTGTTACATAAAGATTTTTGTGTATAGATTTTGTCAACAACCTACTTCTTTTCCAACCTTATTTTATTAACACACACATTATATGTGATTGGAATCGTCTGTTGAGCATCCGTGGATCAGGACGATTTCTATATTAGTCAGGGGCGGCTCGTGCTAGGGTGCTGCGGAGCTGCAGCACCCCCTAGATATTTTCACTTAATATTCCTACCACAATATTACAGATAATTTCATTATACTTATTTTTTTATTCTTAAATATAATGTTTATCAGTGTAATTTCCGCCTTGATCGGCGTTTTTTTTTTCATTTTAAAAAAATATGACATTAATATGTTATCTTTGGTGAAACTGCAGCTCCAGTTTCATGACAAATCGTGACGTTTCATGACGTTTTGCACTTGACAAAGCTACATGCTGGGCGAAATAGGCGACAGGGTGCTGCGGCTCGCGCAGCTCCACCAATCACGCAGCGTGTGAACCAGCCGCTGTAGTTGTGTTGTCTGTTCCGGGTCTATTGTGGTCCAAAACCTAACCCGTTTGCTATATTCCTAAGTTTGACAGTGAGTACAGTTAAATGATAATATTGCCATCTTTTAATTTATTTGTTTGAAGGTTAGTCGTGAATTTTTAAGATGACTGTAAGTGGGCTTAAGTTTTTGCAGTTATCATTGAATTAGAAAGTGTATCTACCACCTTGAAAAAGAAAAAAAGGCCATCTAACACTTTGAAAAATCACGATTAACCGTTATAATAAAAACCTGAATAAAAAGTTAAGAAAACTGGGATAAAACATCTGCTGTTCCAAATATGTCATGCAGGAATAAGCAACCACAAGAACTACTCAGTTTTAGTTTTGAATGCTAACAAAGAAAAAATAGCTTTGTTACTGTGAAGTTAAATGTCTCACTAACATTCAGGCAATATTAAATGCAGAACAAACAATTGCACAAGCAACAGGAATTTTGAAATACCTTAGTGATGACAATTTCAAGTTTTGGTTTCTTAACACACCATGTGGACAGTATTAGCAACCAAGTGCAATTTTGTGTATTGATATAATGGACATGATATGTTTCTCTAAACAGTAGCTGCTAAATTGCTTTACAGGAAATGTTTCATTCTACAGGGGAGATAGTAGTGACCATAGGCGCCGAGTGGGCGGTGGCGGGGTGGCGCCGCCACCTTGGGTTTGTAAAGGACGGTGGCGGCCACCGTGTATTATTTTTTTGCTTGTAGCGGTTTGGCACGAAATATCGTCAAAACTAAAAGCCAGGAGCGATTTTGCTTTTAAATAAATGTGCTGGCGAAAAAGCAACGAAACGTGGCTTAAAACTGCAACCTATTTTGGTCAGTACCCTTTTTATGACGTCAAACACACAATTGTTGCCCGTGAATGTTTGGCTATTATTGTGTACAATTTGATTGTGTTGTAATAAATGGTTATTTTAGGTGATAAAAGGCAACAACAACGTGACTAAACATTTCTAAATTTTACCAAACCAATTTTAAACGGAATAACAGTGTGTTCCAAAATTTATTTTTTAATTTTGACGAACAGTCTATATGGGAAGTTTTTTGGGCTTTGAGTTTGAGTTCTTGTGGTTTCACGCATTTATGACGCCACATAAAATGACGTCATACTTTACGTCCGCCACCTTGCATTTTTGAAAAACTCGGCGCCTATGGTAGTGACCACCAGGCATATCCTGTTGTTAGAAAAGTTACTGAAACTTTTAAAGGAAAATCCAGTTAGCCAGCAATTTCCATGAGTCCCTCAAAGGCAAAACGGTTCTTGTCAACACTGAAAAGGATGCAAACTTTTCTAAAGAACACCATTATTTCCAAAAAGACTTTTCTAAGGAACACCATTATTTCCAAAAAGGGCACTTGCAGTAATAGCACTAAATAGAAAAAAAACAGTTTCTTAGTTGTCATTTGGAAATCAAGGAAGAAGCTATCATTTATTTTGCTCAAACTATAGCTTTACGATTCATTTTGGTTGTAAAATAGAAGCACAAGGTTTAATAAGATGTTTTAAATTTAAGTGAGAGTGTTGTAATTTTCAAAGCATGGAGAGTATTGTACTTCAAAAAGGAATGATAAGCTATTTGCCACTAAATAAAGCAGCAAGTTTAGCAGTTAAGAAACTTACAAACAATTAATAGAATTGTACACAAAAATTAAGAAAAGATGTTGAATAAAGATTTGACACAAATGTAATGTGGTTGTTAAATTTGTCAGTTATGATACAATTAAAAAGCTTTATGGCTAGTTTTTTTTTTGTGGCAATATTCTGTGAAGTGTCATAGAATATGTTAAAAATGCTGACTGTGGCTATAAGTTACTGACTTAATAGCAAGTGTGTTAGTTGTTAGTCATTGTTAACCAGTTTTACTTACATGTTGTCCAATTGAAATACTTCGACCTTTTTCGACTCATTTATTAATTTTTTTTTCTATGTACTGTTGTTGTGTTTTACCGTATTTACAACCGCTTCGTTTCGAGTCTGTGTCACGTGTGTTTTGTCACATTATTACTGCATGTTATCGAGTTTGGTCCGTCGCTGTGCAAGTAAACAAAATTCCCCAATGATACCGTCTGCTGTTTACACTTGTGTACATTATTGGGTAACAACCATTACGTCACAATGGAGTTGCTAATTAAGATTTGTGTTACTTGTTTTTCTACTCAAAACAATGACTAGAAAACTAGAAATGTGGTTTTCCTATATATTGCCAACTTATATTCGTTCAATAAAGGCTAAACATTGGAGCAGCACCCCCAGAAATTTTGGTCACGAGCCGCAACTGGTATTAGTACATCGTTACCTTATTTGATTAAGTTACAAACGCAGTAAAGTAACTAACGCAAACATGAATTGGCAATAAAAACTTAAAAAAGCTCAATTAACAAATACAAATCAACGAGTGTATGGCAAGTTTGAGATTTAAACCATATTTGCATTTTGCTTACATATTAACACGTATTATCGTACCAAGTCTATTTGCCGTGTCTCCACCGACTCCAGGCCAATATTCCCCCGTCGTTTTGACAGTTGCAATTGTTGTTTGCGCTGAAGCAGATGTGGAAGATTCTGCGTGAAGCGAATAATATAACAGTAATTAAAATACATTAGCCAAAACATAAACAAATTTACCACGAATTGCCTATACTAAACATTTATTACTGCTTGACAAATTACTTTCTTCGCTTGCACTGTTACCTTCTGCATTAGAAGTGGACGTTACATCTTTCATATCCCTGTTGGTTTCACTTCTGAATGATGTTGTCGCATTTTTGGTTGCTGATAGTAGTGAAGAGGTCGAGTGTGGTTTCAACGACGATTGTGTTGCTATTTTTGTTGTTGTAATTGTTGCTGTTGTTGCACTTGCAGTTGTTCTTTGCTCTTTAGTTGTCTTTGTCATCGACATTTCTGTGGTTGTATTTGATCCTGATGTCGTTTGCAATGAAGTAGTAGTTTCTGTAAATGTGGTTTGATTACAAAATACACTAGGTATTGTGAGATACAAGTACATTTCAGATCGACCTATTAAATTTTATTTAGTTTGCAGCTCCTTAATATAGGGAATTTAGTGTTTATACATCTGAAAAACAAATAAATAAATAACATTAACTAGCCATCATGCAGGGCAAAAATAAAAGCTAACTTCAACATAGAACATTGAAATCTGGTGAGATTTAATCAACTGAAGTCATTACCTGTTTGACTTGCGTAAGCCTGTTTGCTGGGACAACCGCTAGGAAATGTTATGATTGCATAAGTGAGCTGAATCTCAAAGTTACAAAACTCTGTATTCAACTTCGGTGGCCACGATATGCTTTTGTTTTGACTCTGACAACCAGGAATTGTGACGTTACAATCGAGAATCTTGACGTAACTTCCGCAGAATGCAGACGTCAATGCTGAAGTTTGGGTCAATTTTGCGCCTGCAGTCAGTGGAATAAAACGAATAACCATTGCAATAAAATACGTTTGGAGAAACTTAGAATTGTATAAAAAACAAGAGTTCAAGCGGCAGAATTATTAGTGCAACTCGTGACGACAAATCGGTCGTATTCGCTAGTATAGCCATCAAAGGGCACCCAGTTTGTTGGAAGTATCAGAGTCTCCCGTCACCAGCTGCACTGATGAGACTTTATAGGTCGAAACAGTGTGCATTGTCTGCAGTTTATCATTTATTGGCTCGATGCTTTTACAAGAAGAGTTTAATTGTTCTAATCACACAAAAAAAGCGTTAAAAACAAATTTCTTGCGTTTATCTATTGCTGAAGAAATATAAAACAATTACCCAAGACTAATTACTGCCAAGTCACCAAGCTTTACTCAAATTAGCAGGAATTGGAAAAATAAAACTCACCATCAGGAAATTTAATGATTGCAATTTTCTTTCCAGAATTATAAAAGCTGAATGTTGGTTTAAACTGTAGCACAGTAATGGACAGAAGGTAGTTGTTTCCTACATCGGCTGGAGGATTAAAGTTCCATGTACACAACTCTTCATGTGTCGCTTTGTGTGATAAAGTTCCATAGCGTCCCACAATGTTTCCAGGACAAACAGCAAAAGATGTCGACGTCGTTGCAACAATTACTGCAATAAATCCAGTGTAAAATTAAACAAGCTCTTTGCCTGAATGTCTTTCAAGTTTATATAAGACATACAACAGTTGTAGAATTCAAACGCATAACACACATACTCATTTAATCATTCACACCTATGATTACACTGTAAATGTTACAATTAATCATCAAAACGTTTAGGTTTAAACACAGTTACAAAATTGACAGCAGATTAAAATTAAATGATCGAAATACACAGATGGTATTTTATCAATAGCAAAATAGAACTTAGATTTTAGAATACAAACTTGAAATAAAACACTTATTAAACGTTTACAGTACTTACACAAGAGTACGTTCAGAGTTTGAGGTCCAAACAACATTTTGCCGTTATACAAAAAATACCTTCCACAGTAACAAGACCGCCGCGATACACCAGCTATTAAGCGAGAACAACTTCCGTTAATTGAACACAGGATGTTTATGTTGTCATAATTAGTGCAAGCTCAGTGCAAACCTTATAGCGTAATTCATAAACTTTTGCTTCCCCCGTAAAAGTTTGCGGTGGTATGTGAATCGTGTTCTTTATGGTCGAGGAAGATAGTTAAAGTCAGAGTGCTGTTTCTGCCAATTTGCCCTTTCCTGTAATATTCACAGCCGTGCCTCACTGTGAGAAAAGCCACATTAGCATAAGAATCACTTCCCGCCATATATCACGGTTAATTCCCGCCATCTCGTGACAGTGCAAGAGGCCACACTAACGTCACAGTGACGTGGAAGTGACGTAAGATTTGTTTATCATAAACTTTATTAACCTTTACTGTCAATGTAATAACAATGTACAACGGACAAGATATAATAATAATAATAATTTGGAATTTAAACGACGAGTGAACATTTGGCCTACGTGGACGAAGTTCAAAGACAATACAAAACGAAAATATGCAAGAACTTCCTCAGCAACGGTATCGAACAAATACATCTAAAGCAAAAACATAGGTTGGGGTCCCAGACAATTCGTCGGAAATAATTTCTACGTTAACGTTCTGCTGCTTACATTGATTACCGCAAGGTTGACCACCGATTTTCGCAGCAATGAGTCATAACTTCATACAGCATGCATCTTACGGAAATTTCCTTAATGTTTCGCAACAGTGTAACAATACTCTAGTCTAAGCTTCTCTAACATTCCGTTACAGCGCCAAGACAGCTGTGATATAGCTTTATAACTGAGTTATATGAGTTGCTTGTCTCATAAGTTATTTACCTAGCCTGCATACTGTAAACTTGACTATGTGTTACTTCAGCATAGTAATATGTAATGAATTAAAAAGCGAGCGATGTAACGTAATAAAATCACAACCCCCCAAAACTAGTTTTCAAAATATATTTTTTTTTGGCGCCTATAACGTAACGTAAGCTTAGAACTAGGTATTAAATATACTGTACAGTTACACAATCAAACACACAATACAATTACAAGCACATATATTGAAATATCCATTTACCAGCAACAGGCAAAGTCAGAACATGGACAAGGAATTTGAAGCCATTTTTTTACAATTAAGGTAATCGACTATTGACCATTGGCCCAAAATATGCTGTTTTGACACAATGACACGATAAAGCCTTGACAGGTCAGACATGACAAAAAACAATTCAATATACATCAAGTCAATTAAAAACGATAGATACGTAGTCAGTTTATGCTACATACAAGCAAGATAAAAACAATTGCCAGCATGTGTTTTTTTGTCCCTGATGGACAATCAATCAATTTTGTATTTATTTGTTTCAGCGCCAAAATATGAGTAAGGCAGATGACAAAACTGTAAACATGTAAATTAGGCATTGAAACAAAAAGGGTGCAGCTGCAGCCACAATTGGCTATTTTTAAAAGCTGAACCTATCTATTTGTTTTTGGTGAATGCTTGTAAAAAAATAAGCAATGCGTTATAAGTGTTTTTCTTGTAAATGCACCAAATAACTAACATGAACCTTTGTGAAAATACGTTCGCATTTCTTCGGGCAGCAATTGTACGCTTGTCTGGCGGGTAACAGGCAACGTGTGAATGCGTTTTGCCCACAACGAACCTGCCGTTAACATTTTGGATTTGTTTTCGATAATTAAGTTCAGCCCGTTTGATTCCACCAATTTGCGAAATTTGTCTTGCCAAGGAAAACACATGTGGTTTTGACGAGATTAAAACCCATAACCTTAAGAACGCAAAATGGTGTTAACCGTTTGGCCATCTTTTCTTGAAAGATTATAAATCATGCATATGTAAAGTTACAGCAGCTGCAATGATCAACATAAAATATCTTTTCCTAGCAAACGCTGATAAACCTGCAAAACATGAAGGAAGAACTTGATCAATGTTGAAGTAACTAAAAGACCGACAAAGCAGATTTTTTTAAAACAGAAATATTAAGAGTATTGAAAAGGTCAATATTTTTGTTAATTAGTTAACTTTAATTGGCCACGTTAGATACAACTGAATGTTTGTCATAAAACATGTGACGGGTACAACTTTAAAAAAATTGGGCTGAAAGTTAAAAATGGAAAGTAACATAACAATGTCGACACCCTTGTGGTTTAAAAACATCCCAAACCATATTTAATTTACCTGGGGCTTGTGACTTGGAAACTTCTGCAGCTGAAGAAGTGAGGCTGATGCTTGGAGTGGTGGTGGAATTGTTGGAAATACCAACCGGTAAACTCGCCTTGTGGGTAACGGTGCTCCCTGTAATTGAAAAAGGTTTATTAAATAACAAACTACATACAGTTTCCTACTAGTATTTGAAATAAGCAGTATTATCCATGTACATTAAATCTCGCGCATTAAACAAGCTTTTCTCTACTTTGCTCACGCCCATTAGATTCGCAAAAAGTCGGTCCTCTGCAATAAAACGTATATTGAAAGCGAAACAAAATAAAATCCTATGTGTGTCTTAATATCTCAACATATGCCAACCTTTTAGTTTAGGTGCGGTCGTCAAAATCATTGGGGTAAGTTTACTGCTCAACGATGTTGTCAAACCAATGGACGTTGCTAATGACGAACGAGCAGAGTTTGCAGATGTCGGTATTGTTCCTCCTATCATCGATTGTGTTTTTCCTGCTGTTGCTGTTGCAGTTGCAACCGTTGTTGACATTGGGACCGACATTTTTGTAGCTGCGACTGATGGTGATGTGGACGTTTTGACTGCGGAAATGGTTTCAACAGCTGCTCAACACGATATATTAAAAAGTATATTTGCATACGTTAAAGAGAGTAGTGTGACGGTGCTTCAACCAGCATTTGGCAGATAATTCGGCAGATAAGCAGCATTTGGCCTTCGCCTTAATTGTCTATTTGACTTTTTTTGACGTGGATAGAGAAAAATGTTGTTTGAAAATGTACCTGTTTGACCAATAGAAACCCGATTGTTTGCACACGTAGAATTTTTGGGACATGCAATAATTGCGTAAGTTAATTGGATCTCAAAGTTGCAAAATTCTGTGTTCAATTTCGGCGGCCACGATATGCTTGTGTTTTGACTCTGACAAACAGGCATTGTTACGTTACAACCGAGATTCTTGACGTAACTTCCGCAAAATGCAGACGTCGAAGTTGTAGTTTGGGTCATTTTTGTACCTACAGCACAGAAAGTCATTTCGATATCAAGTGGATTAAATAAGAAAATACAGCACACAATCAACATGAAGAAATCTAAACAATGAAGACACTAAATCTGTTGTTGTGTTTGAAAAAGAATAAGTTACGGCATGACTTTCATATTTCTGTGGAGATTTATTTATACTTAAGCCGATCGATGCTGAGAAAATGTTAACGCAAAAAATGCTACGTCCCCAAACAATATCACTTATTCCTGAGGGATTATAATTGTTTGTCACTCTTGAATATATTTTGGTAATTTGCAATGTTGTCCAAGGCTGTTTATGGTAAAACAAATAACATGTATCTTATGTTTTTAGTAGTTTGTTCTCTATTTTGACGTTTTAATTTCTGCAAATCTAAAATAACCTCACCATCAGGGAACTTCATGATTGCAATTTTCTGTCCAGTCATAAAAAAGCTGAAAACTGGTTTCAATTTTAACACAGTGATTGAAAGAAGATAATCATTGCCCACATCTGGTGGTGGGTTAAAGTTCCATGTGCACACTTCCTTCTTTGTCGCTTTGTATGAAAAGGTTCCATAGCGTCCCGTGATGTTTGCAGGACAGGCCAACGAAGCTGTTATATTTGCGATAACTGCAATAAAATAAACCGTAAGTTTTACTGAGACGTTTGAAAGACACACTACGTACAAAAACTTATCCTAAAATCGAAGTTTTCTTCACCTAAACACAAACGTTTCGGTGGTTGTTTGCCGATATATATTGTTTACCTAATGCATTTATAGTCGTTACAACAGAATTAAAGCAATAAAACGGCATATTATATCCATTACTACAAACAACATCATAACTTAATGGTCATTCTACGGTTTTTAATAAAAATACGCCTTGACAAAGTATAGTACTTACACAATAGCAAGGTATTTGCTTGAAGTCCGAATATCATGTCAGCGTTGAACGACAATCACATTCAGAATGACATCCACACTGCGACAACGACATTGATATTATGTTAGCCAGCATCCGTTGTTTTAAATCAGGATGTGTTTGAGGAAACGGTTTGCGTAAGCACAACACATGACATTAACTTGCGCACAGCTGAACATACTCTCCACTTACACTTACTATTGGTTTATCATAACATAACGATAGTTCGGAAAACTCAGAGTGGATTTGACGCTTGCTGGGCCGTTTGTTTTAAATCCTCTACGTGGTTCAGTATCGCTTCCCGTAATTTGTCATAGCAAGTTCCTCACACACATAACTGCGCAAAAGGTTACTGGCTTCACGGTAACGTATGAATGACGTGCATTGTTTATGTTGTAAATGTCAAGTTAGGATGTAATCTAAAATAGTTAAGCCAACTATAAGTTTGACTTTGTTTACTTTCTGTACCAAAGTATTGACAACAAATGCAAATAATTTATTAGACAGTTCTACGCAAGAAAGCATGCGGGTAAATGTTTCTTTAAACGGAATTTCAAACACACTGTACAATTTGTCTCATGAATTTGGAAATTTCTCAGCAACAAGTATTATAAAATCGAATGTCGTTACACTTTAGCAGTTATGATAACAACTACTCTGACTTTGCATTGACAGAAAACGCGTTTCTTGGCAAGCACAACACAAAAATAACAATAACTACACTGTACATTTGCAGTTCTTGTATAAATTTAGTCCGTTACATGTTTTAGAATGTTGTTATTCATTTGACACACACGTCTATTAGTATAACATTAGCGGATATGCACGGCTGCTACCGCAGTTGCTGTTGACAATATGAGAAATCTTTTCAAAGTAGCAACCGGCAATAAACCTATAAAAAACAAAAAACAATTTAACAGTAATAAAAGATTCATACAGCTCTTGCAGTTCATAGAAAACGTGGGGCTTGAAACAACGTGTTTTATGATTGGAATTAGATGCTTTTTAGCAGAAGGAAACAATAATCCCCTTCTATAGTTGCACTTACAGCAATGATAATATTCCGCACACTCTATATCATCCAGACAACACAAACACAATTTACTGTACCTGCACCCCGGGAGCTTGTTGTAGTGGCTGGATAGATGAGGATGGTGCTTGCAGTTTTGGGTGTAGTGGCATGACTGACATGCTGGATTGTGGCCAAACTCAAATTGTCGGCACAGTCCAAAAACTGAAAAGCTAATTCCAGTTTTAGGAAGTAGACAGACGTTGCCATGCGTGGAGGCCACGGGTTGCTTATTTCCAGCGGTTTGTTGCAGAGATGTGAAAAGCGTTTCGCACATTTCTTCATTGGTGGGTCGTTGTTGCTTGCATAAAGCCGACACCAAAGTCCTGATTCAAAATTTTCACCTTTTGGGATGTTGGCCTGTAAACCTACAAGTATTTCAAATCATTAACTTAGAAACAATTACGTGTGTTTAATGCATCTGCTTACTTACAACTGAATAAAACATCAATACACACAAAATTTTGCTGCGGGGCCAATTGTACTTGAACAATAACACTACGTTATTTTATGGCAATAAGTGTAACATGTATTTAGATGTATTACCGCAGTTGCCGTCGTTTTGTAAAGTTCAAATAGATCTTCTGACAAATGTAATTTCAGTATTAATACCTTAACGTGCTATAAAAACTTCTAAAAACGCTGTAAAACACATGCAACTAAAACACACCACACCACACCGCAAAAAATGTAATAAGCTTACACGCACCTCGCCTGTCAGGTAATTTACTGCAACACGCGCCTATAGCAGCATATTACGTTTTATGTAAGTTAGATATTGATGACGAGCTGACGTTTGTCAAAATATCGAAACCAGGTTATAACGAAATTGTAAATCATTTTTTCCAAACATATTTAAAAACTATTGAACTGCAACATAATTTTACCGAAATCACAGTACGCCAGGCCCATTAAAGGCGTCATACCGAATCAGCCGGTCACCAAGCATTCACCACCATATGGCAAGGCGTAGACTAGAAAAATCTAGCCTGCGGTGGGATTCGAACCCACGACAGGAGTCTATCCGGGACTCGCGCTCTACCAACAGAGCTACACAGGCTCAGTGGAGAATCCGCCGAAAGTCGAATCACAAGCACCGTTGCCTGCCTCGTATGCTGCACATGTCAGTTGAGTGTGCCGTGATCGCTGGTCTGCATCGACGCTTCAGGGCTGATCCCAGTTATGAATTTATGTTCATCTTAACTGATACTGGTCAATCTGGCGATCCCCTACTACGAAGCTGACATGTGCAGCATACGAGACAGGCAACGGTGCTTGTGATTCGACTTTCGGCGGATTCTCCACTGAGCCTGCGTAGCTCAGTTGGTAGAGCGCGAGTCCCGGATAGACTCCTGTCGTGGGTTCGAATCCCACCGCAGGCTAGATTTTTCTAGCCTACGCCTTGCCGTATGGTGGTGAATGCTTGGTGACCGGCTGATTCGGTATGACGCCTTTAATGGGCCTGGCGTACTGTGATTTACATCTGAGTGTGCCGTGATCGCTGGTCTGCATCGACGCTTCAGGGCTGATCCCAGTTATGAATTTATGTTCATCTTAAATAATTTTACTGAAATACAAGTTAACTTCTATTACCAGTAACAACAGCATGCCTACTCAAAAAAGGCCTTGGTTGTTTTGCTTTTCAGTTGATGTATTTAATACAATCCACAATTTACATTTTAAACTGCCAAACTCACCACTTGGCAAAGTGAACACTTCCCCTTGCTTTCCGTTCAGTGCTTTGTGTTTGTTAACCGTCAATGCAAATACCACATCTGTACGGTCTGTGCCATTGAAAATCCATTCGCAAGATTCCAAGCTGTCAGCGCCGGTGTAGATATACCTTGATGTTCCGTTAAAGCTATCTTCACCAATCGTGCAATTTGTTCCTTCTGCACAGCTGATGCAAAACACTGCAATTTGAATTTACGATTTATACAAGGACAAACATCAAGTTGCTGTATAATAAAGCTTTGGGTTCAAGCTTTATCGCCTTAAATAGTCTTTGGATAAGTTTACGGTCCCAGAGGTCAGCAGAACCAATGCTTGAGTCGGATTGATATTTTTTCCAAAGAAATTAAGCTACACACAGAGTCAAAATATATGTTTATTTGACTATCTTATCAGCAGTAACTCCAACTTATACTAATACAAATCATATACACATAAGATTACATACTTCAAGTTTTACTGTGCGCTTCACAATTGCAGACTTAATGGCATAACGCATAGACTTTTAATCAGTTTACTACGTGCTACAAACAAACCTTTAACTTTACAAACCTGAAATTAGTAGAGAAAATAGAAACAGTTGCAAATTTATTTTCATTTTCGTCAATCGGGGTACAGCTACCCTGACCACCATGGCAATTTTTCTGAACTTAAAACGTCCATCATTATAGTTGTCAGTCAGGAAAAACAAACATTTTTGCATAGGTGTTGACGTTTTTGGAGTTCATCTTATAATAGTCATGCAAATGCAATGCTTGAAATATGCACGGTCACCATTGTGTTTTTAATGTATGCAAAAACCTGCGTAACTGTGGATGTATCTATAGGTGCAGATGACTTATTGGTCTTTATGTAGGCGATGCGGAAGTGGTTTGTCCTTTGAAACCGTCAAATTCTGATGTTAGAGTGGATTTAATACAACACTGTTAGTGGGTTGTAAGGTTTGTTTACTGCCAAAAAACGAACACTGACAAACCATGCTGTTATGATCAAGTTAGTGTTTTAATTCGTTCAAGCGGTCAAAGGCAAGACTTTGCCGCAATAAACGATTTGACCAAACACGTTACAAAGCAATACGCTTTACGAGATTTAATCTTTTTCTATAGAAAAACATAATGAAAATCGCCACAACAGACAAGTACTACAGTTTACAATTGATATAAATCATTGTAAACAATTTTCTTATCAGTTGATGGATCGGTGGATTCGTAAATAACTTTGATTCCGTCTGTTTTCCCGCCATTAGAAATGGTTGGCAAAGTATCGGCCATGCTGTAGACATCATTTGAACTTTTCAGTGGCTCTTCTAATCGCCTGAAATAAAGGAAATATATCATAAACTCGCAATACACAGATAGTTTTTATTACTGCTTTACCTGGATTTGAAAACCATGAACAGCAATCATGTGCCGGCGATTGAAAGTACAATGGAAAGTACCACGACCAGCCCCAGTAGAATTGATGAGTATGAGCTCGCGGAAGACTCTAACGAACAACGAAACAATTTTGAGCTTGTTTTGCTACGTTTATTTTAATTTGCGAAAGAGACATTTAAAGAAACCAACATAAAACTCTCCCGGATTGCAAGTAAAAAAGGAGACATTTTACATTTAGCAATATCTTATTTCCTGTTTTGGATTATACCTTTAAAATCTTTAGGCCTGCTACATTGTGCTGACCCTGGTGTCGTTGTTTGGTCTGTCGATGTTTCTGCAAAACAAACGTCTGTAATTATTATACAGAGCCCCTAAATGGAACATTGTTTTTCAAACACACAGCTGTACCTAAACTGCAATGACAGTTTACAAATTGATACGACATCACCGCTGAAGACTTGTAAAATCTAGTGGTGATAACAGGGGGCCACATCAACGAAGTTTTTGTGCCATCATTGCACAAGTTTGTTTCATTGAGCAAGCGTTTGCAGTGAGTCACATCTGAGCCGCTTTTGACGTATTTCCGGCACCAACCACTCTTTGAACATGAGTATTCCTCATCTAACACATAAACATATAGTTTTAATCTATTATATAACGATAGCGATCAAAAAATCTTTAAACATTACCTGGCTCGTCGGGCAATTTGAAAATAAACTTAGATTTTAGATCAAAAAATGCAGTTTCCAACACTTCGAAAATCACCATACGACATCCACTGCTAGCCTGAGGAGAATTGTTAAACTTCCACTCACACTTGTGTACTTCTTGTTTCTTGAACGTGGTACTGTGTAGCAAATAACCTGAAGTGTTCGAAATTGGCAGAGTAAGACAGTAGCTTGCAGCCAAGCCCAACGATGCTGCAAAACATAATAGTTTAATAAACGAGTAATGCTCTTCCAGCAGTTTTATTTCGGAATAGTTTTGTCACTTCCAATAAGTCCATTCTCAGTTGTGCTATTTCTTTAAAATCATCAAATAAACGCGACTTACTGGCCAATCCGAATGCTAGAAACAGCTGTAGATAAAGCGAAAACATTTTGAAAGCAAAGTAACAACAGTTCAGCTGACAAACCAACCCGACTCTTAAGCCTATACAATACCGAAGAGTTACTAATGCACACCAGAGATTATTTTCGGCTACAACAAACTATTTCAAGCTGTTATTGTTTTATTAAGTAAACCAGAACCTAAATAGGCAAATTTCACGGTTCGATTTATGCGCACAGATGGTCACCTGTCAAAGCATTCTTTCGCTGAAAGTTCAAGTTTGTATCCACAGTTAAACAAAGCTAAAATATCAACCAAAAAACCGGCTTTGACGTTATTCCAGCCCAACCACTTTACTTCTAATAATTAGAAAACATGCTTGAAAACAATACACAAAGCAACATAATTCACCTTGTTGATCAAGTCATTAAAATAAGAACTTAGATTAAGGACAAAAATTCCAGTAATGTGAAAACCATCATGCGAAATTCACTACTTGATTGGTTCGAAATGTAAAACTGTCACCTACACATGTGACCCACATGTAAATATTGCAGACGAGGGCAGAACTTGCTAAAGAAGATTCAAAATCAAGTTGGCCAAGTACAATAATGAATAAATGAATTTTCCGACTGCCCCAAAGTCTTGCATTGATTTTGCTTAAGTCAAGACGTCCTTAATTTACTATCAATCTACAAAATTTGGTGCCCCAAGTGAGGAGAACTTACTAAAATTTGCTGTTTAACGAGTGATAACTTAAGAAAAGCTCTAGTGATGTCAGCAAAGTTTACGACAAGCGACCAAAAGAATTACAAGTTTGCTGTCCAAATTTCTGGTATACTGTGTCTTTATCCGAGGTTGTAAACATATAATTTTTGCAGAACTGTATTTTGTGTGTTTTCATCAACGTCGAGCAGTTTTGTTATTCACTGTTTGGATCATGTTTCTATTCCATCGTATGATCAGTTACACCACAGTACGATGTCTTTTCTTAAACGAGGTGAGCAAATATTGAAGTGCTATTCTTGGCTGATTTGTTATTTGTATGCATTTTTGTTTTACGTAAATGAAAGTAAATGTTTTTACAACTCATGTTATGTCATATGCGCACAAAGAATTTTGTACCGGTCTTCGACATTGTAGATCTCATGCGCTTGACATTAAGAAACACTTAATTTAACCATAAAAGCAGCCAAATCGTGATAGGTGATGCCCACTAGTCTAGACATAGGAGTATATTGTTTATGCCAGCATGCCATTGCATCGCATGTTGCGCCACTTAGGTGTTTATTGTTCTTCTTGTTCATGCATGATATGCCAACTATAGGCGGTCTTTATTACTTGTCTGATTATTGTATTACTACGCCAAATAGGCGGTGATTACTTTATTATTATTGCATTACTAAGCCAACTAGGCTCCCTCTGCTTTTATTGATCATTGCATGATACGCCAGCTGGGCGTTTTACTATACATTACAAAAGAACGAACAATCGAATCTTGTCTTAGCTTCCGAGCATGGCTCGGTACACGTACGTACTTTTTATTACTTTCCCACGAGGAATGAATACTATTATATTTTATGCGAATGATTATTTATATCAATATATTCCTGAGTACCATCTCAATTTTAAGGTTTAGTCTGAACATCGGCTAGCTTGGGGGCATACCTACATTAATTCACAACTTGATTTTATGCTCTACTTTATCACACATACTCATTTTTTGAACAATTTCGTCGAGTTTAATCAGCCAAGACTACCGCTTCAATTGCCAAGTTTGTTGCTTGCCCAACTGTAACATATAATAATGAATTCGATTCTCAGGCGATAAATACGCTGCTCTACCGCGATTATATGTTCTATTGTTACAAATTAAAACATAGAAAATTTGAAGTAAAATAAATGTCATTATTATTTCGGTACACTGCTTGTTGTTTTATTGTTTCAGAATGAAGTGACGTGTCTCAAACTTCGATTGTGGTCAAGACCAAAGGACATTCAAATTAACCATACTGACATACAAAGAATTTCAGCCTGGAGACAATCCATCTCCAGAAACAAAACGTTACGCTCGAAATGCGATAATCAAATTCGATATTTGGTGTGGTGTAAAATGAATGTTGTTTGTTTTTGGACGTATAAGTTTAAACGTTTTAATGCCTAATGCAGACAATCTCGTATTTGTGCTGTTACTTGTCCATCGTTGTGTAGTTGATCCACAAACTTCCAGAAATCAACAAATTGTCAATTGTGTACTGTTTTCTGTTGTGTATGATATGTATTTTTGTGTGTTACCTTAATGCCCAACACCGCAATGACCATATATTGCTCATTGCTCAAAAACATGGCGGGGGGTATTGGTAGCGATTGCGACATAATTTGTGCAAACTTTGCAATATTTGTTTACCAAAATAGCTCGTTTTTGACTCGCTAGCTCAAAGGCTGCGAGAAAGTTAAAATGTATAGCAACCAACCTGTGTGGAGTTTCCAGGACTCTGTCCTGACAAGCCCAGGGGCTTGGGATATTAAGGATGGTGGTATACCTTTCTAATTTGTAGTGACGCGCTTATAACCTTGAGACTCATCAGCGAACATTAACATAAAAAATTGATCACTAAAAGTTAACTGCCTTGTTTAACCATAATTATGCTTGCAATAAAAACATGGATCAAATGATTTGAAGTTGATTAAAATATCCGTAAAAATAGATTTTTCCAAACTGGACTTTATAACCTGGATAGGTCAATTAAAGAGGAAAGTTGGTTAAAATTATCTTGACTTAATGACCTTCCACCATTATGCACATTAATATGGATGACACTTTAACTCAACCTATAAAACAATAGTGGAATGTGGGAGCCAAATCCTGCAATATATTAACTTAGTTCATCAACTATGTTCAGTTTGCAAGGGTTTGGCCAAGAGCAAAAGCCATCTATTTGCAAAGGGTTGGTCAATAACACAAAATACAGTACTGTTCGTACAGTAAAAAAAATGATGGCGATAAAACTTGTTTTGATAACAGGATATGCCGGTAAGTAATCTAATTACTACTCTATAGACAATAGTAAAATAAGTACTCTAATACACAATAGTACTTTGACAAAACAATAGTCTGAATACATCCCAACGATTGATTTTTTTCAGGCTTGTTTTCACTGGCAGCCAGTGTTTGCATTCCTCTTCCTAATTCCGAAACGTCAGGCATCCTTGTTCACAGCACCGGATATGGCAAAAACGCAGTGAGCAAGTGTGTCTGGCAACTTAATGACACTCACCAAAACAGTTCAAATCGCTTGATTGTTTTCGAAGTTATTGAAACGGTGGTTTTCAGTTTAAAATCTGAGTTCAAGTTTTGGTTGCCTGATGAGCAAGGTAAGGATTTTCTGTATGGTAATACTGAAAAGTAAATGCTCTCTAAACAGAAGAGTAACTATTTTTTTTTGCTCTAATAGCTAGAAAGTATTCGGCGTCTAACAGTCATTGGTGCCGCGCCTACATGAAATCTGGTGCCAACGAAGAGCTATGCAACGATGTTCTCACCGAAAATAATTTATGCGGGAAAAATATGAAAACTTTGTCCACTTGGCCACCAAATTTAACAACTGTGTTTTATCACTCATTTGCGGTGATGTGATACCAAATTTTTGACTGTTCCACGAAACTGGAAAACAATGCAACTCGAACTAAAGGTAATCACATAAAATACATTTAACATTTTTAAACAGCTGTTCGAAGGATTAATATGATCAATATGAAATATCTAGATAAAGTTTGGTCTTCAACATTACGTAATCGTGTCTAAAAGAAAGCTTGGCGTGTTTACATTATTGAATAAATCTCAAATCAACTCATTTGTTTATCTTTAATATCTGCAATTGCAGTGTGTTCGGAAAATAAGTCGGTAAAAATTGCAACAACCGAAACGACCACAACATCAGCAATGTTTAACACAAACAAAAGAGACAACAGCAACAAAAACAACGACCACACAGACTCCAATCATTATTCGTACAAACAAGGCGAAAGATACAACTACATCAACTACAACAGCAACAACCACCACAACAACAGTAAAAGTGAAAACACAATCGACGACAATAGCCACAAGTTCTTCAATTTTGCAAATCGATTCCTTTATCAACCACACTTCGTCATTACAGTCAACCAATCTTGCAATGACGTCACCGGGTGACAAAATTAAGTGTGACAGAAACAACATCTAAAGGATTGCTAAAAGGTAGACTTTGCAAGCCAACTTGAACACTTATGCTACACGATTACATTAATTATAATCTAAAAATAATAATTATTGATTGATAAAATTTTTAGTATACAGATGTTACTTTTTGGATGATAGCTATCGGCTCCCATATCCTACGATTAGAATGAAACATATCAATATCTGACTTTAGAAGATAAATTTTATATATTGCTACAGTGTTTTTGCCAAACAAAATTATAAGCCAATATTTTTTACCTGTTTTATTTCCAGCATTTTCACTCACTGAAATGATCGCTATTGTAACAGCGACTATTGTGCTGGCGATATTCTGTTTTCTGCTCATCATATCGTTGCTGCAAAAACGTCGTCATAACCGAAAGATTAGGTTCGTTATTGATATCGTTATTTATATTTACAACTGTTTCGAAATGTTTCAAATGTTTCTTTGAGTTCGCTAGGGCCCTTATCTAATGATGAAAATTGTATACCTGCATGTGTATTTGTAAAACGATTGACTTTCCTTGTAAATTTTCTACTAACGGTCATGACAGATTCTACTAACGAGGTTTTTATTTAGCATTACCAATCAGGTGTACATTGTGGCTCAAGTAATCTGAATTATTATTTATTTCTATTCAGTGACATTCCTCTGTTGTTTTACCCAACGTTTCTGCTCCCCAAAATAAAAATATGCATCAAAAAATACGGATCAAACGATTTTATCGGATTGAAATAGCCGTAAAATATAACTTAGGCCAAGAAAAGTCAAACAAAAGTAGCTTAGTTAAAAATATCTTGAATTACTGTCCTTCCTTATTTATGCATATGAACTATAGATGACACATTAACTCAACTTACGAACCAATAGCAGAATGTGGCGGCTAAATCCTGCAATATGTCACGTTTAAGCTCATCAACTATGTGCGACTTAGCTTATTGTCAGTATTCGATCATAAAACAGGTGTTCGTACGGTGAAAAATGTCGGTAGTGAAACTGCTTTTAATGACAGGATTTGCCGGTAAGTAATACCAGATCTATATGACATAAATAGTACTATGATATGACTATAACCTAATAGACAAAAAAGTTTTTTTAGGTTTGATTTTAATGGCAGCAAGCGTTTGCATTCCTTTCCCTAATTCCGATAGTTCGGGCATTCTGGTTCACAGCACCGGATATGGCAAAAATACAGTGAGCAAGTGTGTCTGGCAGCTTAATGACACTTACCACAAGAAAAATCCAAATCGCTTGATGATTTTTGAAGTTATTGAAACGGTCGTTTTCAGTTTAAAATCAGAGTTCAACTTTTGGTTGATCAGCCAGGTAAGTTGTTTTGTTTTAACCGTTGTGAAAATGAACTACATTTTTGCTGTAATGGATGAAAAGTATTCGGCGCTCAACAGTCATTGGTGTCGAGTCTACATGAAAACAGGTTCTGACGAAGAACTTTGCAAAGAAGTGCTCAGCAAAAATAACTTATGTAGAGAAGGAATCAAAACTCTTTCAAGTTGGCCGCCGAATTTAACAACTGTGTTTTATTATTCATTGGCTGTGATGTCGTACCAAGTATTAGACTGCGACACCCAAACCAACAGCACTACCACTAGAACTCAAGGTGACCACACGTAATTTCTCAAAAATGATATTTAATAAATTGCGAAAGTGATCCATGTTATTGTTGAAACGTAAAATGCATACATAGTGTCAAGCCTTTTCAAATACGGTAGCATTAAACCTTGTTTACCTGAAAGTAAAAATTTGGATTTTAACTGTTTACTTTTATACAGCTGAAGATATTTCTGCATCTGCGGCAGAAAAAACAGCGATTCTGGCGACGACAAAATTTCCACTTCGTTGCAAAAACGTTTTGTCACCTGCATCTAGCAGTAAAAAACCACCTATTGAAAACACATCCTATTCTGAATGCACCAGTTTGTCATGTAGTCAATTCAAAGAAAGTAAGTTACGAAACGTCATTTCAAATTTTGACTGTAGCACGAAATTGAAAAACAATGCAGAACTAAATGTTACCACATGTGCTACGTAAAATAATTGTGCAAGGTTTTGCAAGTTTTTGTTTATGGTATTAAATGTTTGTTTACCGCATTACAAAATAACTATCAGTAGCTTATATCTGTAATTGTAGTGTGTGAAAATGGAATGACAAAAAATATAACTATCCGAACTACTAAAACACCTATGATTTTTACTGCAAACAAAGCTACACAGACTACTGCAGCAGCAACAACAACAACAACAACAGGTAGAGTGTAAATAGATTCGACGCTTTACACAAATATCCGCCTTTACTCTGTCATCATAGTCTGCCAATCTTTTAAGGTGGTCAAATCACATAGTGTGAAGTGTGAAGAAAACAACATCTAAAGTGTTGCCAAAACGTTTAGCGGACATCACTCCCTTTTATGCTACATGTGTACATAGGTTATAGACAGATAATACTTAAGCATGCAGACGTTATTTGAAATTGTTAACTACCATGAGAATGAACTTCTACGGATGCGCAAACCAGCTTGCTAAGATGCGAATGAAGAAAAATATATGAAACGATTGAATAAATGAGTTTGAGTTAACTTTTCCATTTTACTGCAATGTTTTTGGTGTGCAAAACGAAAATAATGTTTTAAAGCTGAATTTTTATTTTCAGTTTTTTCACTGACTGACATAGTAGTTGTTGTAACAGCGACTATTGTGCTGACCATATTCTGCATTCTGCTCAGCATATCTTTGCTTCAAAACCGGCTTCAGACCCGAATATTAAGGTTTGTTATTGATGTATTTCAAATCTCGTTTATTATTTACAACAATATACAAAACATTTGAAAGTTTGTTGCTTTGGCTTCGTAACGCTCTTCCTTGTTTATGAAAAATGTATATACGTTGGTATCCTTCTATTAAACGATGAAGAAATTTTTAACTTACTCTCATAGCAGCTGATGAAACAAACTTGATTTGTATTTAGCATTAACAATATGCTTACATATCGTAACACATATTTTTGACAAGTTTACAAATGCTTACTAAACTGGTACAACAGAATCAAATTTTGTGTTCAGAAACACATCGATGGTCCAGCTGTCGAAACGAAACAGTATTCCCTGTCCTGCCTACGTGCCTAATCCTTCTGCCTTACAACACGGTAAGATTCTTTTCTACCTTATGTCCTCCTATGTTAACTGTATGTTTAACGTTTAGTGACGCATTTAGACCAATGGGCAAGTTCGACTCTTGTCAATGAGAGTATTTGTTTTAAAACGCCATTATTGAGTACATGAATCGCTTGTTCTGTATATTCCGTATATTTTCGATCAAATTACGGCACAATAACGAAATAGTCTCTTAGTTAAATAAGAGACAGCTTGTTGACCATTGCACCGCGGTTTGTACAGAGTACAGCAAGTGTCCCACGAAACACTGGATTTTTATGACAAAATGTGCTCATCAATGTTGAAACTTTTTTTTGATGTTATTATTATATTCCACAGGAACAAAAATGTTGCAAACACTACAGTATTTTATCAATTATTTATCTGATTTATTTAACAGGAAGAGTTGATCCGGGAATTGCTTTACAAAATGACAATCACGATTATTACATAACAATGCAAGGACAAGTTCCTGAAAACCACCTTTACGATGAACCACCTCATGAATAGTGATCAAATATCAATTGTTTTCCCACAAAAGTGTTACAAAACATGCAATTTTTTACAAACGGTTTTAGAACTGTTTGAAACTTTATTCCAGACAAATTCGCTTGTTCTTTTTTATGCACCACACCATTCGGTTCCTCATTACCACATTCCGTAACTTAAAATGTCATTGTATATGTATATATTTGAAAACATAACATGTGTCCTTTAGTGTGTGTTTTTTTCAAAGTTAAGACATATGTATGTAACTGTTGTTCACGTGGCAAGACTATTAGTTACAAATAAAAAAGGCAAACAAAAAAGATAAAATGTTTTGTCCAAATTTTCACAATATGATTATCATTTGCAATTGTAGGTTTATTTAAGTTTGTATTCTTTTTCGAATTTTACCGTTTACGATATGTGTTTTATACAACATAATTTCTACATGTACAGAATCAATAAAACATTTCCACTCAATAAAATAAGTTTGCATAGTTGCTTAATTAGTCTAAGTAGATTTTCATTCAAGTGCCATTGCTGTGTTGTTTAACTAATGCCAAAATCAACAATTTAAGCGGGAAAGGTCATATAAAAGTAGCTTAATTAGAAATATCTTGACCTTATGTGCTTCCTCTTTTATGCAAATAAATTGTGCATGACACATTAACTCAACTTACGAATCAAAAATAGTATGTAGCGGATAAATCCTGCAATATGTCACGTTTAAGCTCATCAACTATGTGCGACTTTTGATTATGAGCATAAGTTTACATGGAGAACTGTCTAAAATGTCGACAATGAAACTGCTTTTGATGACAGGATTTGCCGGTAAGTAATATCAGATCATTACTACATAAATTGTACTTTGGCGTAATTATTATCTGATTAACGTAAACAAATGCGTCGCAACCACTAATTTTTTCAGGTTTGTTTTCACTGACAGTCGACGTTTGCATTCCTTTCCCTAATTCCGACAGTTCAGGCCTTTTAGTTTACAGTGCTAGGTATGGCAAAACCTCAGTGAGCACGATAAGAATAATCCAAATCGTTTGCTGGTTTTCAAAGTTCTAGAAAGTGTCGTTTTCGACCTCAAATCTGAGTTCAACTTTTGGTTGCCTGGTCAACCAGGTAAGTGGTTTTGCTTTTACTTTGTTACAAGGAACTACATTTTTGCTGTAATAGATGAAAAGTATTCGACCCCCAAGAGTCCTTGGTGTCGCGTCTACATGAAAACAAGTTCCGACAAAAACTTATGCAAAGATGTTCTCACCAAAAGTGACGTATGTGGAGAAGGAATTGAAACTCTTTCAACTTGGCCACCGAATTTAACAACCTTGTTTTATCATTCATTGGATGTGATGTCATACCAAATATTTGATTGCCACACTCAAACCAACAGCAGTACAACTCGAACACAACTTGTAGTGATTTCTGAAAAATAATATTTAATATTTTGCGACAGTAATCCAAGATATTGCTGAAACAAGTAAAGTCAATGCTTTGCTTGAACCCTTTTTAAATGGGCTAGCAAACCGTGTTTATCTGAAACTAAATATTTGGATTCTAACTAGTTTGCTTTTATACGTCTAAATATATTTCCACATGCGGGGCACCAGGAACAGAAATTCCGGCGACCCCAAAATTTCCACTCCCCTGAAAAAACGTGTTTTCACCAACATCAACCAGTAAATCACCACAGAGCGAAATAACGTCCTATTCTCAATACACCCGTTTGTCATGTGGCCAATTCAAAGAAAATAAGTTACTCATGCCAATTTTGACTGTGGCACGAAATTGAAAAGCAATTCAATGCAGAACTAAATTTTATCACATGTGCTACGTAAAATGTTAAGTTCATTACTATTATTGGTATGAATTTGTTTAATAAAAATAGGTGCTTAACACTATCTTTAAGTCACTACAAAATAACTGATAGTAGCTTATATCTTCAATTGCAGTGTGTTCGGAAAAGAAGTTGTCAAAAATTAAAACAATCGAAACGACTAAAACACCTTTGATTTTTACCGCAAACAAAGCAAAACAGAAAACAGCAGCAACAACAACAACAGGTAGAGTGAAAATAGAATCTGCGCCTTGAAAAATATTTTCGCCTTAACTCTTTCATCACAGTCTGTCAATCTTGTAAGGTGGTAAGTTCAACTAAAGTGTGAAGAAAACAACATCTACAGTGTTGCCAAAAAGTTTAGCCGACATCACTTCCTTTTATGCTCCATGTAAACATTGGATATTGATAAATAATACTTTAGTATACAGATGTTAACTTCCATGAGAATGAACTTGTACGGGCGCACAAATTAGCACACTAAGATTCAAATGAACAAAAATATATCAAATATTTGAGTAACTGAGTTTTATGTTAACATTTCTCTTTTACTAAGTTACAATGTTTTTGGTGTTCAAAACGAAGATAATCTAGTTCAATGGCGAATTAAGTTTTTTCACTGTTTGCAGTTTTTTCACTGACTGACACAATAGTTGTAGTAACAGCGACTATTGTGCTGACCATATTCTGCATACTGCTCACCATATCTTTGCTACAAAATCGGCGTCAGTCCCGAATATTAAGGTTTGTTATTGATGTCGTTTAAATCTCGTTGATTATTTACAACGATTTAACAGAAATTTTGAAAGTTTGTTGCTTTGGCATGTTAATACCCTTCCTTGTTCATGAAAATTGCAGAAAAATCTTTTTTTGAATTGTAGAAAAGAAATTTTTTACTCACTTCCATGACAGCTGTTGTTACAAACACTATTTATATTCAGCATTACCAATCTGCTTACACACTCAAACACATATTTTTGACAAGTTTACAAATACATACTTAACCGGTAGAACAGAATGAAATTTCGTGTCTAGAAATACACCAATGGTCCAGTTGTCGAATCGAAACAGTCTACGACAAAGTCATCAGTCTATTTTCTCTGCTGCTTACGTGCCTAATCCTTCTGCCTTACAACGCGGTGAGATTCTTACCTACTTTATGGCCCCTATGTGAGAGAATTTGTTTTGAAACGTCGTTATTGAGGACATGGAACGCTGGTTACGCCAATCTACATATTACGTGTCATTTTCATCAAATCATGTTACAAATAAGAAATGGTATCTTAGTATTAAAAGGGAGAGCTTTTTTAACTGTTGTACCGCGGTTCAAAGAGAGTACTGCAGGTGTACCACGAAACACTGGATTTTTATGACAAAATGTGCACATCAATGTTGAAACCTTTGTTTGACGTTGTTACTTAAATTCCATAGGCATAAAAATGTTGCAAACACTACACTATTTTATAAATTATTCATCTGATTTATTTAACAGGAAGAGTCGAACCGGAAATTGCTTCACAAAACGACAATCACGAATACTATGTTACAATGCAAGGACAAGTTTCTGAAAACCACGTTTACGATGAACCACCTCCAGAATAGTCATCAAATACCAATTGTTTTTCCGCAAAATTATTGTTATAAAGCAGTGGTTCTCAAACTTTTTTGACCGCGACCCAAATCTGAGTTTTATGAACATCTCACGGCCCAAGCCTCAAACATCAAAGAATGTATTTTTTTCTGATATGCATGAAAAAAGACGCTGACGGCCAGTTGTAGTACACAGTACCATGAAACAGTGATTTATTACAAACAAATGATTGATTGATTTTAGCGTGTTTGATTAAATTGAAATTTTTCCTTTATAAATGTTCAATACACGGCTCTTTTCAATGCATGGAATTTTTCATTCAAGAGAGTTCCACTTGATATTTTATATTCAGTAAAAGGTCTGTGATTCGACTTTTAACTATGCTGTTCGATAACAAAAATTTTGAGGCCACGTCGTCGCTGCATAGGAGTCTGCCCATGTCAAAATGGCTGCAGGCTTAACGAGGTCGATTCGTTCGACAACACTGCATAACACACATCGTGACTTTGCAGCACTATGATCGTTGAGAGAAGTGAATCCCAAATCTAAAAATGTTTCCTTGTACGAATGCTTATTCATCCTTAAACGCTTACTGCTGCATCTCCAAGTTCGGTTTCGCATGATTAACCTGTCCTATTATTTCCCGTGCTACGATGTTACAATCGCCATTTGCCTAACAGTAAAGTTAAAAGCCTATTGTCGTCTGTATGTGGTAATGATGAGGTCATTTTACTGTACAACGTGGTGAGGTGACTTTACTTCTACGTTAGGCAAATTTGTTTGTGTTTACTTAATGCAGTAATAGTTCGTTCAGAATTGAATCACCATAGCGCGACCCATTCTTTGACCCTGCGCGACCCATGTTTGGGTCGCGACCCATACTTTGAGAACCACTGTTATAAAGCATGCAATTTGTTATAAGAAACATATCGTTTCAGATCTATTTTAAATTTTGATTGCAAACAACATTCACGCGTTCGCTTTTATGCACCACACCAATTGGTTCCTTAATAAAAAATTGCGTTTTGTGGCAACACAAAATGTCATTGTTTTTGTCTATTTTTGAAAACATAACCGTTTTGATTATGTTTAAGTTAGCACATTTGGATTTGACTGTTGTTCCAGATAAGTGGCAAAGGTGTTAGTTACACAGAAGGCCCACAAAATATATGAAACATTTTGTCCATATTTCCACAATAGGATAATAATCTATTGAGTGTTTATTGAGTTTGTCATGTTTTTTGAACATTACCTTTCACGATGGGTGTTTTATACAAGAATAATTACGTGAAAAGAAACAATAAAATATTATTTAGTACTCTGTACGCATTTATGTTTTAGTGGAATGTGTTTTTTTAAAAATGTTCTTCTCGCCAAGTAAACTATGGCGCAACAATATAAAAAGTGGATCAACTAATGTCAATTGGATTGAAACAGCCGTAAAAACAGTTTTTAAGCAGGGAAGGTCAAATAACAATAGGTTGAGTGAAAATATCTTGACTTAAAGTCCTTCCTCTTATATGCAAATCAAGTAAGTTATGACACATTAACTCAACTTACGAAACAATATCAGAACGCGGCGGATAAACCTGCAATATGTCACGTTTAAGCTCATGAACTATGTGCGACTTCTTATTAAGTATCAGCGTAAGTTAACAGGAAGGACTGTAAAAAATGTCTTTTCGAAACTGCGTTTGGTAACAGGATTTGCCGGTAAGTAATATCAGATCGTTGCTAAATAAATAGTACTTTGACATAATTATAATCAGATTGACATGCAAATGCATCTCAGCGATTTTTTTTAGGTTTGTTTTCACTGGCAACAAGCTTATGCACTCCATTTCCCAATTCTGATAGTTCAGGCATTCTGGTTCACAGCACCGGGTATGGCAAAAACACAATGAACAAGTGTGTCTGGCAGATCAATGACACTCACCACAAGAATAATCGGAATCGCTTGATGATTTTCAAAGTTCTTGAAAATGCCGTTTTCGGGTTAAATTCTGAGTTCAACTTTTGGTTGCCTGATCAGCCGAGTAAGTGGTTTTGTTTTTCGTTTTGAAAATGAACAACATTTTTGCTATAATATAGATGAAAAGTATTCGGCGTCCAACAATCCTTGATGTCGAGTCTACATGAAAACAGGTTCCAACAGGACGCTATGCAAAGATGTCAAGACCAAAAATAATTATTTTAAATTATAATTTATGCGGAGAAAGCATAAAAACTCTTTTTTCTTGGCCACCGAAGTTAACAACTGTGTTTTATCATTCATTGGCTGTGATGTCATACCAAATATTTGATTGCGACACCCCAACCAGCAGCACTTAAACTCGAACTCAAGGTAACATGCAATGAATTTTAAACTGATGTTTAATGCTTTGCAAAATTTATGAATGTTAATGTTGAAACAAGCATTATGCTTTATATGGACACTTCTCATATAGGCTGACATTGAAGTTTGTTCACTTAAAACCGAATATTTTCAGTTTTACCATTTTGCTTTGATACAACAGAAGATATTTTAAATCCATAGTACCAGTAACAACGATTCCGGCAACTACAAAGTTACCACTCCTTTGCGAAAACGTTTTTCTACCAACATCAACCAGCAGAATACCACCGAGTGAAATCACATCCTATTCTGAATACACAAGTTTGTCATGTGATAAATTTACACCAGGTAAGTTAAAGAATTGATGTAAGAACCCGAATTAAAAAAACGAACCTAATCGTCGGACCGAAAGTTTGAAATGAGGCCGAGTGTGAAGTCACGCTCGAACCACATCAACAAACATTTGAAACTGACCCGGCCCGACAACCCCGTGACAATCTTTTCAAATCATTCACATTTATTAAATCCTGGCGATAAATGTTTGTTACGAAATTTGTTTTGTTTGCTTTTTGTGCTCGTAAATGCATCATTTTGTAACGGATCCAAGTGCATGTTCAAATTCACCGGTCCTGCTGTCCTTGCTGGTAATTCTTACCATCCTTTTCGCACTTGCATGTTCAGGATTGATGGTAATGTTTTGGAAAATTGGGTAAGTTTTTAATACAATCACTGCAATAAAAAAGAAACCACCTTGATTTCGTATTCTAATGTTTTAATGGCAAATAATATCTCGCATTGTTTAATTTTGGTGTATATATATTCACAAATGTATGCATGTTGTGTTAGAATCGGGGTTGTTTCGTGGGTTAAATTTTCTTGTAGCTCTAAACATGTAGAAAGGAAAGGAAAGCAACTGGATCCCGGGATCCATTTCATGCAGCCACCGATACTTCGGCAATTTCCAACAACCAACAAAATATGGGGACTGCATCTAACCCAATCGCTGGACCTTCGACGGAGCGAAAAACTGTTTACAACGATTTGTACAGCCGTCATGTAAGTTAGTAGTTTTAAGATTCCCAGAGGTACAAATGCCCGCTTAAAATCCTTTTCAAACAAAAAACTGTATACAGAACGAACACTCGAAGGTTGTAAACAACTTTTTCAATCGGAATCAGACCATAATTTTTTTCTTCCAAAATTACAATAAAAATATAGGCAGTGGACTTAAATACGTTTGGGTGATACTTTTGCAGTGACTGCACGAATTCTGTTCAAAATTTAAAATATGAATTACATATTCCAGAAATTAGCGTTGGACATCTTTAAATGTTTTCTATTTTATGCTAAAGTCGTTAACATTAAATGCTTGTATGTCATTTGTTGCCGACGGTTTTGTGAATCAATCAGGTATAATCTATCTAGTTTTAGACATTTTTGCTGCTTTTAATTTATCACTTTATGGTCAAACTTGCTGCTAATTCATAAAAGTCATTAAATGAGGCATCAATGCATATTAATTATGCTTTTGTGCCTGTATTTTGTGGCGCTAAGACCTGTAATCGCTAATGCAAATCTGCTTCCTTGTTGTGTGCAGTTCAAAATAATTTTGCGTAAATTAATTTTTCTGGGAATACCCAAGCAACATGTATTTATGTATAGTGTAGTGTTCTTTGATTCATACCACTGTAAAGTCACCTGAAACTGAAAATGAGTAATTAAATTTGTCATGTCGATACGAGCGGCCTTGCGAATTATTTGCGTGTGATCTTATGCCGTACTCGTAACTATGATTGGTTTTGCAGCGAATGCAAAGCTGACTCCTGGTTTAATAACTGCTATAGCACAAACTTAATTATCTACTTTACGAGTTTTATTACAAGCAACATAACAAACAGACGAACACAGATAACTTACTTTTACGAGTTCAACGTAACATCAAGTTGACGAGCGATTCATACATTAAGCGAATAATGGCAAAATATAATATTCGCAGAATTTTAACGGTTGAAAGATAGAATTTGTTACATTGGATAGCCCTTTAAATCATTCGAAAAAGAACAAATATTATCAGAGGTTTGCTTTAAGTTCCCTATCAAAGGTGCAATTTTATTTCTTTGCCAATCCTCACACGCACCAACAGACGGTGGTTCTATTGCCATAGATTTCTTAGTATGAAACTTGCCCCCAAAGAAGTAAAAGTGTGACTCATATATAGACTGAAAAATTTGACAAGTGTATACTTCTATTTTTATGAAATCTGTTGTCGGATTGTAAACAAGGCCAGGGCATTTATGAAAGCTTGGAACAGGTTCCTTTCTACAAATGGTCGGTTGTGGTATAGCATACTCACCCTTGTACAGTGCTTCGTGGCAAAGCCTAAATGGTTGTCTTGTAACCCACAAGAAACGTCATTAAAAAAACAAATCGTCATTAAAGTTGTAAAAACAATCTTTAAATTTGCCATTTTATTGGTAATATACCTAATCCCGGAATCGGAGAGGTTTTCTTATCACTCTTCCCCGTCTAGTAATCTGCGTGTCTTGTGTTGTAGCGATAGGTGTTCTGATTGGTGAAGTGTCTGGTGTGTCAGGTGGTGTCGTGGCGTCTGGTGTGTCAGGTGGTGTCGTAGCGTCTGTTGTGTGACCTGTTAACATATGTATAACATTCTAATCAGGTGTACTAGTGTTAAGTGTTGGTGTGTGAGTTATGTTTTGTAACTGTGGTAAATTAGCTACTTTTAATCGATTAACAGTTACTGTGTTTCTACGCCTGTTCATGGCTAAAGTGAAAAACTTGGGCTGTTTATCTAATACCTTATAAGGACCGTCATAGGCTGGATACAATGTCCCCTTTTTAGCATGAACTCTCACAAAGATATGCGTGCAGCTAGCCAAAGCAGGATCAATATAAACACTGTCCTGTCTCTGAGTTTTCCGTTTGGCAAAGTTCAAATGAGACATAAACGTGGTCAACTGTTTCGAATAATCAGATATAGGAACATCTGGCACAATTTCTTCAAAAAACTCTCCAGGTAAACGTAAAGTCTGACCATAAACCATTTCAGCGGAACAAGCGTCAATGTCAGGCTTATAAACACTTCGTAAACCCAAAAGAACAAGTCCCAAATTACCATGCCAATTGTTAGGATGACTATGAGCCTTAAGAGCAGACTTCAAATATTTATGTTGGACTTCAATAAAACCATTACTTTCCGGCTGATAAGCGGTATTCTGTTGCAACTTTATACCAAACTGAACACAAAAGTCATTAAATAATTCAGAGGTGAATTGGGTTCCTCTATCACTTGAAACATAGAGTGGCGCACCAAATCTTGCTATCCAATGTAACAAAAATGCATTTGTACAAGTAGCAGCTGAGATATTAGGCAGCGGAATGGCCTCAAACCAACGTGAAAACCGGCAACAAACGGTCAATAGATAAGAATAGCCATCGCATACAGGAAGCGGACCAACTATATCAAGGTTAACATGCTGAAACCTAGCAGTAGGTTCAACGTATTTACCCAAAGGTGCTCGAATGTGCCTTCTTACCTTGCAACGCTGACATTCCAAGCAAGTTTGACACCAATCATTAATGTCACGATTCATGCCGTGCCAGACAAAGCGGCTAGATATTAAACGTTGAGTCGCCTTCATACCAGGATGCGACAAACCATGCAACGTGTCAAAAGCGCGCCTTTTTGATGAAAACGGAACATTAGGTCTGAAAGTGCCAGTGGAAATATCACTAATCAACTTAAGTTCACTATTAGGAACTGACCTTTCCGCAAGTTCCAAAGAACAATACAAATCATCTAAATTACTGCGAAATTCGGTTGCCTGCTGTTCCTGCGCTAGATCGTTTAACGACAACAAATTATCGACCAAAGAAACAGCATTTACCTCAATTCGGGAAAGACAATCAGCTACCACGTTTTGAAAACCACTTAGAAAGTCTAAATTGCTAGTGTATTGAGCAATATAGTCCATATGACGCTGCTGTCGTGGTTGTGAAATTATTAGACCTTGCTTTGCTTTAACCAAAGGCATGTGATCACTCACCACATTAAAATTCCTTCCTTGCAAAATATCCTTGAAATGCTTAATAGACAAATAAATCGCCAACAATTCCCTGTCAAAAGTACTGTAATTCTTTTGAACATTACTCAAAACTTTGGCGAAAAATGCTATGGGTTCCCAAACACCTTTATTGTATTGATTAAGAGACGCGCCAACAGCATAGTTACTAGCATCACAAACCAATGAAAAGCGACCATTCATCAGCGGATAATGCAACAAAACTTGATCACTAAACTTCGTTTTTAGGTTCAGAACACCATTCAAGCGTTCTTTTACAATTCTTAGGTTCGTTGCTAAGCATTACATTAAGATGACGAAGAGTGCCAGAAACATGATATAATAAACCGACGGTAAAAATGAAAAACTCCCAGAAAAGAACGCAACTGTGTAACAGTCTCCGGTTGAGGGAAATTCCTAATAACTTCCACTCTGCTCTTAAGAGGTTTAAGACCTTCCTGGGTAACGTTATGACCCAAAAAATTAATCTCGTTTTTTCCCAAATGCGTTTCTTTTCATTTATTACAATTCCATAACCATAATCTTTGAAACAACATTTTTAAATGCATTTCATGCTCCTCAGCGTCAACACTAGCCACCAAAAGATCGTCCACATAAGCAAAACAAAATTCTTCAAATCCACTAATCACCTGGTTAATATACCTTTGAAAGGTTTGACTCGCGCACTTTAAACCAAAACTGAGACGCAAAAACTCAAAAGACCCAAACGGCGTAGTGATAACGGTTTTAGGAACCGAATCAGGGTGAACAGGAACCTGATAATAAGCGCTCAACAAATCGATAGAGCTAAAAATCGTTTTCCCATGCAAATTGTTAGTGAAATCACGCAAATATGGAAGCGGATATGAATCATTCTCAGTTAATAGGTTTAAATTTCTGTATTCGCTGACATAGCGCAAAGTTTTATCACGTTTAGGCACTACATGTAGAGGTGAACTCCACGGACTATTGGACGGCCGAACAATACCTTGCTCCTCAAGCTTAGCAAAGTGTTCCCTAGCGAGTTTCAAAGTTTCTGGCGACAACCTTCTAGGCCTACAAGACACGGGCCTGCCTGAAGTAACTATATGATGCACAACGTTATGCTTAACAGGCTTATTAGCGGATAGCGGTTGCGTCAACTCAGGAAACTGCGACAAAACTCGCTGAAATCGATCAACACTCGCCTTGCGGTTAACATCAACCAACAACTTAAAATTGTTCAAGAAATCAGCACCTAGTATACAAGAATCTACATCACAAACGAGAAACTTCCACTTAAAACGACCAACACTAAAATTTACAAACAACTCAACTTCACCATAAGACTGAAATTCATTGCCCAAAGCGCATTTCATTTTTACTGGAACACTAGGACAAAACTCACGAGCTAATTTATGAGGTATAAGACTAACAGCGCTTCCAGTATCTACAAGAAAGGGCAACTTATGATTCTTATCAAAAACGGTGAAAGTTCTCGAATACACTTCGCCCCCAACATTGCTCACCTTTAATGCAAGGGACGCTCCCCGTTTTTTTGCTGACCATATGAGCAAGGCTTTTCACATTTATAAGCTTGAGAGCCATACCTGCTATGATAGTAACACAGGTCTGACGGTCGAGCCGTAGAAAATCGATTAGCCTGTCCGCCTTGAAAAGAAGGCTGCCCTGGGCGTGGTCCCGAATTAAAATCCCGGCGAAAAGGAGGTCGATAATTATCATAGCGCCTATTTAAATTACTTGACCTGAAATTTCCGCCATTTTGCCTTCTCGGACCCTGATACCGTTCATTGACCGGAACAACCTTCTAAGCAGACTTAATCGCGTTTAATTCCTCTGTCACAGCACGAAGACGACGTTCCATGGCATCGTTAATTAACATCTGCGTGCTAGTAAAACGATCGTGCGAACCAGAAACCTGGAAGGTACCGGCTAAGATCGATTGTTCTTTTGTCACTCCACTTGGTACCCACGAATTAATAATGCACTACAGACCAGATAATAAAATTTACCGTTTGGAAATCGAAGATTTGGGGCTTAGTATTCACCATCAAACGGTTTGCTCCAAGTCTACACGCTCGTGTTATGGTCGAAACGCCATCTGCACTGGAGGTATGATAATCGTACCTACAACGTGCAATGCATCTTTTAAGTTGCCATTGTTAGTTCCAAGGGCAAACTGTTCACGCTCTGGGGGTAGGCGATACATTGTAGGTCTCTATATAAACGAAGCAATGGACACCGTGTCGAATTCTATTGACGATTTGACAGCCAACATACACTTTCTAGAATGTCAGACCCAGTCACTTTTATCAACCATTTATTCCTTATTGGCTCGACAATATCCAGGTGAAATATTGAGCAAGCTACTCGGAGGAAGGCGAGCTGCGATCACCGTTGGAGACCTCGTTACTGAGATCTCTTGTGAACTGGTCAACGGCTCTATAGTAGAAGATTTACGATACAAAAACTTATTTGCTACACGTCCTTTAATTAAATATATAGACTCTTAAATATATAGAGAATTATGCACCTGGTAGAGTGATGTCGTTTAGGATTAAAGATACTTTTTACGTTTACGATAATTATACTTTGGCTCATGTAGATTCTAAAGTAGATTTTATAACGCCGACTTTGGCTCCTGTTAAATATCATGCAGAGTCACTAGATTTTCAAACATACGAAGATAATTTACCTAAACCTAGTAATGGATTCGAAGATTTAACCTCTATGTTAGCACTTCTAAGTCAATCACGAGTCACCAACGATAAATTGTACCAATTTATAGACAGTAATACTGATCCTACGATTGAGGCTGATGTGTCATATTTATCTTCAACTTTAGAGACTGCATCTAAAAACGCACTCCTACAATTAATTAGTAACATAACCTCACCATTCTTATGTTTCATCTTTGTAGTAATTTATGTACTCGCCGGAATATGGGCGATAATCTTAACCGGATGGGTTATAAAGGCATACGGGCGCATCGGATGGGACATGGTGAAGGAGTTCAAGGAGTCCAGTGAACAACGTCCGATTGAGGACAAGGGTAACGAAGGAACTCGAGATACCGAACAAATAGATCCTTTATATCCTAAACTGACGTGAATTATAACTGACATGAATAATGTCTTAAAATAAAACGGACATGGCTAAAAACTTTGACATAAAACTTATCGGACATGGCGACGCACCTTTGATGTTATATGTCGTAATATTGAGGACAGGCTATGAAAATGATTTTAGATTTGTTTATTGTCCATCGTCCCAAAACGATAATATACTTTTCATATTTAACTAATCAACGTGTCGAACGGAAATAAAGCAGAAGTTTAATAACGGTAAACAGGTGATAGCAGACGCTTTTGGGCACCGCAATTTATTGCGGCCGCGTTCTAATAACGCAACCACGCTCCTTGAGCGGACGAGTTTTCATCTCGTGTTCCAACAAACAATAAGTCGCTAGGCGCTACGAACGCCTCAATGCAAAACAGCCATATCACAGGCTGTAAATAAAACACCTAGCATTTGAACGGTAGGCGCAAAATATCCCCCAAAAAAACTTGTCAAGAGTTTACCTACCGAGTTATTTTAGCATTGGTGACAGACAACAAGCGACTTGACCGCGAAACGCATGCACAACCACTTATAATAGCGTCGCGTGTCCAATGCAGTGGCCAAGCCATTTGCCAATTTTTACAAGCCAATCACAAGAGCCCACGCCTAAAAAAAACGTAAAAAAACCTAAATCTGCAAAGTACTAAGACTCGTTTGATTTTCTCTTACAGAATTCGAAACTAGAGACACGTGATGAAATGCAAATCAATTATCATTGTTATATAAATCCTAGATGTTGTGTCATGTGGGATTAAAGGTCGTAAAAAAATGTCCGATATGTTTTTATGTCACGCTTATACTAAATGTCATCGTATCCCTTTAATGTTAGATGTTTTGTTAGGGCTTAGTTAGGGCCTTCAACAAAGCGGTTTGTAAGATTTTTCAGACAAAACAAGGTGAACAACGGAGATTCGGCCGGGAGTTGAAACAGGCGCACATCACATCCGGAAAACATTGTTCGAGAAGGGGAATTTTGCATCAAACACGTGTTCAAATCAAGTGGTCTCTCGGGATTAATCAGCAAACATCTGTTCTTTTCTCGAGATTGCTTTTTTTGTAATTTCTATTTTTTCCCTTTTTGGACGACCCTATTAACCTTGAGTTAATCAAGCGTAATGACTTTGGTACATTGATTTCAAATCCCCGTGTGTCCAATTTCTTATCTCTCGGGTTTCATTATCTGTTGTCCAATCTAAAGTCGCATCGATTCTAATCTTGATTAAGTAAAATACCGGACTTATAAATACCACGCCACAAACATTGAAATTCATTCTATCTTTCAACCGTTAAAATTCTGCGAATATTATATTCTGCCATTATTCGCTTAATGTACGAATCGCTCGTCAACTTGATGTTACGTTGAACTCGTAAAAGTAAGTTATCTGTGTTCGTCTGTTTGTTATGTTTGCTTGTAATAAAACTCGTGAAGTAGATAATTAAGTTTGTGCTATAGCAGTTATTAAACCAGGAGTCAGCTTTGCATTCGCTGCAGTTTTATAGGTGGGAGTATAATGTGAGATTGTCACTTAAAAGTATGCTAAAACCCGATATTATGTGTGTTATGTGTGTATCAACGAGCAGGTGTAGAGTGTTTAAATGGCGCTTGTTCTTAGGTTGTTGTTTGTTTATTTAGCGTCGTAGTTAGTATAAGAAAGAAAAGCAATAGAGACTGGTAAGGTGTGGGTGAAAAAGTCTCGATAAGAGTATATCCACGAAAGTAGGACATATAGGAACTTGAAGTCGCACTAGGATTCAAATCAATGTATGTTTTTTTGTATTTTGTCAAGCTTATTATTTATATAGCATTCTTGGAATGATACGCACACCAGATCATTACACATGGAGTTGTTTCCAAACTCCACCAATCCGTTTTAAGTAACAACAATGGTAGGAACAACGTCATTTCCCTGCAGCACTTACGCCAGAGGTTTGGTGTACCTTCTGTGAACTCAATACGTCGTATATGTGATATGTTTAAACCTAAATTGTTTAAACACTTAGTTGTTTTGACATGTTGGAAGTTACAAAACATTTTGTTTGTTGCAACTTTTTTCAGACATAACTGTAAAATTGACGAAAAACCACAAAAAATGTTTGCCGAATATCATGACATTCAACTTCTCAGAGAAGCAAATCTGATACATTGTCTGCGAATTGATAGAATTATTGTCATGGTTTTCTTATCCCATTTTACACATCAGGTTTTTCTACGTTTGAGACCATAGCTATAGCAACAGCTGATGTTGTGTTTGTAATAATATCTTACCTGGTCATCACAACATTGTGGCAGAACTGGCAAAACATAAAGGCAGCAAGGTATGTTTGTCATTGTGTTGTTTCACTTCTTGTCCTAAACCACTGAACACTTTGTTTTAATTTCTTATTTCAAAAATAACTTTTATTCCATCTACCAGCTTTTGTCTTGTCAGTTTATTCGAAAGTTGTGAAACTTCAAATCGTAAGCAAGCATGCGACCCAGTGACCAAGAGGGCAAATATTACCCGTTTTACATGCAAAGACATAGAACCAGTTTCGATTATATCTTTTTCCAATCTCTAAACCTATTTCACATTTCGAAGATTTGAATCAATCAATTTGGATTTGAACCATCTGAATGACCTTTGTGTTTCCCTTATTTACAAACCGAATTATAACTTAATTCGTTTTTCTTTTGTTATGTTGAGATATAATGCATGCAAAACTGTTTCGATGGAACGTTTTAAAATTGAAATTTTTCGTGTTTTTAAGTAAGTTATTAATTGTACATGGAATTTAGTTAAAATTGTGTAATTTTGTAGACATAAATTTAGATAGACATTAATATAATTATTACAAGAAGACTATACACATGCTGTGATGTTGCCTATTACGTTTATTGTGTCATCGTTGGTAAGACATCAAGTTTGTAGAGCTCTTCTGGCAAATGTAATTTTATTCCGACGTTTCGACGTCCTATACAGGTCGTCTTCATCAGGGTAAATAACACTGAATGCGACTAGAACAGTGCACGATAAACAAAGGAAAAAAAAGAATGAAACGCAAGCACGTCACAACGCAACGAAAACACCGCGCGATAACGAATGATTGGGCCTCTAATCTTTGAGCAGGTGCCTGTAGCACGCTGTAAGCATCACGTCTGTTTTGATGTTCATTGTGTTGCCCCCTTGGTGAATATTCCATGACTCAAGAAATAGTCTTTTCCTGTAGTCAGGCTCCCGGGCCACAACAGACGCCGCATTAAAATCAATACGGTGGCCTTGTGACACTGCGTGATTGGAAAGGGCCGACTTCTTCGCGTCGTTGTTGCCAACATCCCGTTGATGTTCTTTTCGTCGGGTGTTGAGTGACCTTCCAGTTTCCCCGATGTATACTAACGGACAATCGGCGCAGGGAATGGAATATACAACACCTCGTTGTTCGAAGGGGTTGATTGGATCTTTTGGGTGACTCAATAGCTTGCGGAGAGTATTGGCAGGTTGGACGCCAACCGCTATGCCGAATTCACGCAACATACGCCGTAAAATATCCGTCAGTTTCGGTATGTACGGAAGTGTCACAAAACCCTCTGTTCTTTGATGGGTCATCTGTTCTGGGCAAGTTGCCTGTCGATCGCGGAGAATCCAGTTAGGGTAGCCATTAAATTTCAAGGCTTTGCGAACCTTTGCCAGTTCCGCCTCGCAGTCGTCGCTATGAGTGCACAAGCGTCGTGCCTGATCTTTCAAGGAACGAACCACACCCCTTTTTTGGTATGTGGGGTGGTGAGAGAAAGGAATTTGGCAGCAACCAGCGCACATCAAAACAATCATTCAAGGCAAACTTGCAAACTGCCTCCGCACCCACAGAATGGGTCAAAGCAACCTCAGCAACACCGAGCACCAAGCGATCCGAAGTTTGAGGTCAAATGGAAATATCTCGATCTTACCCGCAGACAAAGGTAACTGTACTGTCATCATGAACTGCCCAGACTACGACAAGAAAATGTCAGACTTATTACTGGATACTTCGACTTACAAGCGTTTAAAGCGTGATCCAACACGTAAGTCGGAACGCGTCCTTAATAAGTTTGTGGGGAAATTACACACAGAGACAGGATGCATTTCTGAAGCCACATTCCATCAACTGCATAGCACGGACGGCTTCGCCCCGCGCATCTATGGCTTACCAAAAATCCACAAGGAAGGCATCCCTCTGCGACCAATTGTTTCGTTTGTTGGTACTCCAACCTATAACCTTGCGAAGTACCTAGCGAAAGTTATTTCTCCGCTTGTGGGCAATACAGAATGGACTGTTTCGAACACGTCCAAGTTTGTTCAAGAGATAGCACAGTTGCAGCCCCTGTACAAGGAAGAGGTAATGGTGTCGTATGACGTCGTGTCACTTTTTACAAGTGTGCCAGTGGACCTGGCGATGGACATTGCGTCATCCAAGATTTTAAACGACTATAGCCTTAAAGACAGAACAACATGGTCCCCGTTGGACATTGTGGACGGTTTGCGGATTTGCTTGGAGCAATCCTATTTAACATTCAGGGGAAGCTTTTACCAACAGGTTCAAGGCACAGCGATGGGTTCCCCAGTCTCTGTGGTTGTCGCAAACATGACAATGGAAGCGCTTGAGGAAAAAGCCTTATCAACATTTGCCAACCCACCAAGATTCTGGCGGCGATATGTTGACGACATTTTTTGTGTCATTACTAAGAACCAGGTTGAGGCATTTTACGGCATCACAACGAGGCGCAACCAGGCATTCGGTTTACCATGGAACTCCAATCGGTAA